>NC_068278.1:10659202-11024202 GCF_025860055.1 Xyrauchen texanus | reverse complement strand
AATCTGTTTAAATCTTTTGGGAAGAAAAAAAAATGAAAAAGCACAAAAGCACCAAACCACTTGATATTAAATGACTTTAAAATTAAATTGGGTAAAATAAATTAGGACACTTAAAAGGAGTTATTCAAATTCCCTCTATGTTTAAAGGAACAACCCAAAAGCAATACATTTGGATGACCTGCAGGACAGTACGCCATGTCCATTAAAACTGTTCAATGCACTCTCACTCATTGGGACACATGACACCTAATGCTGCTGTCACAAGAAGAGCCTCCTTAAAGATTTAATGAAGGTTTAGGTTTTCCTTCAAAGACAATTAAGCACATTTCACACTATATTAAGCTTTGCACTTTCTTTTTAACATACATGTTCTTTTCAAGTGCTTTGGCTAGGGAGTTTTAATTTACAAGTATATTAATATTGACAGTATCAGACAATTGTTAACAATCATTAAAGCTAAAGGGATACTCATTAAAACTAATATACCTTGATTTTGTTAGTAGAAGACCACTTAATAGTATCTTAACCTATGTGAGATTTATTATGTACCTCTTTCTATCAAAGACCTTTGGGCAGAAATACACTCCAACAGGTACATGCAGACAGCAAGCAGACAGACAGTTATATGTGATCTCCTGTCTCGTCTCATGACACCTGGTAGATGACACAGCATCTCGGTTTTCACAAGCGAGTCATTACATCTTCATTAGTCTCACGAGGCACAACAGAAAAACGTGTGAACGTATGCAAAGCATGGATTCCTAAACATAAATATATGCAGAAAGAAGACACCGCCATCATAGTGTGACAGCAAACTAAACAATTACATTGTAATGATATTGTGTAGATTGTGTCATACATTGTGCATTATATGTTATCCTGATAGCGATAGATGGTCTGACAGAATACATAAATGGAAATGTGTTATTAATGATCCATCGTAAATTCATTTGTATTGATTTTACTATTGAATTATAAATTCATCTTTACAGCTGATATATGCCATCTACAGTGGCAAGAAAATGTATGTGAACCCTCTGGAATTAGCTAGTTTTCATTAATTGGTCATAAAATGTGATCCCATCTTCATCAAAGTCACACGTATTGACAAACACAATGGTGCTTAAGCTAACAACACACTAACAATTATAATTGTTCATGTGTCTATTTAAAGCTACTCTATGTAACTTTTTTTTGTTAAAAAAATACCAAAATTATATGAATGAGTGCAACAAAAATCCATCTTCCAAACAAAGTATTTACTTTACCTAAATACATTTTGATACACCTATAATAATTATGTTATATTATAAATATTTTAGAGCTGTCGTGACTAATTTCGCGGGAAATTGCACACTTAACATCATTCGCCCATGCGTGTTGAAGTCATATCCGTTCACAGAGAAAATAAACTCTGGATACTGTAGCATGTGTGTGGGATTAGCTGAAGCTGAAAGTTTGTTGCCACAACGATCGAGAAAAATTTAACATGGATCATTCAAAACGGCAAACCTATGGGGAATAACTGGTTGTAAAAACAAAGAAACCCCAAACATAGCAGAGACTACAAGCAAAAAGTGAAAGCAACAGACTTCGTAATAAAACAAGAATCAACATAGGCTTGGCTTTTCAGAGGTGGCAACAACACTAAGATCTGAAAGGTTTTAAAAGCGACCCAGAGATGGATTTTTTCTTACTCAACAGTTAAGATATTTTATTGATATGGTTTATGTATAGTTGTGTAATCAGGTCTGTGTGTTTAGTGGAATGCAATAATTATACTGTAATCGGTGCAGAACTTTTCACATGCTAGCACACCTGTGTATTTTTCTTTATAACGGCAATAAAGTATATAAATAAATCCTTTAGTCCCAGTCTTGCCAAGGACATGCGAGTCTTGAAACTATGTTAACCACTGGTTGGTAACTTTGGCAATCAATAAATTAGTTGCTAACGTGGTCTATTTGTCCAGAATATCCTGCAGTTATAAAAATGTACAACGTTTGGCCTTATCAGACTACAATCATTCTGTCTTATGTTAACGAACCCTCGGATTTAATATCTGGTCAATCCCCTGTTGGCAGCAATAAACTCAACCAAGGATTTCCGGTAGATGCGGATTAGACCTGCTCAACATTCAGAAGGAATATTGTACTATTCTTCTTTAGGACTAATATTCTTAGGAATGTCTAGTGTAAACTGCTCTCTTGAGGTAATTTCACAGCGTCTCTATTGGATTAAGTTCTGGGCTCTGACTCTTCAAAAGGTGGATTTTCTTTTTTTTGAAGCCATTCTGTAGTGGATTTACTTCGATGTTTAGGGTCATTGCCCTGCTGCATCACCCAATATCTTCTGAGCTTCAGCTAGCACACAGCCACCATGACATTATCCTGTAGGAGATCTTGATAAACTTGGGAATTAATTTATCCCTCGATAACGGCAAGCAGTCCAGGCTCCGAAGCAGCAAAGCAGCCCCAAATCATGATGCTCCCTCCAGCGTACTTCACAGTTGGGATGATGTTTTCATGTTGGTATGCGGTGCCCTTTTTACACCATACATAGTGCTGTGTGTTCCTCCCAAACAATTTAACCTTAGATTCATCAATCCTCAAAACATTCTCCAAATAGCGATGTGGAGTGTCAATGTGGTCTTTTGCCAACTTCAGCCATGCAGCAATGTTTTTGTTAGGAAGCAGCAGCTTTTTAATGTTTCTGTATAGTAGACTCACGAACAGAGATGTTCACCAGTTCCACTGATTCATTCAAGTCTTTACCTGTCACTCTAGGGTTCTTTTTTACCTCATTGAACATTCTGTTCCCTTTGAGTCATCTTGGCTGGATTGCCACTTTTAGAGAGAGTAGCCACAGTACTAAATCGTCTACATTAATAGACAATTTGTGTAACTCTGGACAGATGAATAACTGTGGTCTTTGAGATAACTTTGTAACCCTTGTAGTCTTTGTAACCCTACAAACAAATAGAGAAAAATGAAAAGTTCCTTGATGTGACAACTGTTTCACAAATGGCATGCCTGATAGCACTAATATATATATATATATGGCTATGACAGGGTCTTGATCCGGTGGTCCTCCACCCACACCTTGATTGACCTGGCTGTGTGCCATGGAGCATTGTCCTGCTGGGAAAACCAATCCTCAGAGTTGGGGAACATAGTCAAAGCAGAAGGAAGCAAGTTTTCTTCCAGAATAACCTTGTACGTGGCTTGATTCAAGTGTCCTTCACAAAGATGAATCTGCCCGATTCCAGCCTTGCTGAAGCACCCCCAAATTTGCACATAAGAGGACTACAGTGCTTCAAAATTAATTATAATGAACAAATTTTGTGATTTTAACCCAAATAATAAAAAACACATGACATTTTGTTACCATCGCTGAAGTCAAATTCTTCTACAAAGTCTCAACTCAAGCCCCTTTCAGCCCTCAACTGAAGCCCCTACTGGCTCAGCTAACAGTTATTTGTAACTCTCGCTTTGATATATTGAAATGTTGACATAAATTAAGAAATTACTCAGGCAGTAACATTTCTATTGTGAAATATTGGCTAAATATCAAAGCTGAAGTATTAGACCATTCTTATGACGTATAGGTTGTCACAATTAAAAAAGAATTGAATGTTAATAACATACAGTTAATGCAAACAATACCGATTGTAAGATCGCTGGCGACCCCTGCCAGTGAAGGAAATAATGCATATTCAGAGCCAATGGTTCTGTATGGCATTACCCCTGACCATACATAACCTGGTTGCTATGGCTGTGCTAGCCCCACTGGCACCATTAATGCATACTGAGTGTCCTGGTTCCATATGACACAACCTCCCATCTGACCAAACATGCCAACACCATGGCTAAATCTATGCTAGCCCCACGTGCATCGTTTATGCATACTCAGTACCCAGGTTCTGTATGGCATAATCTCCCATTCGACCATGTGCACCAACCCTCTATTTAAAGCTGTGATATTCCCTATCCCCACTTTTCACTTATGCACACCCAATGTTTTGTCTTTCCTTCTTAACCATAGCTAGAAGCTCCCTTTCTAAGCTTCCTCTGCCATTTCCATCTGAGACTTCTTTAACAGCAATCCACCGAAACCATTGTCTTTCAACAGGCTCTGCACTGATGTTTCCATAAATCCTCGACACCCGACCTCCACAGGGAAAGTGGCTGTCCTCCATCCATTTTTCCTGCACTCAGCAGACAGATCAGCATATTTAAGCTTTTTCCTCTCATAGCCTGCATTCAGTCCATCTTCCCATGGAACAGTTAGCTCAATCATTATGACTTTTCTAACTGATGCCGACCACAACACTCCATCCAGGCTTAATGAGGTAATGGTGACATCAGAAGAAAATTTTAGCTGCTGGCCAAGGTTGACCTCCATTGTCCGATCCTTTCCAGATATCTGGATTGATCTGGCATCCCTCTGTGCAAGGCACCTCCCTTTTTAACAAAATAAATGAACTGCCTCTGAGGAGAATTGTGGCATTTGTTTGCCTTTACTCTACACAACTCTAAGGTCTCTGCCAGCTTGTGCAGGACATGATCTTGCCGCCACCTGTACCGTCATTGTGCAAAAGCTCAACATATGCTGCAGATTTGCCCTTGGGTCCTCACAGAGGGGACAACTCCATATAACAGAGACAAAGTTTCAGTGCTTGGACGGTTGTCACAGGTGGATCTTATTAGAAGACTTTGCCTGGCCTGGGGTACCTTCCACAGGTCAGCCCACACAAAAGCTATGTTAGATGAACTCTCCCATACTGTACAGCACCCTTGTTGCTGCTGACTACAGGGATTTTTCACTATCTACCTCAAATGATATTCGGTTGGTCCTAACTCCCTTACAAATAGACTGCCTATGCAATTTTGTTGGCTTAATCTTTGTCCTGGCCCATTCCCATAGCTCCTCGAGCCTTTTCAGGAGTCTGTTTAT
Source organism: Xyrauchen texanus (assembly GCF_025860055.1). NCBI lineage: Eukaryota > Metazoa > Chordata > Actinopteri > Cypriniformes > Catostomidae > Xyrauchen > Xyrauchen texanus. Next base: position 11,019,246 of record NC_068278.1, on the reverse strand, counting down.
ACATGCAGCAGTCTGGAGGATGCTTTTGACGTTGTCTATATAATTGTGCAAAGCTGGCAAACTCACCCCAGACTGTGAACAGATTCCTCTGGCCATCTGCTTGTACCAATTAGGATCACCTCAAATGCAGCTGTGAACAGAATTGGAAAGATTGAACATCCCATGGCTATTCCTTTTTACAGTTGCTGCCAATCAGTTGTGTACCCCTATATTGTATGGCATATTTTCAGGTCCCCATATTAACCGTCTACCAAGCTCTTAATACACCCTGGTACATGGAAAAACTCCAGTGCATAGCCAACGAGCTGGTGTGGAACAGATCCATAGGCATTTTCCAGGTCTGCTCCCATATTATTGACGCATGCTCCACACACCAAGGGAAACATGGTATGCCTGCCTTCTGGCAGTTTGTGTCTATGTATCCATTCTTCAGGAGGTAGTCAGTCATCCTCCATGCAACCACCAAAAAGAAAATCTTCCTCTCCACATTCAGTAGTGCAATACTCCTAAACTAACTAATGTTGGTGGATTCCTGTTCATTGGCTATAAAGAAGGCCACTGCTCTTTGTCGCTCAAGAGTATGCTCTGCTTCTACAAGGCAATTCTCAGAAGTCACCATAACAGTTGGATAACTGTGGGGCACATCTATTACAGCCCATTCGGACCGGGCTGTAGTTTCCCAGGCTCTTTCTACCACCTGTTTGATCACATTCAACTTGGCTAGATTTACATCAAATTCCACAACTGACTCAGCTCACCATGGGACATATCTGGGAGAGCCGAGCTTGCTATGTTTATAGGGATCATCAAGTTGCTGTTTCATGTGGTGTTCTAGTTCTTCCTTTGCCATCACCAGCTTTCCAGTCTCTCTCTCTCTCCCTCTATTTATATAAATATATATATATAGAAATATGATATTTACATTTTAAAGCATTTGAACGCTATGGTTGTAACGTCTTTAATTTATGTTGATGTTTAAAGCAGGTTTAAAGTTTGTAGGCTGATTCAGGTGTCTTCATAGCTGAAAAATTTGCTGGTGCTACTGCTCTACGTTGTGTAAGAAATAGAGAGAGTACGCCTGCTGCTGCTGAACAGGATATGTGTTACTCTGCATAAAATTAAACGAGTACTGTAATCCTTACTTTCAGTCTCTTTCTCATGCTTACATCACCTCTCTTCAGCGAGCTCAAAGCAGACCAGAGCTGAAACAAATGATGTCATCACATTCAATTCAATGGAAAAATAAACCAAAAAAATATCCAAACATTTAAAAAGACTGTTAATAATGAAAATACAAGAGATACATATACATAAAATAAAATAATAATTCATTTACCGGAAAATAAAGGAAGGATCTTACTGAAATACAATACATACACGCCAAAGTTTTCATTTATCGATTCCACTGAAAAAAATGTGCTGTTTGCAGTTACATGAAATTGCCCATAGACCTTATTCTCACGGCAGCACCATCTATGATTTTTGACGAGAATGACAAAAAGGCTATGAGGGATAGATGTGCAGAAAATATGGAAAATAAGATGTGATCTGATTTTTGATAGCTTTATATTGTGCATGTTATTGAAGAGACAGTCAGTGGTATCCCCAGTCCACAGATTACCAGGAGGAGGAGGAGGATGAAGAACTGTCACAAAATGGAGGAGGAGGAAGAACTGTCCCTCCTGGTGCCTTGCTGCAGCTTTTCCAGTGGCGGCCGAGTGTGCTGCAGCTCCCCGTGTGCACTGCAGCTCCCAGTGAGTGTGCTGCAGCTCGCACTCATAAGTGGAGGAGAAAGCTGTGGACCACCAGTAGGCGGAGGAGCCCGCTGCGGAACACAGGAAGGCAGAGGGGACCACCAGGAGGTGCCCATCCTTGCAGCTGTTAACCAGGAGGTGCCAATCCTCAACGCTTTTCACCAGGAGATGCCAATCCTTGACGCTGTTTACCAGGAGGTGACCATCGCTGACACTGTCCTCTGACCCAGTCCTGTCCCCAGCGGCCACCATCCTGTCTGACCTCTGCCCAGCGGCCACTGCCTTGCCTGACCATTTCCAGCAGTCATCACTGACCTCTACATCTGTCCAGTATCCCTGTCTGACCTCTGTCCTGCAGCCACTGCCCTGCCTAACCTCATCCCTGTTCCTAAACCTCCAGACCCTGCCCCTCTTTTGGGAGCCTTTCCCTTGGTTTCTCCCACACTTGGTTGGTACTTCTGATGCCTCCTGTCCCACCCTGGCCTGAACCTCCAGCCCTGCCCTAGTCTGTGCACTTTTGGAATGTCAGTTGGTGTCCTATTGAGGGGGGGGGTTTAAGTGTCAGTATCCTGCCACTTCTGACTGTATCGTTTTTTTATTTGGCTGGATCCTGACACTAATATGTCTTTTGTTGTGTGAGTGCACGTGTGGGTTTTCTCATTGCCATGTGTAATCTTGTCTGTGTAGGTGAGTGTAAAACCCCACCCCTTGTTTGTCTAGTTAGTAGTTTATCAGTTACACCTGCCTTCCTCATTGCTCTTCATTTCTTAATGGCCGTTCCACAGGTGCATGTTTATGGTTCTCTGAACAAGCATGGAAAACAATGTTTAAACCCTTTACAATAACATTTCTGTAGTTATTTGGATTTTTACAAAATGCTCTAAAATATAATGTCCTGAAAAAATATATTTTAGATAACGTATTTAGGGACGTTTCATGAAAAAAGTGACAACTTGGTATTCACGGTCAAAATAAACACCACTGAAAATGGGGAAACAAAAAAAATAATCTTTCAAATCCAATCAATAAGTCAGCCACAATGCAGAAAAAAAAAATGACAGGATGAGACTCAAACATCCATAGTGCAAAGCATACACACCCACGGTTTCTTGCCATTTTCCCAGCTGCCAAGAAATCTATCCTTCAGGCATGGCTTACACCAACCCTACCACTATTCAACACCTGGACCATACATGCATATTGCTACCAAAGAGAGATGTGCCAAAGTCCAGGTAGGGAAACCTGAGAAGAGAACTTATACCTGCTTGATATTGGGGTCCTAATTTTGTGCGATTATACGTTTACACATTTTGTGGATACTTCTATACACACGCCATTATTAATCTTGATGCATGCCCACGGTCTCTTTGACTATCCAAAGTACCCTACATGTTAATTTAACATTTGTATCAATTAAATTAGCAACCATTTTAATAAAGCGAACACACTTGCAAGATAACTTTCTATAACAAGTTTGAAATTGCAAAACACTTAGTTATTATGGTTTTACTAATCTTCAGAATTTCAGTTCATTTGCTGCTAGTTTTTTTACATTGCTTATAATGCAAGAAATAAATTATTGGCAGAAATGCTTTTGTAACACCATGGTCAGGTTTGATTGGAAGCATAAAATGGCAATAGCTGCAAACAGACAAATACATTTTTAAATGCAGAACGTTGACAGGGTCTCCATAGGAGGGTCAAGTCACTTGGTGCTATGATTGTCAAGGCATAAAAAAAAAAAAAAAAAAAATAAAAGCACAGTGTATAAGGCAGACCATTTAGAAGCAAATTTTGGAAATGAAAACCAATTTTATTCACAACATTTCCCCAATTACATTTGGCCAAAGCCACGATCCTTAACATTGACGGGCCCAACAGTTGCTTTCTGCCACTGTAGATCTGTGGAACAGACAAGTAGTGAGAACAATGCATAGTGCACTGTACAGGAGTGCAAATCATAACCATTTGTAGAGGGAGTCCATACCGTTAACAGGCTGATCACCTCCAATCCTGATGCTACAGTTTGCGTCACAGCAACCACAGACCTGGTCAGATTCATCTGCAGACACCCACCTGCCAACCCAACCTCAATTACAAAACACCCACACCCTAATTTACCCTGCATTTTAATCCAGGGACAACATACCCATTTGCAGAAAATGAACAAGCCTTCTGCTCAGGATTTGTTGGGTTGAATGCTGCAGCCACCTTCAAAATGCATGTGATGTAGACCTGCAAAGATAGTTGTTTGCACAGTGTAGGGTGAATGCTAGGTTGTACCATTCGCTTACCCTGAAGCCATGCCAGATGTGGATGGTCTTCAGCACAGCACAAAAGATTCTTAGAATCAGGTCCTTATAAAAGGTGCACAGGTGCCAGCACTTTGGTCCAAATTTTGTAAATGGTCACATGTACACAGAGCTTGCATCATCTGCTGGCAGGAAGCACTTTTAATCATCCTTTTTTTAACAAAAACATCAATTTGATTCAGAAGACAGACCATTTGGAGTCATGTGTATTACTTTTATGCTGCCTAAATAAGACTTCGACCATCAGTGCTGGCACCAGTATACTTCCATTATAAGAACCAGACAGAGCTCAATTTTCTATTATCTTAATTGGTGTTCTGCTAAAGATCACATCAGGGTAAGTGAAGAGAACATTCATGTTAAGGTGAACCGAACCAGTCACCATGCTACGGTCTACATACCAAACCACTGTTCAGCTGCTGGAACCTGAATGCCTCCAACTGAAATTGCAGCTTGTCACCGCTCATCCTGGGCATGAAGTGAGAGCTGGAGCCTGTAATCTTAGCATCAACCAGGCATCTAGGGAACAAACAGTTACACTTTAAAACTAGAGTCTAGAAAGGAGTGCACAAAAAGGACAATTCGCCCCTTCCGCTCACCCATTATTCTCAATAAAGGTGTATCTGGGGGTTGTATTCATGTCAGGGGCTGAAGTAGCAAGACAGCTGTCCACAAACACACGGACAGGAACATGGTTGTAGGACATCACAGAGGCTTCAATATTTATGAAATCACCCAGGAAGTACTGGTTAGAAGGCCTTTCGAATCTCCAGTCATCTGTGGGACAGGATGTTGCAAAAGGTTAAAAAGAAAATGAGGATGCCAGTGATATACTTGCATTATACCAACCAGTCATAAGCCTGAGAGAGAGGACCAGAATATCCTCTGCAACTCCAGTAGCAGCATATGGCATCCAACTGGGCATCAGGGCATTGCTGCTTACATTTTGCATTCTGTAGAGGTAGAAGCCACCAAAAACTGATAAGTCGCACTTTATGGTGCATGCGATTTCTGTACATTTAGACATCTTAACAAATTCAACACTCACCTTGGATAATGGCACTCAATACCAACCAGTGCAGCACTACTTCCAACAACAGGGAAACCAAGTAAAGCCTCTTGTGGGGTGTAGATTAGGGAAAACATATAGACAAGCTCATTTTCAGTCACCTAAATGAGGAGGATACATTTTACAGGAACGGTCCAGAAAACCCACAAACAAAAATTAGCATTAGTGAATTTAAAAAAAGCCTCACTTTTGGTATGCTGCCACATCCATGCAGTTCAGACTCAAAGATAAGCACTTGGGCAGTACTGTCCTCCCCTACTGCAGTACATCCTCCCAGAGTAAAAGCAGAGGCCATTAGTAGCTTCCCAGTCCCAAAGAAGTCCTCCTTCACTTCCACATATATTGAATTCTCTCCACACTGAGCTGCTACACTGTTGGCAGGGACAGGTTGCTGCAATTGAAAAGGAATATCTGGCTGTTCCAGTTCCTGTGGTAGAATTGGAAAGGTCCAGGTCAGTTTTTCAACTGGACCTTGTAACAGCTGTTTGGACTGAACTCCCATAGGATCTTGAACAGGCATCTGCACTGGAATCTTAAAGGGAATCCTCTGTGGAGTAAATACAGGGTTGTTGGGCTCATAACTTTGGGGAACCTGCGGCATCCTGGATTCACTCTGCTTAAGAGCTTGCACGGGTGTTTGAAGCTTAAAAATGACTGGCTCCCGATTAGGAGTTGTTCCATGCCATTGTGCAACAGACAAGCCAAACGCAAGCATAAACACTAGTTCTAGTTCAACTCCAACTTGCCACAGCCCCATCTTCAGAAACTGTTTGGTCCGTACTGGTGAATTTTAACGTTTCCTTTTTTTATAGAAGTTAGATTACAAAAGCTCCGCCTCTTCCCTGGACTTGTTAGCTCACTAACCATCATGTCACAGCTGAAAATCATCGACTCGTTATCAATTTGAGGAAAATGTGGGAGTTGTTTGTGCTCTAAATACGATTTATAAAGTACTTGGAGTAATACAATGAAATCAATTAAGTCAAACTTACAAAAGACTTTACCTGACTAGCCTAATCAATTTTATTTATTTATTTATTTATTTTTGTGATCTCTGCAGTACTTCATTTACTTTATGAAAGCTGATATGGAATTAATTGCCATCTTTCTACATGTACTCATCATTAAAAACAACAACAATGAAGTATATAAATAACACAGGGAGAGTAGGCCTACACATTAAAAGCAGCCAAAGCATTCTTATTGACAATTTTATAAGTTTGAGCCCCACAAGGGGTGATTGTTATTGGTTTGAGAGAAGAAAACCTATTTTTATCCTTCTGGGGGAAAAGAAAAGAAGATGCTTTTTATATAGTGTACTATGAGCTTGAACTAACAGCATCTCCTTCCCTGCTTTGTCAAACTTCGTATCTTTTATTTACTGATGGGTTATTCATATGACATTGTGAAATTAAAGATACATATTCACAGAATTTTCTTGTAATGCTATTCCAAAAATGTAAATGCATGACAAAACAAATGTGCATTGTGACTAAAAATCAACAGTTGGCTTTTACCCCCTAGTAGGCAGAAATATTCTAACAAAACAATGACATTTGTGACACAAATACAATTAGGATCACTAAAGAGGAAGAATGAATTATCTGTTACAAAAAGGCTTAACCCTCTTATTGTATTAAAATGTGTACTTTCCATTGGTATGTGTGGTCACTTTTGTCTGGAAGATTTAGATGTGTAATGTGTACAATTTCTAAGACATTTTGATGATGATAATGATACAATTGTTTCTTACCTGAAGTAAGAACAATAAAATTATCTAGATTTATTGTGCCATTTTATGCCATATTGATCTTATTTACATGTACATTTCTCAATTGTACCATTAATTTGCATATGCAAATACACAATTGTTTTTGAAAAAATAAATAAATATATAGAATTCAGAACCTACACTTCTATAAGTTGAAACATGAATACAATATAAGAATGTGACATAAATTGGAGGCAGATTGATGCCATCTGGTAAACAAAATATAAAGAACATAAAAACTTGAAAACCACATCATGCCAGTAACAGCCAGTAGATGGCTGTAACCACCTACTGTGTTGTCTGATGGCTTGTTGTATCCAAATTTGATATTTTATCACAATATATGCATTTGGATATATATTTAGACATTATCAAACTATTATTTGTTAAAATGTACCATCGTCATAGTCATCAAACCTGACCATGGTGTTACAAAGAGAAGACAGACACAGAATAAGCACTTTTCTACCAATAATTTGTTTCAAACATAAAAATGTCAACTCAGAGTAATGCATAATAATGTCAAGAATATGTTCATCAAGAAACAGAAATGAACTGCAAAATTCAGAAAATTAAATTAGAGTATAAAACAGAAGAATCAGAGTAAACATTTAGCAATTTCAACCTTTCTATAGTAAAGAATTATCTTCCAAACTTGTGTGTGTGTGTGTGTGTGTGTGTGAGAGAGAGAGCGGGTGTGTATGTTTTGCACTGAAGATGTTTTAGATGTTTTTTTTTATTGATAGAAAAGATAGAGTTTACAAGTTATAATTAGGAGTTCTATGAGGACATGAACGCTTTTAACAAGTCATAATCTCGTAATTACGGTAATGCGTGAACACAGCAAGTAACTGCCCTGTTATTGGACACTTTATCCAAGGGTTTAAATGAATCCTGGCTGACTGTAAATAGTGAATTTCTACAATGGCATTGGTAACAATAAACGATTGCGTTTGAATGATGCTGCATCCACGCCCCTAGGTGTCAGTGTAAATCCAAGATGACACGTTCAAAATATTACTGAGTGCACTGTCAAAATATGTTGAAATGTTTGAAAAAATTATTTCCTGACGATCTGTTGTGATACGAGTACTAAGAGTTTTGAAAATGTACCGCTTGTGAAAATAGAACCAAAAAACTAAACAAGGCTGTAATTCTCCCACCCCCATTGGTTGGTATGGTTCGTCTGTTCCCTGCACTCAACCTCCAGGCAGCGGGCGGCGCTGTTGTCTAAGCGGAGCTCATCCTCCGACTGCTGCTGTTCACAGCGTTCATACTAACAACTTTTCCATCAGGACAGGGCTAGCAGAGGGCTAATCGCTCGGGGACATCACTGTATTTAATATTATTGGACCTCAGTGTTGTGTGAAATGAGCGGGATGCCTGGGACAAACGTGATTCAAATCACTAATCTATCATCGTCGGTGAGCAGTGATCAGATGAGAACTCTCTTCGGCTTCTTGGGAGACGTCGAAGAGCTGCGGCTGTATCCGCCGGAGTGAGTCACAACAACAACAACAACAACAACAACACTCACGTCATGCATTCACACCATACATTAACACATCAGTACACACGTCAAATGGAAGCTATAGATTATTATCAACCACAATGCATACATGCACATTAGAGTGATAACAACACACACTCAGGACACTACACATAACAAAACACAGACCATATACAGTATGATTCAACACAAACATCAAATACACTCTGCCATGGTACTAGTAATAGTGTCAAATGGCAATACCATTCTGCTTTGATATGTAGCATGCATGATACTGATGCATTACTATGTTTATATACCATGGAATTAACATGGAACACCAAAGCAAATGCAGTAAGAGCCATTAAAGGTATTCAAATGGTTCAAATCTATTTAATATGCAACAATAAGAGATTAAATCACTTGTGTTGTTTTCTTCTCTTTCAGCAATGCACCTCTTTCCTTTTCCTCCAAAGTTTGTTACATAAAGTATCAAGAGGCTTCCAGTGTTGGTGTGGCACAACATTTAACCAACACTGTTTTTATTGACAGAGCATTGATTGTTGTGCCGTGCGCTGAAGGTTAGTATGCCTGCGTGCGTGTTACTTTTGTGTGCTTGATCATAGAAAGACACTGAGTATCTGACTTCAAATCAAGCTTTTGAGAAGAAGCAAAGCATTATTGCTTTCCTGACATTATTCTGTGCTCCAGATGTGTATGATGTACGTGTGATTGTGTGTGCTGAGGTATGACTGCTGTCAGCTGTCCTATATATTATGATGTGCGCAATAGAGGTGGGTGGAATGACATCGGCTCTCTTGTTTATCAGGTGAGATAGAGGATGTGGAAATTATGGAGGTGATTAAGATCATACTCTGTGTTATGTAACCGCATCAGAACCTTGTGAACACACTTTTAGTGTTGATCGAAACGGCACAGTTTAATTGGTTAATAAAGGGGTTTAACACTGATGCAATTCAATGTATTGGTCCCAGTAGTGTGATTTTAAAATACTAATATTAATACAAATGTAAATCAGTAAGTAATGCCATACATTGCATAAATCATATTTACAGAGTGTTCTCCTTAATTTAAAGATAGATCTGTGTGCCCATTAATTTATTCGGTTAATTAATTAATTTGATTGAAGCTAAAATTGTCAAGCCATTTCATGCATTGCATGATTTTGAATGAACAGTGGTCAAATGGAAGATTTCAGACTTTGTTGAGAGTGACTTGAGGCACCCTAACCTTTAAGTGGCCTTTATAGTGTCTGTGTTTGAACAGACAGAATGAATGATAGTTCAAGGTATCTAGTTTTTTGATGCTATAGTTACTTGTTCAGATTAGCTTGTTTGATGAATTTAGCTGAGTTGCTTGCTATATGTGAACTGTACGTGCAATGTAAGGACCAATTTTGAAATGCTATAGCTCACAGGAACAACAAAATCAGCCCACACTAATTCATTGAAGGTGAGTTTGTCACAGAGATTTAATGAGGGACAAATTACAAACCAATCTTTAATGTAATAAAGGTTTACCCCATGTAATCCCATGAGTATGTTAAATATTATCTCTAAAATAACCATTGCATTAAAAGTAGCTGGTTTTAATCACGTCAAATGTCTGGACCACGCCCCTTCAAAATTTGTATTTTATCCTGTCTCACCTCAGGGGTCTTGACCTTCTAGATCAGGGGTGTCCAAACTTTTTTCTTCTGGGGGTCAGATGAAAAAAAAAATAATAAGGTGTTGCAGGACGCATCGTTATAATAATAAGATTTATTTAACAACAAAAAAAAGGCTAGATTCCACTATTTCATTATCTTTATATGGTATGATTTAATATGCAAATTTTAATCCCATTTTGTTTGAATAAAGGCTATTTCTGTCACCAAGAACGCTTGTATTAGAACAGTGATGCAGGGTCAGAAATGAAAGGGGCTCAGAGGAGAAATGCCCCCAGAAATTATATATATATATATATATATATATATATATATATACCTATATATTTTAAAATGCCATAAAGTTAAAAAAAAAAAAAGGAAAAGAAAATGGACTGGTTTCTTTTTTGTTTTGTTTTTGTACCATCTGATTTTTGATACTCTACAAATTGTACTTTAAGAGTAGCATTACACACTATCACATAAATATGTTTTGAATAAATTAATGAAAATGTTTAGAGCTAACACCCTCATAAGCATAAGTCCCCTGAAAGATGGGCAATTATTGTCCCCTTTATGGAAATATAATTTCTGACAATGCAGCAATGTTACAAATACTATACTGGGTAACAACTTGTTACTTTTAATGCCCTTGGATTTTGTGTTTTTATTGTTTGATGTCCATTCAGTATCACTGGAAAGCACAAGCAGTGTTTGGCTGAGGCAAAACAATAATCAGAATATGTTACGTTTTCCTCATATAATGTGATTCAAGGAATTACTCATTATTTAATAGTAATTCAATCATTATTTCTTTTCTGTTGTCACTTATGTTCCAAATCCAATTTTAATTTAATCAAAATGATTGCGCACCCTTTTTATTTGGTTGTTACACAAGTGCAAGCTTGGCGCATGCGCAGTACTAGCAGAGATGCGCGAGTGTTTATAGCGCTCTCTTATGTCCTTGAATCAATTTTCTTGTTTCAACGAAACATCAAAACTAACCAATTCACAACAATTAATAAACTTCCCAGTGCTGCAGAAGACATTCTAGAGAGCTCAACCTTGGTGTGGCCGCTCGCGCTGCACAACAGCAGCTCTAATCAGTTGTATGATGCATAGTATCGGGACATTTTAGTGAGAGCGAATGCATGAGTAAAGAATCAACCGACACCAGTCCTGTACCAAACGCATTATGCTTTTGGGTGTCGCTTCATCCGTGGAAATCTGGAAGATTCCATACTTCTGAACCTGTCCAATGGATGAAGCTGGTGTCAACTAAAGATAACGCACTAGTGGAGACAAATGCGCAGTGAAATGTGGCTATCCATGATAGCGACACCCAGTGTTTAGAATATGAATTTCATATTATTTTTCAGTAGCTGACCAAATTATGTTCTGTTTCCAAAATCTCTAGCGGGCCGCATCAGAGCAGTCGGCGGGTTGCAGATGGCCCGTGGGTCGTAGTTTGGACACCCTTGTTCTAGATTGTCTTCCACAATAAAAATCATAATTTTGACACATGTTGAATTGCTATCCAGTTCTTGGCATAAAACATATTTGTAATAATTTACTTATTTTATTGGCTAGAACATCATATTTAGCTGTGTCCCACATTGCACAAGCAACACTGTTAATGCATGATGTTTCCCCATATTAAAAACATGGAGCATCCCTTTAAATTGAAACACTAAAGAATTGGTATCATTTGGCAACCCTCTCTACAGCATGGTAGACAAGTAATTCTCCACCAAGAAAAATGCTAAAACAAATATTTTTTCATTTTAAGTTATGGGAAATTTAAGTTGAATAACTACAATCTTACATTTGGCCCCAAACTTTCTAGCCCCTACTGAATGATAGCTTAATTTAAGCTAAATATTAGGGCTGTCAATCTAGGACTGTTACAATTTGTTATTGAAAAAATTACTTGATATTCCAATCAAATGATTGCTGGAATGTCCATCGGGAGAACAGAGCGGGCCAGTGGTTCGGCCGCGAAACGTGCTGAATGGGCCGCGATAAGCAACAATGAGCCGCTGCTTCACACTGCCAGCGACACGCAGCGACAAAACGACCACATCTCATTCATTTTCAATGAGAGCTTGCGACTTCTGGCAACACGAGCGATGGCGACCGGAAGTGGGTGTGTCCAGCGATGCGACAAAGTTGAGAAATGTTTAACTTTATGCAAATGATGAGCGACTTTCGGGAGCAACAGCCAATACGAGAGAAGATGTTAGAGCTCACTTGATCCTTATATTTAAAAAAAAATAACATTAATTGTAAAGAAACGGTGCTGTTTAGACTGTCCATACACACCACTAGCGACCTAACCGGCAGCCACTGGTGACATGCAGCGAACTGGCAGTGTGAACGCAGCTTTATGCTGAACGGACCACAAAACGGTGCCGCAATAAGCAGAAAAGGACAGCAAACACCCCCCCCCCCACCCCACTCAACAACATTCCACCCATTATGATGTTCATGTAACGTTCGGCACTTATACATGCTAAAAATGCTTATCATCTAAAAAACACATTTGCACGGTGCGATTGAATTCTGGTTTTTCACCATCACAGAGCCTCTCGCACAAATGATCTGCTCTGCTCTAACCTACTGTATCTCTGGAGTGTGCTTGCGACAATTGGGCTTCCCTCGATATCACACCGCAGACCTTAAAACTGATGCAAACCATTTGAATTCCAGTGACAATTTCTTGTTTAAAGCATTGTTGATGAAGTCTAGGATGACCAGATGTCCCGAAAAAACTAGGACAGTCCTGATTTTACATGCCGTGTTTCGTATCCCTACAGAGGTACTAATACTGGGGAGCTGTTAAAGTGAAAACAGGAATTTCCTGTTGCGACGATTTTTTTATCATTGTCATCTGGTTACCCTAATGAAGTTGAACCTCTCAAACAGTAGACAGCCTTAACATGCTAAACAGCACTTAGTAGGACATAGGGCTGGGCGATACATTGAATAGCCACAATATAATAACGATGATTTTGCTGATGATGTAAAATTCAACAATATCGCGATAATTTTAATGGGCATTTTATTTGGCCATTAAGTTTCATAGAGTGCATCAGTAGACTAATTTCACGATCCTTCAGGGCTGTACAATTAATCAAATAAGAATTTTATAAGCTTCTATATTGTATGGTGAATATACACTGATCAGCCACAACATTAAAATCACCTGCCTAGTATTGTGTATGTCCCCCTCGTGCCACCAAATCAGCGCCAACCGGCAACTGTTCTTCTCACTACAATTATACAGAGCGGTTATCTGAGTTACTATAGACTTTGACAATTTGAACCAGTCTGGCCATTCTCTGTTGACCTCTCTCATCAACAAGGCATTTCCATCCACAGGACTGCTCCTTATTAGATGTTTTGAGTAAACTCTAGAGACTGTTGTGTGTGAAAATCCCAGGAGATCAGCAGGTACAGAAATACTCAAACCAGCCCATCTGGCACCAACAATCATGCCACTGTCTAAATCAGTGAGTTCACATTTTCTCCCCATTCTGATGGTTGATTTGAACATTTAAAAGAAAAAAAAAATCCTAATTTCTCCCAATTTCAAATTCTTAATTCCCACTACTTAGTAGGACCTCATGGTGGCACCGTTTCTCACCTCAATCTGGATGGTGAAGGACAAGTCTCAGCTGCCTCTGCTTCTGAGAACATCAATCCACGCATCTTATCACGTGGCTCGCTGTGCATGACACCGTGGAGACTCGCAGCACGTGGAGGCTCATGCTACACTCCGTGATCCACACACAACTTACCACGCCTAGCAACCGGGCCAATTTGGTTGCTTGGGAGACCTGGCTGGAGCCACTCGTCACGCCCTGGATTCAAACTCGTGTGACTCCAGGGGTTGTAGTCAGCGTCAATGTTCGCTGAGCTACCCAGGTCCCCGGTTGATGTGAACATTAACTGAAGCTCCTGACCCATATCTGAATGATTTTGTGAACTGCACTGCTGCCACACGATTGGCTGATTAGATAATCGCATGGATGTTTGTTGGTGCCAGAAGGGCTGGTTTGATTATTTCTGTAACTGCTGATCTCCACACACAACAGTCTCTAGAATTTACTCAGAATTGTGCCGAAAACAAAAATATTCAGTGACGGGCAGTTCTGCAGATGGAAATGTCTTGTTGATGAGAGAGGTCAACAGAGAATGGTCAGACTAGTTTGAACTGACAAAGTCTACAGTAACTCAGATAACCTCTCTGTACAATTGTGGTGAGAAGAATAGCATCTCAGAATGGCACGAGGGTGACCTACACGGTGGTTTTAATGTTGTGGGTGATCGGTGTATATTGTTATTCTCATTGTACATTATTCCAAGTGTATTTATATCTTTATACCATGTGTTATATTATCCTGGCATTAATCCAGAAGAAGAATATAGAGAAGTTGAGTTCAGGAGTCTGGAATATAGACCTACTTGTAGCAAAATACATATGCAAATAAATAATAGCATTCTTTACTCATGTCACTCGCATAAAAAACACAGATTATATACTCCTCAAAATGCATCAACACCATGGAAAGAACATAATGAAACAGTTATGCCAAATTAGGAAAATATATGCTTTAACAGCATTTATTATATTAATCTCTAACATAATATAAATAGTTTAATTTTGTTTACATACTTCGTGTGAATAGAGCTTCCGTCAGAGGTTCGTCTTGCAAAACCGTCTCTGATTTGGTGTGAACAGGCCTTTATTCGTAAGCATATTTGTTTACAATGCTGTGTCAAGTTAAATCTAATTTGAAACTTTGAAAAACCCATTTTACTCTCATTATACTCACTCATGCCATCCTAAATGTGGATGACTTTCTTCTGCTGAACACAAATAATTTTTTTTAGAAGAATACTTCAGCTCCAGTGGTTTAATCCATGTCTTTTGAAGTGATCCAATCGAATTTGAGCAAGAACTGATGCATGTGCAGAGCACTAGATGGCACCTGAAGAGTTATTGGGCTTGAATGATCGCCAAGGAGACTGCTGATGTCAAGATTTATAGTGAAAATTGAGTTCTCACCCAACAAAATTGGATCACTTCAGAAGAAAAAGATTAAACAACTGGAGTCTTATAGAATACTTTTATGCTGCCTTTTATGTCCTTTTTGGAGATTGAAAGTTTTGGTCACCATTCACTTGTATGGACCAACAGAGCTGAGATATTCTCCTAAAAATCTTCATTTGTGTTCTGCAGAAGAAAAAGTCATACACATCTTTTCATTTTTGGGTGAACTTTATTTTTCATATAATCACAGTAAATTAACTATAAATTGACAGCCCTAATAAATATGCAAACCCCTTTTGTTGTTTTTTTTAAGTTTTTTTTAAACAAATTACACAAAATAGGGTTTTAAATTATGAGATTTCAAAAATTTTGGTTACAGGGTTTAAAAAATGTACAAACCCCATATAAAATAAGATTTGGTTTGTTCGCCTGAGGTTGACAATCAGCATTTGCTCAACACTAAAGGTATTGTACTTGCTTTACTGGTTGTTTGGTGATACAGAACTACAAATTGACATTTTGAAGTTTCAAGCTCTTTTGCAGTCTCCTCTTTGTGGAAAGTGCTGATTTTAATATGAGCATTGTAAGAGTATGATGGCTACAGGGTATGAGGTTATAGGGTGAGGTCTTCTCAAAGTCTACAGTGCAACAACTGGCTAACCACTTGTTTCTCTCTCTTTTTTTTTTTTGTCTCTTACTGTAAACATCCATATTCATGACAAACAGAGCTTCCCTCTTGCTTGAAATGCTTGTCCTCGTGACTTGGTTCTGGATGGCTTACTACGTTGATTAATTTGGTTTTTGTATGTTTTTTCTGTGTTGATTATGTGTGCATATCAGATGACTAGAGTGGCCCAGGCGTTACACTACTACACTAGCCTGACTCAAGGCTTTGTTTTCCAAGCCACTATACCCGCGGGGGCCCACGCTGCCTTCAAGGGGGGAATGTGACCAGGAGCGTAGCCGCTGAACCTACCAAGATGGAGACCTTGTCTCTTTTTAATTTATTTTCATTTCATTTCCTTTTTGTTTTATTTCTCTCACATGTTTTTTGCCTTTTAGAAGATTTGCATATTCATTGTGTTGTTTTTCTTTTCTTTTTTCTTTTTTTTTTTCCTGCCCCCCTGTCCCTTGCCCCAATCCTACAGTTTCTCTCATTTGCCTGTCTTTGAAAGCTGTCCAGGTTGACTTGACATCCAGTATTGGAGGGAAGTTTGAACGGTACAAGGGCATCCGTTACTAATGTTAAATTATGTTCAGATATACTCCTCCTCTCTCTCTTTCTCTCGCTCCTCTCCACTGATCTGGTTAGGTTTTTTTAATTCAGAAGAATAATAGTTAATATCCATTTAACTGAAGCATTATGTAATATGCACAGTGCCTCATGAATGTGTTCAGACCCCTTGAGGGATAGTACACCCAAAAATTAAAATTTTTGTTTTATGTACACTTACAGTGCATTCAGAAATTATTCAGACCCCCTTTTTAATTTGGTGATGTTGCAGTCTTATGCTAAAATGCTTTAAATATAAAAAAAAATTCACATCAATCTACACTACATACCCCATAATAACAAATCAAAAACCAGGTTTTTGATAACTTCAAATGTATTATTACGAAAAAACTGAAATATCACATTTACAAAGTATTCAGACCCTTAACTCAGTACTTAGTTGAATCACCTTTGGTAGCGATTACAGCCTCAAGTCCTTTTGGGTATGATGCGACAAGCTTTGCATACATGGATTTGGGGGATTTCTGCCATTCTTCTCTGTAGATCCTCTCCAGCTCTGTCAGGTTGTATGGGGACCATCGGTGGACAGCCATTTTCAGGTCTCACCAGAGATGTTCGATTGGGTTCAAGTCCGGGCTCTGGCTGGCATCTCAAGGACATTACAGAGTTGTCCCTAAGCCACACTTGCATTGTCTTAACTGTGTGCTTGTGGTCATTGCACTGTTGGAAGGTGAACCTTTGGCACAGTCTGTGGTCTCTGAGCGCTCTGGACCAGGATTTCTTTAAGGATATCTCTGTATTTTGCTGCGTTCAGCTTTCCTTTAACCCTGACCAATCCCAAACCCAGTCCCTGCAGCTGAAAAAGACCCCCATAGCATGATGCTACCAATACCATGCTTCACTGTTGGGATGGTATTGTGCAGGTGATGTGCAGTGCCTAGTTCCTCTAGACATGAAGTTCAATCTTCATTTCATCAGACCAGAGAATCTTGTTTCTCACAGTCTAAGTGTCCTTTATGTGCTTTTTTTATGAGTCTTGCACTGAGGAGAGGCTTCAGTCTGGCCACTCTGCTATAAAGACCAGATTGGTCGAGTGTTGCAGTGATGGTTGTCCTGCTGCAAGTTTCTCACATCTCTACACAGGATCCCTGGAGCTCAACCAGAGTGAACATCGGGTTCTTGGTCACCTCTCTTCCCATGGCCCTTCTCCCCCGATTGCTCAGTTTGGCCGGGTGGCCAGCTCTAGGAAGAGTCCTGGTTGTCCCGAACTTCCATTTAAGAATTATTGAGGCCACTGTGCTCTTGGGAAGCTTCAGTGAGTCCAAATATGTTTTCAGCCTTCACCAGATCTGTTCCTTGACACAATCCTGTCTCTGAGCTCTGCAGGCAGTTTCTTTGACGTCATGGCTTTGTTTTTCCTCTGATATACATTTTCAGCCTTGAGATCTTATATGGACCAGTGTGTGCCTTTCCAAATCTGCCCAATCAATTGAATTTGCCACCAGTGGACTCCAATCGAAGTGTAGAAACATCTCAAAGTTGATCCAGAGAAATTGGATGCACCTGAGCTAAATTTCAAGTGTCATAGCAAAGGGTCTAAATACTTATAAAAATAGTTTATATATATATGGAAATTTGCAAAGTTATCAAAAATATTTTTTTTTGCCTTGTTATTATAGAGTATGGAGTGTAGATTGATGTGAAAAAATTATTTAAATCATTTTAGCATAAAGATGCAAAGAAAAAAAGTGAAAAATGAAGTGGTCTGAATACTTTCTGAATACACTGTATATCTTCCCCAAACCGCATGACTTTCTTCTATGTTTGAAAAGTATCCTGGTAGCTTTTTTATTTTATTATATATATATATATATGTATGTATATGAAAGTGAATGGGTACGGAGGCTCTCAAGCTCCCAAAAAAGCACAAGAAAAGTAGTCCATTTGATTCGCACAATGTTTTCCAAGTCATCTCAAGCCATATGTTAGCTTTGTGTGAGAAACAGACCAATTTTTAAGTGGATATTCACAAAAAATCTTGCCTTCTGCCATAGCTCTTGAAACTCAATCTCACTTCTGCCTGACCTGAGGTCAGGTGTGAACATTAGCAAGCATGGAAAGTCATACAGGTTTGGAATGGCATAAATCTTGACAGAATTTTTGAGTGAACTACCCCTGTAAATAATTATCTAATTTTACTGAATTACAAGTTCTTAAGTAACTTTTTCTGTTCAAATCATCAAAATTCATAAATGTTGCGTTTTATGTTTGAAAGCATTCTTAACAAAGGTCAAAGACTAAAATGTTTGCATTAGTATTTTATCCTCATGTTTTAATATTTTGTAGAGCCACGTTTTGTAGCAGTGGCCATATGAGACCGACTTTAAAGATTGAAAAAGATTTTGTAGTAATTCAAAATTAGCAGTCATGCTTTGGAGGTTGACATGCTTATGACTATTTAATTCCATTTGCAATGATGCATTGTCTTTGACAGAGTTTTGACAGGCTACTCCTACAAAGACCACCTAATGAAGCACCAATAAGAGAGAATGCAAATACAAGTATTTTCTAACATTGCGTCTAAAACATTAAATCAGTAAAATTATAACCGTCTGATCCAAGGCACATTTATTGCAATGACAGGACATAGCAAAATTCATTAAAAAATATACTCACCTATAGCACATGTTATTGCATGGTTTTGGGGAGAACATTTCCTAAAATGTACATACTTGTAGTACTAAAGTGGTTGAACCTCACATCCATAGAGGTTTTAATGTTCTCCATTCAAAAGCACAGCCATACGAACAATCAGTTTACCCATGATAACTATAGTTACTGTAAGCACCGAGCATGCATAGATATCTGTACCAACATTGGCAGAAACACATATTTAGAGAAATTTGTTGTTAACATTTTTTTCAAATTAATTGTCAAGGCAAAACTTTTCAGGGGTGTCAGTTTGAAGGGGGTGAGGATTTCTCAGACACTTAAATGTTCTTCTTTTCTGTATCTGATGTTCTGTGTGCTATTAGTGATGCAGCCAACATGAACGGTTGTCTTGTGTTGCACACCCTTTCCAACACTGCGAAACGATCGCCCCAGGGAGAAAAGCATCCATGCTTGATATCGTATGGTTCATGACCAATATGTTTCCAGTACAGGTGACCCATCCCACAAGTGTTAACTCATTCTCTACATGTTCTGTTCTGATCTTTTGTTTTAAAAGAGAGGAAAGGACAAATCACAATTTCTCTGTTTTCTTTGTGCAAAAGTCATCCTGTTTTACAGTATGTCTTGTGTTGATAGTAAAAAGGAGAGTTGCTATGCTAGTTCAGATTGTTTGAGAAGACTGTTAATGGTGAGGGATGGAGATGCTCAGGGTGGGTGTTAGAGCGCTAGGCGCTAGTTGGAGGACTCCGCTTCTTGGGTGAAGTCGTAGGTGAAGCAGTGGGCGACATCTCCATTGGCCTCTCTAATGCTAGTGCTTTTGTTCTTAAGGAAAAATCCCTGAAGAGGCAAAGGCACTCTCGCTTTTGGCCCCCGCCCCACCTGTCGCTAGCCTGATGAGCGGTGGAGGACTTCTGCCTATTCCCAGCCCTGCTACGCTACAGAACGTAAAAAAACACACACACACACACACAGAACTCTATAAACTAGGGGTTCCCAAAATGTCTTTGTTTAGCTGAACCCCTTTGACCTAAATGATTTATTTGAAGGACCTCCAGATAATTTGAAAATTGTTAACCTTTCAAAATTTAGGGATTTTGCACTTCAATTTAGGGATGCACCGATATATTGAAAATGCTTTGAAATCAGCAGACTTTGACTTCTGAGACATCGGTAATCGGTATCCATTAATGTGGCACGACTGAATACCCTTGCGGGATTACTAAACCTTAAAAGGCTGCATTTGAAATAAAGTCTGATTTCAGTGCTCCAGTCAGCACTATGTGAGCAAGCTGCACCCTCTAGCGGTCTGGATTACATAATCCATTATACCACTATAGAGCTGATCAGCCGTGATGTCAATTTGTAGGCGAACCTGGAAGTCTAATTTGCCATGGGTTTCCTTGGGATTTTTTACATATTATTTAAATAAGGTCATTACAATATGTGGATGTTTTGTCCTACAACATAAATTAATGTCAAAACTAGGGCTGTAGCAACCATTATAACATGGGGTGTAGGGACATGTCCTCCTGGTAGGAAATTCTACATTATATTTTAAGAGTTTCACCAGCCGTGCAAGGAAATAGTAGCCGACCAGACAGCTAAAAAACATCTTTAAGACCCAGCAAATTCCTCCATCAACTGTTCGCCTCGGCAGTAAACTGAACCAATGCACAAGTGGTTAATCAGTGCAGCCATCACCCATCACCTTTCAGGACTACAGGGCAAAAAATTGGAGGTTAATGACTCTAAGGGTGTGTTCACACTTGGCAGGTTTGATTCAGTTAAAATTAACTCTGGTGCGATTGCTCTGTTAGTGCGGTTTATTTGAACAAGTGTGAACGCAATCACCCGATCCTTGGTGCGCACCAAACAAGCGGACCGAGTCCGCCTGAATAGTATGGCTCGATCCGCTTGCAAACGAACTCTGGTGCCGTTCGATTGATATACAAACACAACAATAACCAAGGACGACTAACAGACCAAAAACAGGAAGTAATTTGCCTAATACTGACCTCAAGCATGCCTGGTTCTTCTCATCATAGGAGCTGTGTTGCCCATTACAGTTCGGTACTGCCATCAGAACTGCCCGTCAGCTGTCCTTGCAGCATATCTTCGCTTGTGTGTGCAACGGAGGAATTCCTGGTGCTGTTTTGACCCTTTACAAAACATTTTAGCTCTTTGTTTGTTCTCAGCTGGTAAAAATACCAGCATATATACATGTATAAATCTAACGAGCGCATTTTGCCCAGCATCCAGCATTGTTTAGGATGTTTTGAATTTAATTTTTTTGGTCCGGACCAAGAGAACCAAACTACAAGTGTAAACACACCCTGGATCGGTATTGGCTCCAATACTGAAGTTTTTAAACGGATCAGGTATCGGTCCGTCGAGCCCGATCTAAATCCGATACTGTGTGTTAGTCATGTTACTATCAAGCTCAAAAAATGATATAAAAGAACCATTAAAACACAATTAAAGTTGTTCATATGACTCGTGCATTTTATTCAAAGCCACTTGAACGTGCGATTGATCTGTGAATCACAAAAGCTGTTTAATAAGTAAATATATAAAATGCACGTGCAGCTCCAGTGCGTCAGTGAATGGCGCTGCTCTCGCACCTATTTTTAGCCTTCACAGCGGTGCGCAATATTTGAGCGCTGCTCACAAACAATATCTCCGATGTAGATGCTCAATAGTTCGGTTCACTTATAATATGCATTTAGAATGGCACTGGAGGTGCATTTTACCAGAACTTGAATAAGAAACGAATTAAACTGCTGTGAACTTGCCTACAAACAGACACATGCAGGACATCCTGGAGAGTTCAGAATGTCAAAATAAAAGCCTGAGGGTTTAAAAGTTAAACGTGCCATGGAGGCAGAGATATGAACTCAGTAGCAGAGTTTATTGAACAGATGATTGAAACAGTGATGTAAACATTGTGAGTAAATCCAGTTAAGCAGAGTGGCAAACAGCAGGTGAGTAATATCCAGACAGGATATAGACACGATGAACAGATAACTCACAACAGTCTTATGATATTTGCAGGCAATAATGAAGACACGGGTATGTTTGACATTAGAAAGGTCTGGAGTCTCAGAGATATACTATAGATGAGAACAGACATAGAGTGTGTGTGAAAGCGGGGTATATATGCAGTCCTTGATTAGCCACTAATGATATGCAGATGCGTGTTATCAGAGTGTTTTGACAGCAGTGAGGAAGAAAGAGAGAGTGAGAGAGAGACCTTTGGATCCGTGACAAA
This sequence comes from Xyrauchen texanus, assembly GCF_025860055.1. Lineage (NCBI taxonomy): Eukaryota > Metazoa > Chordata > Actinopteri > Cypriniformes > Catostomidae > Xyrauchen > Xyrauchen texanus. The sequence continues at coordinate 10,996,954 of NC_068278.1, read as the reverse complement.
AGGTGCACGATTGAGATATATTACTATACATTACTGTTATAATATATTATTATTATTATTATATATATTTTTTTGAAATTATAATAATATTTAAGTTGAATGAGTTCCACAAAATAACTGAATGAAAAGTGAGCTGATGTTTTACAACTAGACTGAACAAAAAAGAGATCTGAGTCCTTTACAGTCCAGCTGCAAATTTATATCGGCTTATATTGGAAAATTACCATTTATATATTGGTATACTGAGATTTCTGATATCGGAATCAGATCGGAAGAGTAAAAGTGGTATCGGTGCATCCCTAATGACAATGACAGTAATCATGTTCCATCATAACTTTGTTACTCTTGCATTTAAAAGTGCCATTTTCTCACCATCGGTTGCATTTGAGTGCACGCTTTCTCTCTCACACATTCACACATCTCACACACTCACATGTGCATGGAGAGAAAGTTAAGCCACAGACACAAGGATGGTTAAAGGGAAATTTTATTATTTGGTTTTCTTACAAGCTGTAATTAATACAAAAACAGAATAGCTAACAAATATAAACTTATTCTGTGCAATATCTACTTTCTCGTATCAAATCCTCTTCATCAGTGGAGTGTCACTTTAATTCAGCTTGAGCAGGGTAGCAAATATAGACTCAAAATTGAAACTCCCGATATAGTTCAGTTCACACGCTGTTCCCGAGCTGACGCACTGCTTCTGCTTGCGAAGTGAATGCACTTGTTAATATGGACGGCGGAAAAAATATGCACTGCTTCTGTCCTGCTTCGGCATGTGGTGTAAAACAGGATGCTGTTGAATTAACACGGTTATTGTGTGTGTTTTATATTTGTATATATATATATATATATATATATATATATATATATATATATATACGTTCAAATGTATGTAATAATCATGCCTCCTGAACGTCAGAAAACCACAGTAACCACACTTAAAAAAGTGCTTCTATGATGTATGTGTACATGGACCAACTAAAATAGCATCAAGGCATCAAGAACAGACAGATTGACTCTGCTAAATTGATGGCTGTTAACTTTAGGGGTTTAACGTGTAGGGCATGTTAAGACGTGGACACTTTTAACACCTAAACTTTCCTCTCAATGTAAATGACAAGGAAATATGAAGAATGTGCTGTGCATGAAGATGACATGTTCATATGCAAATTGTAAAATAGGACTTTCAAGTTTAGTAGTAGCACTAGTACAATGCGGTATCATATGACAAAATATCTGCATGCCTCTACATCTAAGAGCATAGGTTTACAGGACTGTGATGCTCCGCCAGACATCAATGCCTTCAGAGTAGGTTTACGGGGTTGCTGTCAACCCTGACCCCTGCCCATGTATGTATGTGTGTGTGTGTGTGTGTATATACACTCGCCTAAAGGATTATTAGGAACACCATACTAATACTGTGTTTGACCTCCTTTCGCCTTCAGAACTGCCTTAATTCTACGTGGCATTGATTCAGCAAGGTGCTGAAAGCATTCTTTAGAAATGTTGGCCCATATTGATAGGATAGCATCTTGCAGTTGATGGAGATTTGTGGGATGCACATCCAGGGCACGAAGCTCCCGTTCCACCACATCCCAAAGATGCTCTATTGGGTTGAGATCTGGTGACTGTGGGGGCCATTTTAGTACAGTGAACTCATTGTCATGTTCAAGAAACCAATTTGAAATGATTCAAGCTTTGTGACATGGTGCATTATCCTGCTGGAAGTAACCATCAGAGGATGGGTACATGGTGGCCATAAAGGGATGGACATGGTCAGAAACAATGCTCAGGTAGGCCGTGGCATTTAAACGATGCCCAATTGGCACTAAGGGGCCTAAAGTGTGCCAAGAAAACATCCCTCACACCATTACACCACCACCACCAGCCTGCACAGTGGTAACAAGGCATGATGGATCCATGTTCTCATTCTGTTTACGCCAAATTCTGACTCTACCATCTGAATGTCTCAACAGAAATCGAGACTCATCAGACCAGGCAACATTTTTCCAGTCTTCAACTGTCCAATTTTGGTGAGCTCTTGCAAATTGTAGCCTCTTTTTCCTATTTGTAGTGGAGATGAGTGGTACCGGTGGGGTCTTCTGCTGTTGTAGCCCATCCGCCTCAAGGTTGTGCGTGTTGTGGCTTCACAAATGCTTTGCTGCATACCTCGGTTGTAAGGAGTGGTTATTTCAGGCAAAGTTGCTCTTCTATCAGCTTGAATCAGTCGGCCCATTCTGCACTGACCTCTAGCATCAACAAGGCATTTTCGCCCACAGGACTGCCGCATACTGGATGTTTTTCCCTTTTCACACCATTCTTTGTAAACCCTAGAAATGGTTGTGCGTGAAAATCCCAGTAACTGAGCAGATTGTGAAATACTCAGACCGGCCCGTCTGGCACCAACAATCATGCCACACTCAAAATTGCTTAAATCACCTTTCTTTCCCATTCTGACATTCAGTTTGGAGTTCAGGAGATTGTCTTGACCAGGACCACACCCCTAAATGCATTGAAGCAACTGCCATGTGATTGGTTGATTAGATAATTGTATTAATGAGAAATTGAACAGGTGTTCCTAATAATCCTTTAGGTGAGTGTATATATGTATAGGTGGTGTGGGGACGTGGTCATGTGTCGGTCTGCGGGAGAGAGAGAGTGGTAAGGCTTGTCACCTGGTTCAAAATTAACCCTAACACCTATCTCTTGTTATAGTGATGCGGAGGGAGACATAAAAGGCACGCCGAGTGTCCAAAGATGGAGAGAGCCTATAGTGCTTTCCTTTGTATATACCTTATTTTGATTCCGACGGTGACCGTCGATTGTTTGTGTGTGTGTGTGTGTGTGTGTGTGAGAGTGTGTGAAGCTGAAGAAATTAAAAACACAAACACACACATGACAGACATGCCCGTAAACAATCTCTCTCTCTCTCTCTCTCTTTGGACACTCGGCGTGCCTTTTATGTCTCCCTCCACATCATTATAACAAGAGACAGGTATTAGGGTTAATTATGAACCAGGTGACAAGCCTTACCGCTCTCTCTCTCTCTCTCTCTCTCTCTCTCCCGCAGACAGACACAGGACCACGTCCCCACGCCACAATATATATTATGGCGTGTGAGCAAGAGACAGACACAGTTGGTGTGGCGTCAAGCCTCAGTGAGGCATTTATTGGAAATAATAATGAACGTAAAATGTCCATAAAAGGGGAAAATATAGTGTCTGGGGGAATAGTGTTCATAATAAAGGGGGAATCTGGCATCCTTGCGGTGAGACAGGGCTCCGTGAAGGGCAGGGTAGTGTCTTTTGGAATGGCCCAGGCATGAGGTCTGTGGGCTGCACACGCTCCCCTCCAGGGTCCACTGTGCGAGGGTCGTAGGTGTCCTCGGTGTTCTTGGTGGCCTGACTTCCCAGGCCCGTGGCAGGTGAGAGAGGAAGGCGTGTGCGGTTTTCCCCCGGTGACTCATTTAATCCATCCGGGGGTCCGAGGAGCGTGTCTGGCGGCGCATCCACTCGTCCCAACCCTCCCAATTCTGGTCCTGGGCATGCAAGGATGCCAGTGTGTGTGTGCACATGGAGATTTGAAGCCGGATCCCCGAGAAGAGGTGTGCTCTGCATTTTAAAGACAGCTGTGATGAAGCATTATTCACATCAGGTGTACTTCATTCACCGCTGTCAGAACGAGACAAATTAATTATACACCTCTTCGAAGGGGCAGCCCTAAGAGACGGGACGACGATGACAAGACAGAGGGGCGGATCATTCCGCCACAATATATATATTAGGGCTGTCAATCCATTACAGTTTTTAATCTAATTAAGTACATGGTGTCCCGATTAATTAATCGTGATTAATCGCATATAAAATATTTGCTGAGAAAGCTCCTCATATAACAATAATTCAATATATAATGATGAAATAATTAAGCATAGTTATATTTAAAAATTATTTATATATATATATATATATATATATATATATATATATATATATATATATATATATATATTCAGATATATATATATATATATATATATATATATATATATATATATATATATATATATTCAGATATATATATATATATATATTCAGATATATATATATATATATATATATATATATATTCAGATATATATATATATATATATATATATATATATATATATATATATATATATATATATATATATATATATATATATATATATATATTCAGATATTTAAAATGCATTACATTCCTGTAGCAGAAGAGTTAATCATTGATAAAACAATATAAAAGTGGCTTTATAATACAATGTATTGTTTATTACCATATTATTAAACATAAGTCAATCATTGGCATACAGTTCACAGCAATCCATTTCACAAGTGAATTTGTCAATCAGTTTGAGATTTATTATTAGGGCTTGTTTAAGGACACCTGCGTCAGACATGCTTGTGTAGTGTCTCGGGTGCATTGCGTCATAAACATAAAATATTTAGGCCACTGTGTCGTTAAATATAGTTTAATGCTTAGAACACATCTTGAGATCCCTCAGTTCGGATTTGCGCTCCCAAGTTATTTTGAACGCAAGAACATTACGCATGTTTGTGTTGTTCTGTCTGCTGGATGGTTGTTTTCTTCACTGTGTAAACTGCGTGTTGCCACACAGCTGAAGTTTCACTTACTGCCCTCTGGAGTAAACCGGTGGTACTACAAGCTTGCATTTCTCAGGAATCTTCCTTATACGGTCCAGGGGCATTGCGATTAATTGCGGAAAAAATGTTAACGCTTTATTTTTAATAATATTAATCACACTGAATTAACATGTGAAATCAACAGCCATAATATATACAGTGGGTACGGAAAGTATTCAGACCCCCTTAAATTTTTCACTCTTTGTTATATTGCAGCCATTTGCTAAAATCATTTAAGTTCATTTTTTTCCTCATTATTGTACACACAGCACCCCATATTGACAGAAAAACACAGAATTGTTGACATTTTTGCATATTTATTAAAAAAGAAAAGCTGAAATATCACATGGTCCTAAGTATTCAGACCCTTTGTTCAGTATTTAGTAGAAGCACCCTTTTGATCTAATACAGCCATGAGTCTTTTTGGGAAAGATGCAACAAGTTTTTCACATCTGGATTTGGGTATCCTCTGCCATTCCTCCTTGCAGATCCTCTCCGGTTCTGTCAGGTTGGATGGTAAACGTTGGTGGACAGCCATTTTCAGGTCTCTCCAGAGATGCTCAATTGGGTTTAAGTCAGGGCTCTGGCTGGGCCATTCAAGAACAGTCACGGAGTTGTTGTGAAGCCACTCCTTCGTTATTTTAGCGGTGTGCTTAGGGTCATTGTCTTGTTGGAAGGTGAACCTTCGGCCCAGTCTGAGGTCCAGAGCACTCTGGAGAAGGTTTTCGTCCAGGATATCCCTGTACTTGGCCGCATTCATCTTTCCCTCGATTGCAACCAGTCGTCCTGTCCCTGCAGCTGAAAAACACCCCCACAGCATGATGCTGCCACCACCATGCTTCACTGTTGAGACTGTATTGGACAGGTGATGAGCAGTGCCTGGTTTTCTCCACACATACCGCTTAGAATTAAGGCCAAAAAGTTCTATCTTGGTCTCATCAGACCAGAGAATCTTATTTATCACCATCTTGGAGTCCTTCAGGTGTTTTTTTAGCAAACTCCATGCAGGGTTTCATGTGTCTTGCACTGAGGAGAGGCTTCCGTCGGGCAACTCTGCCATAAAGCCCCGACTGGTGGATGGCTGCAGTGATGGTTGACTTACTACAACTTTCTCCCATCTCCCGACTGCATCTCTGGAGCTCAGCCACAGTGATCTTTGGGTTCTTCTTTACCTCTCTCACCAAGGCTCTTCTCCCCCAATAGCTCAGTTTGGCCGGATGGCCAGCTCTAGGAAGGGTTCTGGTCGTCCCAAACCTCTTCCATTTAAGGATTATGGAGGCCACTGTGCTCTTATGAACCTTAAGGGCAGCAGAAATTTTTTTGTAACCTTGGCCAGATCTGTGCCTTGCCACAATTCTGTTTCTGAGCTCTTCAGGCAGTTCCTTTGACCTCATGATTCTCATTTGCTCTGACATGCACTGTGAGCTGTAAGGTCTTATATAGACAGGTGTGTGGCTTTCCTAATCAAGTCCAATCAGTATAATCAAACACAGCTGGACTCAATTGAAAGTGTAGAACCATCTCAAGGATGATCAAAAGAAATGGACAGCACCTGAGTTAAATATGAGTGTCACAGCAAAGGGTCTGAATACTTAGGACCATGTGATATTTCAGTTTTTCTTTTTTAATAAAAGTGCAAAAATGTCAACAATTCTGTGTTTTTCTGTCAATACGGGGTGCTGTGTGTACAATAATGAGGAAAAAAATGAACTTAAATGATTTTAGCAAATGGCTGCAATATAACAAAGAGTGAAAAATTTAAGGTGGTCTGAATACTTTCCGTACCCACTGTATATATATTGATTCTTCAAAATAAAAATAATAAGGATTGCCCAGCAGCACAATTTGTGGGTAGGCTGGCTGTTTTTATTCTTTCATTGTTAAACTGCCACAAGTTATCACTTCGTAGGTTCATTTGGAATGTGCAAGCAATCCTGTCACGAACCCCGCTCCTCTGCCCCATCTCCGCTTCCTCGAGCACGCACACATGCACTCCGCGAGCGTGCTCGCTTCCCGCTCCCTCGCTCCGCCCCCTTGAGCTCGTACGCTCCTTTTCCTCCCTCGGGCTTCCACGCCTGGTTTTGCTATTACGAGCTCTTGCTCGTAAACTCTCTCCCCCCTCTGACTCACATGCTCGCTTCTCACGCGCTTCCAATCAGCCTGAACATTATGACCACCTGCACTCACGCGCTTCCTATCCCCACACATTAGTTTCACCTGCACTCGTCTCGTCACCTTCATTGTTCACACCTGCACTCGCCCCTATATAACTCACTATCCTTTCGTTTGTTTGGGGTTGGTTATTGTATTTAGTTCCCCGTATCTTTGCCCCGCTAGTCTCGCCTAGTTTTGCCCCCCCGCTAGTCTCGTCTAGTTTTGACCTCCCTACTATTCTTCCTCTTAGCTTGCCAGCCCCCCATTCCTCTCGTTCCCCTGTCATTGTTCCCGCTAGTCTCGTCTTGTTCTTCAGCCCTAGTTGCCCACTATTATCCCCGCTATCGTTCACCTCCCTCATTGGATTTTCCCCCTTGTTATATCTTTGATTCCCCGGCTTTTGACCCTACGCTCCCTCGACAACTCTTCACTGGTTTTGCCCTTTTTGTACTGTTGCCTGCTTTATTGTTTTAATAAAGCAGTTCTCACTCAACATTGTGACTGTCTCTTTTTGTGTACGCGTGACAAAATAACCAACCTCACCGTAGACAGTCACAATGCGTCACTCCACGGATTCGCGCAGCTCAATGGAGCGGATTGTCGCGGCGCGTTCTGTGCGCGGATTTGCAGCTGGGAGTGATGACCACGCGCTCACGGCCCAGGGGCAGCAGGTAAGCGCTATTTCTGATTTATTTCACCCGGTTTCACCTGTGTCTGCCCCTGAGCCCGTTTATGCGTCCTATGCATGTCCGGGCGCCGTGAGCTCTCCACCCCCGGAGAGGTTTTTCGGCTCTTCAGACGCTGACCAAGGGGTTTTTATGCGAGGCAGCGGTTGTGTAACCCATAACCCCGCCCTCGGCATTGTGGACCCAGCGGCCCAACTCGTGGGTTTGCGTCAGGGGAGCCAAACCTTGGAGGCTTATATTATGGATTTTTGTGTCCTGGCGTACCAGGTGAATTTTAATGAGGTGGCTCTGAAGACCATTTTTCAATGTGGACTGAATGAGCCAACCTCATCATTAATGCCTGGTGGTCGCTGCCCCCTTAACCTGGCTCAGTTTATTGACCTCGCCCTACTGTACTCTGGTTCCTCATTCACTGTGGGGGAGGCAGACACTGAACCAGCGCTCCACACCAAGACCCCCGTCTCGAAGCCTACCACGGCCCCCGTCTCGAAGCCTACCACGGCCCCCGTCTTGAAGCCTTACACGGCCCCCGTCTTGAAGCCTTACACGGCCCCCGCCTTGAAGTCTTACACGGCCCCCGCCTTGAAGCCTTACACGGCCCCCGTCTTTAAGCCTTACAGCCCCGTCTTTAAGCCTTACGGCCCCGTCTTAAGCCTTACGCCCTAGCCGAGCCCCAGTCTCGAAGCCTGGCACGGCCAGCAAGTCAACGCCCATGCCCGGCACGGCCAGAGAGCCAGCGCCCATGCCCGCCACGGCCAACGAGCCAGCGCCCATGCCCACCACGGCCAACGAGCCAGCGCCCATGCCCGCCACGGCCGGCGAGCCAGCACCCATGTCTGCCACGGTCAGCGAGCCAGCGCCTGTAGCCTCGATCGTCCCCTTGGCCACGTCCCCTGTTGGCCGAAGACGTAAGAGAAGGAGGAGGGCCCCTTCTCCTCAGTCTCGTCTTGTGCTCAAGACCGCAGAGAGTCCCTCAGAGTCTTCCACGGCTCTGCAGGCCTCTGCTCCGCCCTCAGAGTCTTCCACGGCTCTGCAGGCCTCTGCTCCGCCCTCAGAGTCTTCCACGGCTCTGCAGACCTCTGCTCCGCCCTCAGAGTCTTCCACGGCTCTGCAGACCTCTGCTCCGCCCTCAGAGTCTTCCACGGCTCTGCAGACCTCTGCTCCGCCCTCAGAGTCTTCCACGGCTCTGCAGACCTCTGCTCCGCCCTCAGAGTCTTCCACGGCTCTGCAGACCTCTGCTCTGCCCTCAGAGTCTTCCACGGCTCTGCAGACCTCTGCTCTGCCCTCAGAGTCTTCCACGGCTCTGCAGACCTCTGCTCCGCCCTCAGAGTCTTCCACGGCTCTGCCGGGTTCTGCTCTGCCCTCAGAGTCTTCCACGGCTCTGCCGGCCTCTGCTCGCCCCTCAGAGCCCTCCCGGGCTCCGCCTCTCGAGCCTCCCAGGGCTCCTCCTCTCGAGCCTCCCAGGGCTCCATCTCTCGAGCCTCCGAGTGCCCCTCCTCACGAGCCTCCTAGGGCTCCTCCTCACGAGCCTCCCAGAGCTCTACCCCTCAAGTCCCTCAGGGCTCCCCCTCCTTCCAAGCCTCTCACGGCTTCACCTCTCGAGTCTCTCAGGGCTCCATCCCTCGAGTCTTTCACGGCTCCGCCCCTCAAGCCTCTCACGGCTTCGCCTCTCGAGTCTTTCAGGGCTCCATCCCTCGAGTCTTTCACGGCTCCACCCCTCAAGCCTCTCACATCTTCGCCTCTCGAGTCTTTCAGGGCTCCATCCCTCGAGTCTTTCATGGCTCCGCCCCTCAAGCCTCTCACGGCTTCGCCTCTCGAGTCTTTCACGGCTCCACCCCTCAAGCCTCTCACGGCTTCGCCTCTCGAGTCTTTCAGGGCTCCATCCCTCGGGTCTTTCATGGCTCCACCCCTCAAGCCTCTCACGGCTTCGCCTCTCGAGTCTTTCAGGGCTCCATCCCTCGAGTCTTTCATGGCTCCACCCCTCAAGCCTCTCACGGCTTCGCCTCTCGAGTCTTTCATGGCTCCACCCCTCAAGCCTCTCACGGCTTCGCCTCTCGAGTCTCTCAGGGCTCCTCCGCCTCTCAGGGCTTCCCCTCTCGAGTCTTTCATGGCTCCACCCCTCAAGCCTCTCACGGCTTCGCCTCTCGAGTCTCTCAGGGCTCCGCCCCTCGAGTCGTTCATGGCTCCTCCCCTCAAGCCTCTCACGGCTTCGCCTCTCGAGTCTCTCAGGGCTCCTCCCCCTCTCAAGCCTCTCAGGGCTCCCCCTCTCGAGGCTTTCAGGGCTCCTCCTCCTCTCAAGCCTCTCAGGGCTCCGTCTCTCGAGTCTTTCATGGCTCCCCCCCTCAAGCCTCTCGAGCCTTCCAGGGCTCGGCCACTAGAGGCTCCTATGGCTCTGCCTCCCGAGCCTCCTACGGCCCCTTCTCCAGAGCCTCCTACGGCTCCACCTCCCGAGCCTCTCATGGCTCTGCTCCCAAAGACTCCAGAGCTTCCTAGGGCTCCGCCTCTCGAGCCTTCCGCGGCTCTGCCTCCCGAGCCTGCTACGGCTCTGCTCCCTAAGACTCCAGAGCCTTCTAGAGATTCGCCTCCCGAGCCTCCTGCGGCTCCGCCTCCCAAGCCTCCTACGGCGCCACCTCCCCCGGCTCTGCCTCCAGAGCCTACCAGGGCTTCACTCCTGGAGCCTTCTATGGCGCCACCTCCCACGGCGTCACCTCCCCCGGCTCTGCCTCCAGAGCCTTCCAGGGCTTCACCTCTGGAGCCTCCTACGGCGCCACCTCCATGGGCTCCACTTCCTGAGCCTTCCAGGCCTTCGCCCCTAAAGCCCCACTTGGCTCCACCTCCAGAGCCTTCCAGGCCTTCGCCCCTAAAGCCTCCTTCAGCTCCACTTCCAGAGCCTTCCAGGCCTTCGCCCCTAAAGCCTCCTTCGGCTCCACCTCCAGAGCCTTCCAGGCCTTCGCCCCTAAAGCCTCCCTCGGCTCCACCTCCAGAGCCTTCCAGGCCTTCGCCCCTAAAGCCTCCGTCGGCTCCACCTCCGGAGCCTTCCAGGACCCCAGCTCCAGAGCCACCTACGGTGCCGCCTCTGACGGCTCCGCCTTTCACGGCTCAGCCCGGACTTCCTGACCCTCTACCTGTCCTGTGGCCTCTTCCCTGGCCTCCGGACCCTATTCCTGTCCGGTGGTCACCTTCCAGATCCCCGGACCCAGTCCCTGTCCTCCAGTCGCCTTCCAGACCTCCTGACCCAGTCTCTGCCCTATGGCTGCCCCCTAGACCTCCCGACCACCCGCCTGTCCACTATGTTCCCCCTGACCTTGCCTTGAACTGCCCATTGACCCCCATGTTTCATTTCCCTTTTGTGCCTTCTGCCCCCGCGAGCTCACACGCTCGTTCTGTCCCCCGCGAGCTCACACGCTCGTTCTGTCCCCTCGAGCTCACACGCTCGTTCTGTCCCCTCGAGCTCACACGCTCGTTCTGTCCCCCCGAGCTCACACGCTCGTTCTGTCCCCCCGAGCTCACACGCTCGTTCTGTTCCCTCGCGCTCCTCGCAGCCGAGCGCGGCCGTCAGGAGCCGTCCTATTCAGAGGGGGGAGTACTGTCACGAACCCCGCTCCTCTGCCCCATCTCCGCTTCCTCGAGCACGCACACATGCACTCCGCGAGCGTGCTCGCTTCCCGCTCCCTCGCTCCGCCCCCTTGAGCTCGTACGCTCCTTTTCCTCCCTCGGGCTTCCACGCCTGGTTTTGCTATTACGAGCTCTTGCTCGTAAACTCTCTCCCCCCTCTGACTCACATGCTCGCTTCTCACGCGCTTCCAATCAGCCTGAACATTATGACCACCTGCACTCACGCGCTTCCTATCCCCACACATTAGTTTCACCTGCACTCGTCTCGTCACCTTCATTGTTCACACCTGCACTCGCCCCTATATAACTCACTATCCTTTCGTTTGTTTGGGGTTGGTTATTGTATTTAGTTCCCTGTATCTTTGCCCCGCTAGTCTCGCCTAGTTTTGCCCCCCCGCTAGTCTCGTCTAGTTTTGACCTCCCTACTATTCTTCCTCTTAGTTTGCCAGCCCCCCATTCCTCTCGTTCCCCTGTCATTGTTCCCGCTAGTCTCGTCTTGTTCTTCGCCCTAGTTGCCCACTATTTTCCCCGCTATCGTTCACCTCCCTCATTGGATTTTCCCCCTTGTTATATCTTTGATTCCCCGGCTTTTGACCCTACGCTCCCTCGACAACTCTTCACTGGTTTTGCCCTTTTTGTACTGTTGCCTGCTTTATTGTTTTAATAAAGCAGTTCTCACTCAACATTGTGACTGTCTCTTTTTGTGTGCGCGTGACAAATCCATTCAAATGTGTTTGTTATGAAATATATGAAAATATACAGTTATTCATTCAATTGTTGATGTAATAATGATTACCAAATATGCACATCTGTCATGTGAGCCTGTTTTGTTTCAGCCAGTATAGAAGTTTGTCATGGCTTATTGCTTAACAAACGGCGAATGCAGGTGGTTAACCGGTTAAAATAATTTTCCAAAAGTTGCATTCCTAATGCATGCAACTGCTGCTGCCAGTTGAGTCAGTATGCTGCTTTATTGACATGAAAAGATGCTGCCGATGAGACAGAAGAGACATGCCCTCCCAAGCTAAAATTGCATATTTAGACTGTGGTGCTGGGGAGGAGGAGGGTGAACAATACAGTACTGTGCAGCTGTAGCCACTTGCCATACTGTTGAGATGAATACTATTTAAATGTTTGACGAGAGGGTGCAAGTTCCTGATTGGATTGTGTAGAAGTTTGTATCCGGAACCAGACCCATAATCCTGTACCATGAAGAGTTCCCTAACTGAACTGGTCATTAAACCAAGGAGTGGTGGTGGCGTAGTGGACTAAAGCACATAACTGGTAATTAGAAGGTCGCTGGTTCAATCCCCACAGCCACCACCATTGTGTCCTTGAGCAAGGCACTTAACTCCAGGTTGCTCCAGGGGGATTGTCCCTGTAATAAGTGCACTGTAAGTTGCTTTGGATAAAAGCGTCTGCCAAATGCATAAATGTAAATTAAACAATTCTATCACATCAGTTTCAGCCTCTTAGTTATACTTTTGAAACCATATTGCTTGTTATGCTTCTATTGTAATTTTATTACTGTACACATATTTTTTCAGTTGTTCTACAAACTGAGGGATGAGCTGACTTTGTTTTCTGTGGTAATTCAGCCACAAATGCCGTTGAGGAGTTATTTAACAATTATTGGAGGGTTGTAAAATCACGTAGACTCTAACTTGTATTATATTCTGCATCTGGTTGCAGCGAGGTCTTCCTTTAGCTAATCTGGGGGTTCTGAAGACGAGTTTGGATACATCTGTGGCAGCTCTGAGTGGAATTACCTCACAGCCTCCGCTCATGGGTAATGTTGATCCCTCAAAAATCAACGAGATCAGGAGGACGGTCTACGTCGGCAACTTGAATTCACAGGTATTTTCCAGTGAATTTGACTGAATTTCAGTGATAATCATGCCAGATTTGAGGTGTTGCAGAGCTGTTCTTTTGTCTTTGAGCATAAACTTTTCTCTCTCTCTCATTGTATTCAAAATATTACAATTGATAATTGTTTTTCCTGCTAAAACAGACCACCACAGCAGAGCAGCTGTTGGAGTTCTTCAAACAGGTTGGAGATGTAAAGTTTGTGCGGATGGCTGGAGATGAAACTCAGCCTACTCGTTTTGCCTTTGTGGAATTTGCAGATCAGGATTCAGTGTCAAGAGCGCTAACCTTCAACGGAGTCATGTTTGGAGACAGACCACTGAAGTTAGTGCTTCCTTTATGAATCCTTTAAATATGCACACCACTTACGTACCAGCCTGTCCTGATTTATCCACGTGGAAACTTTAAGTGATATAATTTATATTTAAATGACAGTTAATCAGCATAACATCACCACTTTCAGGATTAACCACTCCAATAATGCCATAGTGAAGCCTCCAGAGCTCACGCCACAGGCTGCTGCTAAAGAGTTGGAAGACGTTATGAAGAGAGTCCGTGAGGCTCAATCCACCATTGCTGCTGCCATTGAGCCAGGTCTGACCTCTCTTACCCACACACTGATTTAGCACCATTTTTACTGTGTGACAAAGTTAACGGTTTTTCTGTTCTGAAGGGATCGTTCAACAAAAAAGGAAAATGTTCTCAATCATTTAGTCACCCTAATATAGTTTTATACCTGTATGATATTGTATTATCTATGTATCGTTTTTGTATCCTCTTTACACTGGAAGCTTCCTTGTGTGTTAGCAAACTTGGCAGTAAAGCTCATTCTGATTCGGAAAATTTTGTGTCGTTTCTAGTTGATGTTAAACAACGCTCATCCAGCAGATCTAGGCATTCAAGAAGATCCCGATCTCGCTCTCGCTCCCGGTCTCACTCAAAAAGAAAGCGTCCCAGATCCAAACACGGGTAGATCTTACACATCCTTAAACCTTCTTATGTTTGTATGTTTAGAAATAATCTCCAATTTGATCTTGTATGTAAAACATTACGATTTCCTCCAATACTATTGAAGGGGCCAGGCATCCCAAAGATCACGGCAGAGTATGAGCGACTCTCTTGGGTCTCATGGGAGACGCTCGCGCTCCAGAGACAGGAAACACAGCCGCAGTCGATCTCACTCCAGGTGAACCTGCGATGCCACACTGGCCACTTTACACTCAGTATGTTGTGTGCAGATACAGGACATTTCAGCTCTCTTCTCTACACAGGGACAAGAGGAATGAGAAGGAGGGCAAGGTAAGGAAGGACAATGACTGGGATGAAAAGAGGCAGAGGGACAAAAAAGGAAGGACGCCTCTAAAAGGCCACAGCAACTCCAGACACTCCCGCAGTATAAGCAGGTCAGAAGAGAGTGTTCTCATTAAACCTTCAGTGCAATTTTAAATGTACCTTTTCTAAATATAACCTAAACTGAAAAAAGGGATGGTCTCTTTCTTAAATAATCAATAACCTTTAAATTAACCAGCAAACCCTGATTTTATGCTATTGCTAATTAGTGGCCTGAGGTATTGGGGGAGGGGCATTCTCATTCTAGTGTTGAATGCAGGAGAAATGGGCAGAAGTAAAGACCTGAGAGACTTTAACAAGGGCCAAATTATTATGGCCAGATGACTGGGTCAGAGCATCTCTGAAACAGCTAGGCTTGTGGAGTGCTCCCCGGTCTGCAGTGGTGAGTAGCCACTGACAGTGTTCCGAGGAGGGACAAACCACAAAACGGCAACAGGGTGTTGGGCGCCCAAGGCTCATTGATGCGCAAGAGCAATGCAGGGTATCCCATCTGGTCCAAACCAAGAGAAAATGTTAATGATTGTTACGAGAGGAATGTGTCACAACACAGTGCATCGCACCCTGCTGAGTATGGGGCTGCATAGCCGCAGGCCAGTCAGAGAGCCTATGATGACCCCTGTCCACCGTCAAAAGCACCTACAATGTGCACACAAGTGTTGGACCTGGACCTTGTATCAGTGGAAGAAAGTCGCCTGGTCTGATGAGTCCCATTTTCTTTTACATCACGTGGATGGCCCTGTACGTGTGTGCCATTTACCTGGGGAAATGATGGCACCAGGATGCAATATGGAAAGACGACAAGCCTGAGGGCAATGTTCTGCTAGGAAACCCTGGGTCCAGCCATTTATGTGGACATTAATTTGACCCATGCCACCTACCTAAACATCGTTGCAGACCAGGTACACCCCATCATGGCAGTGTTATTCCCTGATGGCAGTGGCCTCTTTCAGTAGGATAATGCGTCATGCTAGACTTACAGTGCAAGGTTCAAGGTATACTTTTTATCAGTTTGTGTATTCTGCGAATCAAACCTATGATCTTGGCATGCTCTATCAGATGATATACAGGAAAGTTACTAACTATAACTTTTTTGAATCTAGAAAAATTTATTATACATTTTCTTTCTCTCTTAGAGGACATAAAAGAAGAAGCAAATCTCGATCCAGGTCGCCAAGGCGGCGAGCCAGGTCACCATCACCAAAAAGGTTGACTTATTGTGACTATGTTTGTGTCTCTGTCGTGATTGCATTTACAGGCTTATTTGAACCTCCTATCTTTGTATATTTTACAGAGGGAAGAAGGAAAGAAAGAGGAATAAAGAGAGGAACAGTAGCAGGGAAAGGAGGGAGAGTCCAGTGTCCAGGAGAAAAAGCAGGGATTCTGATCACAAAGCAAAATACTTACAGGTAAATGCAACATCCAAAAACAAACCATTTACTTGCAAACATTGTCTTGGGGGTTCATTACCCAGCGCAAAGTAAAATCCTAAAAACTGATTCAAGATTGGATGATAAAGCCAAAAATAAATAAATAAATGAATGCTCACAGTCAGCAGTGGTGAGTACCTACCAACAGTGATTCGAGGAGGGACAAACCAGCGACAGTATCCGAACCGACAGAAGGTCTACTGTGGCACAAGTCACAGAAAATGTAAATGATAGTTACAGGAGGAATGTGTCACACACAACACACAGTGCATCGCACCCTGCTGCTTATAGGGCTGCGTACCCATTATGACCTCCTACAAATTGCATGCGAGTGTCAGAACGGGACCTTGGAGCCAGTGGAAGAAGGTCACATGGTCTGATGAGTCCCATTTTCTTTAACATCATGTGGATGGCCATGTGCGCCATTTACTTGGGGAATTGATGGCACCAGGATGCACTGTAGGAAGACAACAAGCCGGTGGAGGGAGTGTGATGCTCTGGGCAATGTTCTGGGTTTACCCATTCATGTGGATGTCAGTTTGACATGTGCCACCTACCTAAACATCGTTGCAGGCCAGGTACACCCCTTCATAGCAATGGTATTCCCTGATGGCAGTGGCCGCTTTCAGCAGGATAATGCGTCCTGCCACACTGCACACATTGTTGGGGAGTAGTTTGAGGAACGTGATGAAGAGTTCAACGTGTTGCCCTGAACTAAATTCCTCAGATCTCAATCCAATTGAGCACCTGTGGGATGCGAAGTAATGATCACAAAACTAGTCTTTGGGAAACTTAATGACCAAATAAAAAGCACATTACCCAATGTTTGTTATTGCAGAGAAATGAGCGCAAATATATTATGAATATTTGTATATCGCCTTGTTCTATTTCTCTTTAAAGACAGGTAAAAGAGTTGCAGTAGTAAAGCTGATTTAAAGTGTCCCCAATACAAGTTTACTTGCATTTGTATAACACCAACTACAAGTGTATATGTTGCTTTCACTTTGAAATTGCAATTCATCAAAATTGTCAGGGTTACAAGAAACCCAAATGAAAGTCATTTTATTCATATTGTGGTTTTCCTGAAACTACGCAATTACTAGGTACAGCTAATCTCTGGAGGTGTAATGTCTTGACGGTTAAAGCAGCAGATTGGTTAACAGATAGTTGTCGGTTTGTTTACAGGACAAATATCAGCATAAATAAGTCTTCTTTAAGCTACTAATGTTAATTCCTTATGGATTCTCAGGTTTGCATTGATGCTTCTGTAGAGCATGAACAATGTGATAAAAATGGTATATGGAAATACATGTTTAATGTTGTTTGAAGATCGTATTGTTCTCTATGTGCTCACCATGGACACATAAGTTGACATCATTTGCACCTGCGCTATATATTTGTGCTGCTCTAGATTTTCTAGATGAGAAACTGATGATGACAGCCGATCCTTGTAAAGATTAACATTTACGATCTTGCTCATGTCTGATTTGATTACCATCAACATGTTGCAACTGGAAGCCTGATGTATTTCCCCAAAATATGACATATTTTAAGCGGTGTGAAAACATTCTGCAGGGTTTTTCTTGGATGTTTTTTTCACCATCTGCAGATAAAACACCGCTGAGATGGTTACTAAGCAGGGATGTAAATATGCATCGATCATTTCTTATCCAGTATACAGTTCTTGACTTCTTGAAACCTTCAAAAACTACCAAAACCAGATCTCTAATCTACTTCTGGTGTGGATGTGTTTGATGATCCAGAGAGAGAGAGCAGATGCAAAAAGTGCATTGGGGTGTTTAAAGGATTATTCTTGGTTCAGTACAAGTTAAGCTCAATCAACAGCATTTGTGGCATAATGTTGGTTACATCTAAAATTCATTTAGACAGTGAGGCACTTACAATGGAAGTGAATGGGGTCAATACGTAAACATTAGAATACTCACTGTTTTTCAAAGGATAGCCACAAGATGCAAACAATATGTGTGTTAACATGATTTTAGTGTGATAAAATCACTTATTGACCTTTTCTGTGAAAACGCATACCCTTTTTACAACTTTGTTGCCATGGCGACGTAACGCCGAAGACCATTGTAAAACTGAAGATTTAAATAACTTTACAGTTAAAATAATACGCAAGTTTTGACAGAATATAGTCTTTATAATATAATAAATATGATGCTTATAATTAGAAGCTTTACCCCATTCAAAGAAAAAGAGGGACATGTCTAAATAAATTTTTTCTGGTAATCATTATGCCACAAATGCTGTCGATTGAGCTTAACTTATATTGAACCTGGAATATTTGTTGATTGCTTGTCACTGGAATCTTTTCACATGATATTTAGTGAGGACACTAGATTAAAATGTGATAAAAGACAGTAACTGTGGCAAAATCATGAGCTACAAAGTTAGACCTTTCATTGCAAAGAGAGACTGCTGTGCCTTGTTAAACTGTATGTTTACTGTTTCAATACTGTTATGAATGTTGCCTACATGCTTACATAAAATACAGCCTATTGCAACAGTACTTGCTAGGAGAAAAAAATGATAAAGACAGTGTGCGATTTCAGGTTTGGATTGGGTCTTAAATTCTAAAGATATCCGGCCGGGTAGGGTCGGGCCACATGGTCTGAGGTAGGGTCAGGTTCTGGTTCATTTTAAGACCTGTGCAGACCTCTACATTGTTCCCAGTGTCTCAAAGGGTCTCAAAAATATAATTTATTCGGAACTCACTTTTTCAGTCATTTTTATTGGAAATTCTGCTTGAAGCGATCTTCCAGCATGGCTATCATGATTGTTCTCCCTTCTAAGTGCACATCATAGGCTGATTGTATCCCGTTTGGAACGTAGGGAGAGTCAACCTGAAATTGGTTCAACTTTGTATGCTGTGTTACAGCTTCTAGATGGGGGTAATGCTGTAATTGATGCTTCACTCTATATAGTTCACTGCATTGAGGAACGTTGATGTGGGTCATGTGAAAGGGTATTTACTTAGTTGTGTTTTGACCTTGCAGGTGGACCATGAGCAGGACAGTTACATGGAGGGGTCTGGTTCTGCGGCTAGTGATGACAAATCTCCCCAAGTACATCACAACGGCAGTTACTGGAGTGCGTACGCTGAAGAGGATGAACTCTCGGCTGCTGAGTGATCAACGTGCATATGCCAAGCCATGAAGAGTGATTTGTAACGGTTGTGTCTGGAGAGCACATGCTGTGTCATACTGTAACATCTGACAAACTTTCGCTTGCGTCCATCGGTGTGTGATTGTATGCTTCTGAGAACTCTTAGAAAACATTTTCTACCGCTGTGAATACCGCCTGTCATATGATATTCATATGGATGAAAATGTAAAGTTTGGGTTCGATTCTTTATTGTGGTGAAAGCTGCGGTATATTGAATGGTTGAGATGCTCGTATTGAAGCCGCTTTTTTAATTGTTTTCTTTTGCATGTAACTGTGTTAACACTTGTGTGTGGAAAGATGTGCTGTTTTTGTGTGCTCTGTCTTTTTTTTTTATCTGTCTTGCAGCCATTATTACTTGGACAAATCTCTTGAAGAAATGTCTGGTTCATATTTTATCTTTGAAGTAAAAGAAAAAATAATTGTTTTGTCTAAAGAAAATTAAGCCCATTTAAAATTAAGCCTCAGGAAATAGATGTGTTATTGTTATTCTATGGTAATTAAAAATGTATCCTCCAATTTCTCATTACTGAAATGTGAAGAAATCTCATCACTATAACACAGTAATGACTATTTCTTGATAGTTTGCTTGAGATCCACCCATTCTATCTGGTTAGGTAACTTCTCTGCATTTTCTGTTTACTAAAGAATAAAATGTGATTGTTAGTCGGGTGTGTGTAGAACACTCCCAGTGAGCTGAACAGTGCATGCATAAAGTGCCTCGACATATTGTGTGGCAACTGAATATTCAAAAAAACGTTTAAATCAAGTCACAAAGGGATATTTATCTAGTGCACAATCTAAACAACATTATAGCAAAGTTGTGTAAAATGCATTGTTTTATCTTTATTTTTTAAACAGTATTTTGCTAGAACCAGTGAAAGCAGAGACGTGCAGTAAAAAGTATCATTGTGTGGCATATATTCAAATGTGTAAACAGATTTTCTAAGAAGCCTTGGTGAGCACAGTAAAGTTATTAATGGTTACTGCGGTCTCATTTACAATAATGACAATTTAAAGCTTTACGCTTCTGAATATTATTTATTTTTTATATCAAGTCCTTTTATGTTATTCTTTTGTGAGTGGGTTTATATAAGTATATATACTTGTTAGCATCAGGACCTAATATGAATAAGATTGAAGTAACTATTGATTTGTAAGCCATGTGGTTGTGCATCTGTTTAGAGATTTTCCTTAACATAAATTTACATTAAAGAGGATATACTTCTGAATTGTTTATTACTGTGGCATACATTTCTGTGCATCAACAAGATGGTGATTGTCCCTCTTTTAAAAGGTCTCCTCAAGTCAGTATTAGGGTGATAACTAAAACTGAAAAATATGATTCAATAAATGCAGTGGCTCCAAAAAGTATTTAAGCACCTTAGGCAAACTTAAATGTACTAGAATGATTACATTACTGTAGATAAATGATCAAACCAAGAGGCTCCTGCAAACAAATGATGCTTGGTGTTTTCCATTTTCATAGCTGTTTTTGCAGTTAACTAACTGTTTCCAAGAAAACTTGTGGTTTTACGCAGGTATCCTAACAGAGTAACCACAGGTGTAGTTCATCACATTAACTATTGACATGTTCCAATAACGGTTGACAACCAGAAAGTGTCCAAATACTTTTTGTCTTCAGTTTGAACAGTAAAAATCTTGTGTAATCATTTACGGCCTAAAAAAACTTTTAAAACCTAACTAACTTTAATTAGTTTGTTTTTCTTTAAAAACACATTTTATCTAATGCAATGACATTTATGCATTTTAAAAGTATTCGCACACTTGGGGTTGACAATGCAGCTTGAAAGTGTTATATTGTAAACATCAGGGGGAAAAAATAGAAGTATAAAAATGTTGTAGAATGGTTGAAGAACAGCAGGGTCCATCCATCCATCCATCTTCAACCGCTTATCCGAAGTCATGTCGCGGGGGCAGCAGCTCCAGCAAACTTCCCTATCTCGAGCCACATTAACCAGCTCTGACTGGGGGACCCCGAGGCGTTCCCAGGCCAGTGTGGAGATATAATCTCTCCACCTAGTCCTGGGTCTTCCCCGAGGCCTCCTCCGAGTTGGACATGCCTGAAACACCTCCCTAGGGAGGTGGCCAGGGGGTATCCTTACCAGATGCCCAAACCACCTCAACTGACTCCTCTTGACACAAAGGAGCAGCGGCTCTACTCCGAGCTCCTCACGGATGACTGAGCTCCTCACCCTAGCTCTAAAGGAGAAGCCCGCCACCCTTCTGAGGAAGCCCATTTCGGCCGCTTGTTCTCACAACCTAGTTCTTTCGGTCATGACCCAGCCTTCATGACAATATGTGAGGGTAGGAACAAAAATCGACCGGTAGATCGAGAGCTTTGCCTTCCGGCTCAGCTCTCTTTTCGTGACAACGGTGCGATAGAGTGAGTACACAGGGTCAGCAGAGTCTTTGTAATTAATGTTGGGGTTTGGGTCTCAGTCAAGTTCTCGAATGCCATGTGAGAAACCCAGGTACTATTCCCAGCCATTGCAAGTGGCTTGTTCTATTGTTTGTGGATGCTGTGGTGTTGTGGCTACAGCTCACGGTAAGTAAGCATTTAAGCCATCAACATTGTGCCCTTGAGTAAGAAACCTATGATAGCTCTAGTCCAAGAGGATTGTCCCTGTAATAGGTGTTCTGCAACAACCTTTGAATATTCTAGATCAGGGGTCGGCAACCTTTTTGACATGGAGTGCCATTTTTTATTTTCCTGGTCAATGGCTGTGCCAACTGTTCAGCCCTTTTGGTGAATTGCATCTGCAAAATCCTAAAATTGTATTTCTAGGTTGCACCTGTTACACCAACTCTGTTCCCACGTCTATCTGTCAGTGGATCACCAGCTATCTAACGGACAGGCAGCAGCTAATGAGATGGGGGAAATTCACTTCCAGCACCTGTATGATCAGCACTGGTGCCCCCCAGGGATATGTGCTCTCCCCACTACTCTTCTCCCTGTATACAAATGACTGCACCGCCACTGTCATCGGCCTCATCCAAGAAGACAAAATTCCTCAGTTTGTTAAAACAGGCAAAAATCACATTTACACAAAAGTTTGAGCCTGTACACAAGCATTTCCCATCAAGTTTTGGATCTTTACTTACCCAGACACCTTTTTAGAAAAAGAATACTAAGAAAATCAGCACAAATACAATTTTGTTCCAACCTCTTCTGGACTAAACCTAAACCTAATGATGCATTCCAGAGCATTTGAAGACTTTCCACATGTGTCTGTAGTGAACAACAGATAAAATCCCATTCTAGGAGCCAGTTTATGCCAGGTCCCCTCTCTAAATGTCAAGGAAAGTGGCTCCATTTTGATTGGATCGTGGTGTACTGATACAAAGAAATGCCAAGCAGCCAAGCGATAAAGCTGCTCAGATAATAACCAGACACCTCTTACAAGGCAGAAAATCCCCAGATTGGTCCATGAGGGGTTTCTTTTCGCCAAAATCCTTTGAGTCTAGAGAGAATCTAACAGAATATGCAACATCAAAGACAATAACAGTAACACCACAGTTCTGAAACTCTGGCCACAAGCCAGGAGAAACTAACAGATACAACAAAATTCTGTGTCTCCAGCCTGAAAGAGAGAGAGAGAGACATGAACAGAAACACCCAAGGATCTTTGTCTTCAGTCTAGAGAGACAGCAACAGATCAAACAAGTATCAAGTCTCACTCTAAGAGACAACAGCAATGGCAACACCATACCAGGGAGATAACTCCACAGTGATGGAAATAAATAGCGAAGCTATTAGCTCAACTACAATTCTCAATAGTGAGGTGGTAGCTTATCTAATTTTTAATCAAGTAGCTTTTCATTACGAAGCTATATTTTTGACTAAGTAGCATCGTAGTGTTCACAAAATCTACACCGCTACATGCCTTGTACCTGGTGTTTACTATCGCTAGTTTTGAATCGGCTTGTTTGTGTCGGTTCTTTACAATGAATTGGTCACATGACACAATCATTTGTCTGGCTCTCACTTGCCAACATGCTCACGGAATATTTAAAAACATGGAAAATATAGATAATGCTGGTTGCAGTGGATCTACAGTCAATGGAAACCAAATCTGCAAATGTGCCCTACCGTTTGCCAGCGGTGAAGAAGGCAAAGGTGTAAAAAGCACTCCGAAATTATACTTAAGTGAAAGTATAGATACTGAGTTAAAATTTTACTCAATTAAAAGACCAAGTATCTAGCGAGAAACATACTTGAAAGTAAAAAATATTCACATTAAATTGTACTGTGTGAAAACGCTTTTCTGTTCCTCACATGATGCTAAACAATGACGCGTTTCCTGATTCCTCCTCCACGTAATGCGTGACTTTACCAACAAGCTTACGTCATACCTCTCATGAGCGCACATCATTGAGATGTACGGAAGCAAACATTTGTAGTTAATAAGTATTTAAGTATTGTTTTGTTTCTCAAAATAATCAATAGTTTGGGTTCAGAAGAACTTTATTTGTCAACTGGAGTCGAGTTGATTATTTTGATGCACCCTAAATATGCATTTTGGACTGTCAAAAAATGGAGTACATTCACTTGCATTGTTTAGAGGAGGAGGCCTGAAATGAAATCCTAAAAGTCTTAAATTCTGTTTTGATGAAGAAAGAAACTCAGATACATCTTGGATGGCCTGGGGGTGAGTAAATTATCAGCAAATTTTAATTTTTGGTTGAACTATTCCTTTAAGTATAGTAATGGAGTATAATTACTCAATTACTTTACACCCCTGACCATGGTTTGATAAGCGTCATGTGAATACGTCTTTTATATGCTTTGTCTATGCTGGATGCTCTGTGCATCTACGGTTGAAAAAATAATGGAATAGCTTAAATGTAGCGAGCTACTTTTGGCATGTAGCTTGTTCATTCCTACTTTATCTGAAGTGTAGCTTTTAGCTTAGCCCAACTCATTTTTCTAGTTTTCCAACACTATAACTACAGTAATACCAGTGATAAGGTTAAGCTCTGGTGCTAAACAACTCTCTTCAAGTTTCCTGCATTCAAGTTTCCTGGGTGTTCCAGATAAAGGACATTCTTCGCTGACACAAGGACTTCATCTGCGTGATCCAGAACGCAAAGACCCTCTAGGACCTAGAGTCTAGGTGCTCCAGGAGATCAGCATTCCTCAGTGATATGTGTTAAGCGCTCTTGAAATGGAATCCAGCTCCCTCCCCACTGTAACGTGGCCCCGAAGCAGCATAGAAGACGTCACTATCACTGAACTCCTCGCTTTATCAAGTGGAATGTAAATATTACTATCCAAACCTCTTTCTAGAGACCTTGGCATTTCTGTAAACTACCAGCTTCTTATCTAATGTTTTTTTAGATTGCATTACCTGTGTATCAAGACTTTAAATTATTTGCTTAGTTAAAGGTAAGGTCTAAAGTCTAAGACCTTATTAGTTTACATAGAAACAGCAGTATTATCTTTCCATAAGATAATAGCCATCCTCTGCCATTGCTACATCCAGTTCAACCACTTGCATTTTCCTATCCTTTGCAATATCCTGTGCATAATAATACAATTTAGTAGTTGTTAAGTTTATGCTTAAACGTTTAAGTGGTATCACCTGAAAACTTAGAATCTCAACTTTTCAGAGATAACCAACACTTCTACATTTATGCTACTTTAAATAAATTTAAAAAAAAATTTAGTTTTCAACCATTGAAACAATTTACGCAGGGAGCCACACTGAGAGCCCCATATCGCTGGGATTTAACCATATAGGGCCTTAAATGGAAAGATACCAAAAGGAAAGTTTGTTTTTAAACAGAATTTCAAAGGACATTAAGTTATGAGCACTCCAACTTTGGAAAAAAAGTTGTCGTCTCCCACTCCTCCTCGCACCATTTGCCATAAGGCAACAAGGAGCGCCGAAAATTGATTTTAGTAATACTCCTACCTATCTCTGTGTAAAATTCCAACTTTTTTTTATTTTAACACCTTGTACTAGGTTATAATTCTGCCTGTAGTTTTGTTTCAAAATCATTGGCAGAAATTGTCACATTGACTCCCCTCTAAAAAATTATGGAATACTCAGTAAATACTGATCCATGGAATTTCATATTTTGGCTTTCATCATCATTTGAATTTATCTTTCTTTAGAAAAAGTAAACAATTGCAAACACAACACAAGTTTAATAAAAAACTTCAAATATATCAAATATGTCAAATATATTTGTGGCACAATTATTGGCACCCTTTTATTCAATACTTTGTGCAACCTCGCTTTGCCAAGATAACAGCTTTGAGTCTTCTCCTGTAATGCCTAATGAGTTTGGAGAATACATGGCAAGGGTTCTAAGACCATACCTCCTTACAGAATCTATACAGATCCTTGCAATTCTGAGGTCCACGCTGCTGGTTTTCTATGGGATTCAGGTCAGGGGACTGGGATGGCCATGGCAGAATCTTGATTTTGTAGTCAGTGAACCATTTTTTTGTGATGATTTTGTTGTGTGTTTTAGATAATTTTCCTGCTGGAATATCTAACCAGGGCCCATTATAAGCTTTCTGGCAGAGGCAGTCAGGTTTAGATTTTTTTATCTGTTGGTATTCGATAGAGTCCATGATGCGATGTATACAAACAAGATGTCCAGGACCTCTGGCATAAAAACAGCACCACTGTTATGTATACCTTGTCTTGTCTCACTGTTGCCCTTTGTTCGTCATTTTTGTCACTTTTGTAGTTCCTTAGTTTTCACTTTTGTCACCCTTATAGCTCCATAGTCGTCTTGTTAGCCCTCGTGTTCGCTGTTCATTGTTTTCACCTGCCCTCGTTAGTTTCCCATTGGTTTCTGTTTATCACCTTGTCATCTTGTTTGAGTCCTGTTTGTTCATTGGCTCCCGTTTTCCCATGTCCGTGTATTTAAACCCTGGTTCTTTGTTTAGTGACTGTCGATTGTTGAATGTTTATGCCGTTTCATGTCCCTGCCTATGCCTGTGTTCTCTCTATTCGTGTTTACTCCAGGTTTTCCAGCCCTTCGTGGATGTTTTGTCTCCAGCCCTACATGGATGTTCTGTCTACTCGTGTTCAGCGTTATGTTAGTTAGTGTCTGAGTTTGCTTTTCCCCTCGTGGACTTTCAGTCCAGTGTTTGTTTGTTTTGGTATTGTAATAAAGCTGCATTTGGATCCGCACACCCTTCTGCCTTTCCCTTATTCTCCACATCATTACAGAACAATCGACCAAAATTATGGATCCAGCGGCGTTCTTTGTGGAGCTGACGTGGACGGATTTAACCATCCGTGAGTACTCTCACTTCTTCTCCTGCGTGGCCGTCCTCACCGGTTGGGATGACAACCTTCTGAAGGAAGTCTACAGGATCGGAGTACCCAAACACCGACGTCACGACCTGCCAGAGGCCGGAGATTGCACCTGGTAGGAGTATGTGGAGCTCATTGTGGGGAGATATGCGACTGAGGAACCACCTCTCTCAATCCCGGGAGCGGCCTCAGAACTTGTAACACCAACCCCAACTGTCAGCGAACAAACTCCCACGCCAGTCGCATTCCCAGCACCCACACGGTCTACTTCATTGACCCGGAGGAGGAATAGAAGACGGGCTTCCGCCTCCCAGCCCGCTTCAGCCACGGTCAGCGAGCCTGAGCCCTCGTCAGCCACGGTCAACGAGCCTGAGCCCTCGTCAGCCCCGGTCAGCGAGCCAGAGCCCGCATCACCCACGGTCAACCAGCCAGAGCCATTGACCCCCGATGTCAGTGTGCCAACGCCTGTAGCCTCGACCGTCCTTGAGCCAGCGCCAGTAGCCTCGACCGTCCCTGAGCCAGCGCCTGTAGCCTCGACCGTCCCTGAGCCAGCGCCTGTAGCCTCGACCATCCCTGAGCCAGCGCCTGTAGCCTCAACCGTCCCTGAGCCAGCGCCTGTAGCCTCGACCGTCCCTGAGCCAGCGCCTGTAGCCATGACCGTCCCAGAGCCTACGCCAGTAGCCATGACCATCCAAGAGCCATCGCCAGCAGCCATGACCGTCCAAGAGCCAGCGCCAGTAGCCATGACCGTCCCAGGGCCAACGCCAGTAGCCAGGACCGTCCAAGAGCCAGTGTCACCCAAGTCTCTTGAGCCTTCCAGGGCTCCTCCTCCCGAGCCCCCTAGGGCTCCGCCTCTCAAGTCTCTCGAGCCTTCCAGGGCTCCTCCTCCCGAGCCTCCTAGGGCTCTGCCTCTCAAGTCTCTCGAGTCTTCCAGGGCTCCTCCTCCCGAGCCACCCAGGGCTCCTCCTCCCGAGTCTTCCAGGGCTCCTCCTCCCGAGTCTTCCAGGGCTCCTCCTCCCGAGTCTTCCAGAGCTCCGCCTTCCGAGCTTTCCAGAGCTCCGCCTTCCGAGCTTTCCAGAGCTCCTCCTCCCGAGCCTCCCAGGGCTCCGCCTCCCAAATCCCTCGAGTCTTCCAGGGCTCCTCCTCCCGAGCCTTCCAGGGCTCCGCCCCTCCAGCCTCTCGAGCCTCCCAGGGCCCCGCCCCTCAAGCCTCTCGAGCCTTCCAGGGCTCCGCCCCTCAAGCCTCTCGAGCCATCCAGGGCTCTGCCTCTCGAGTCTCTCGGGCCTCCCAGGGCTCCGTCCCTCAAGCCTCTCGAGCCTTCTAGGGCTCCGCTCCTCAAGTCTCTCGAGCCTCCCAGGGCTCCGCCCCTCAAGTCTCTCGAGCCTTCCTGGGCTCCGCTTCCCCAGCCTCCTACGGCTCTTCTCCACGAACCTCTTACGGCTCTGCTCCCAGAGACTCTAAAGCCTCATATGGCGCCACCTTCCTCGGCTCCGCCTCCAGAGCCTTCCAGGGCTTCGCCTCTAGAGCCTCCTACGGCGCCACCTTCCTCGGCTCCACCTCCCGAGCCTCCCACGGCTCTAACTCCTGAGCCTCCCATGGCTGTACCTCCTGAGCCTCCCATGGCTCTGCCTCCTGAGCATCCCACGGCTCCGCCTCCTGAGCCCCCCGAACCTCCCACGGCTCCGCCTCCTGAGCCCCCCGAACCTTCCTCGGCTCTGCCTCCTGAGCCTCCCACGGCTCCGCCTCCTGAGGCCCCCGAACCTTCCACGGCTCCGCCTCCTGAGCCTCCCATGGCTCCGCCTCCCGAGCCTCCCTCGGCTCCGTCCCCAGAGCCTCCTACGGCTCTGCTCCCAGAGACCCCAGAGCCTTCTAGGGCTCGTCCTCTAGAGCATTCCTCAGCTCCACCTCCTGAGCCTCCCTCGGCTCCATCCCTTGAGCCTCCCTCGGCCCTACCTCCTGAGCCTCCCTCGACTCCGCCCCCTGAGCCCCCAGAGCTTTCCATGGTTCCGCCTCCCTTGGCTCCGCCTCCTGGGTCTCTCCCGGCTTCGCCTCCTGGGCCTCCCGAGCCATCCTCGGCTCCACCTTCCTCAGCTCCGCTTCCGGAGTCTCCAAAGCCCCCCTCGGCTCCGCCCCCTGGGCCTCCCTCGGCTCCGCCTCCTGAGCTCCCCACGGCCCTGCCTACGCCTCCTTCGGCGCCGCCTCCTAAGTCTTCTACGGCTCCACCTCCGAAGTCCACCTTGGCTCCGCCTCACACGGCTCCGCCGGCCTCTACCCCATGGCCCGCTCCCAGACCTCCAAATCTGGTGCTCGCCTCGTAGCCAGCTCCCGAGGCCCCCAGGTCTATCCCCACATTGTGGCCGCCTTCCAGGCCTCCTGAACCTGTCCCTGTCCTAGGGCCACTTTCCTGGCCTCCTGACCCTCCTCTCCCTGTCCTGCGGCCTCCTCCCTGGCCTCCTGACCCTCTCCCTGTCCTGTGGCCTCTTCCCTGGCCTCCTGACTCTCCTGTCCCTGTCCTGTGGCCACCGCCCTGGCCTCCTGTCCTAGTTCTGCGGCCACCTCCCAGGCCGCCTGACCCTATGCCCATTCTATGGCCGCCTCCTGAACTAGTCCCTGTCCAGTGGTCACCTTCAAGGCCCCCTGACCCAGTCCTTGTCCTACAGCCGCCCTCCAGGCCCCCTGACCCAGTCTCTGCCCTATGGCTGCTTCCCAGACCCCCCCGACCCGGGCTGCCCTTTGTGCCCCCTTGGACTTCCTGCCTGCCCTCTGTACCCCCTTGGGCTTCCTGCCTGCCCTCTGTGCCCCTTGGACTTCCTGCCTGCCCTCTGTGCCCCCTTGGACTGCCTTCTTGCTCTCGTGCCCCCCCTGGTCTGCCCGTCTGCTCCTGGTGCCTTCTTTTATTTGTTTCTTTTTTAGGATCATCTGGAATCCGATCCTTTGAGGGGGGGCTCTGTTATGTATACCTTGTCTTGTCTCACTGTTGCCCTTTGTTCGTCATTTTTGTCACTTTTGTAGTTCCTTAGTTTTCACTTTTGTCACCCTTATAGCTCCATAGTCGTCTTGTTAGCCCTCGTGTTCAATAGTATCCAGCTGCAGACCCGCAGCACCACCAGTTTCAGAACCCCAGTTTCAGAACACCAGTGCCAGAACCTGAAGTGAGGGGCAGAGCTTACTAAACCGAGTAGCGCCACCTAACGTTTTGGAGCGTAGTTTGCTTTTATTACAAACGAAACATCATACTTTATACGTATGTTATAATGATACATTAAGGTACAGTACAATAAGCATTTTCAAACATTGATCTTGTGTAATATAATTGTATATAGTTATCCGTTTAATTGTATTATGAGAGTTACTTCCTGATCATGATGGTGAAAAATAATGCTTGAAACTTCTGGGCATTTTATATAAAATATACTTTATTTCACAAGAACATGTGCAGCATGCATTTTTCTTTATGTAAAATAAAACATGTCAAAAAACAAAAAAAGAGAGAAAATTCAGCATCATTTTAAAAGAAACAATAAAAATATATACAACAAATGACCAATTCACCCCTAGGCCCATTTTATCATGACAATCCTGTATAAATTAAACTTAAAATGTATCCAATGAGGAATTCACTCTCAGGCCCATTT
The DNA here is from genome assembly GCF_025860055.1 of Xyrauchen texanus. NCBI lineage: Eukaryota > Metazoa > Chordata > Actinopteri > Cypriniformes > Catostomidae > Xyrauchen > Xyrauchen texanus. The sequence continues at coordinate 10,967,052 of NC_068278.1, read as the reverse complement.
TGTCCTTACATTCTTGCAAAAATAACTCCATGTCATCCCTGAACACAAAATGAAATAGACAGGGCTCTCTGGAAGCTTCTGACTGTTCCAGGAGATTGTTGCGGGCCTTTTCCTTGTCGTCTTCATTCATTCGAATGAAAAGAGGCTCTTCCACTGGACCCCTGAGCAGATGGCTGTTGGAATGGAGCAAACACTTTAACACCTTCACAAGATGTCTTCAAAACATCACCGCAAGGCCCATTTACAACATGCAAAAATGTATCGAACCATCCGTAGAATTTTGTTTTTAATACAATAAAGTATGACAACATATTCAAGCTTCAATAAGATGATAAAGTTATGCACAAATTAAATATTTAGCAGATTAACGCTGAACTTAATATATGCGATAATTTTTCACCACATGATGTCAAAAACGTTAGACAACGTTACACAACTCACCATGCTCTCTGCCATGCTTGTCTCATTGTCAATAACTCCGCCCCTCACTTCAGGTTCTGAAACTGGGGTTCTGAAACTGGTGGTGCTGCGGGTCTGCAGCTGGATATATCTCCTCGTGTTCGCTGTTCATTGTTTTCACCTGCCCTCGTTAGTTTCCCATTGGTTTCTGTTTATCACCTTGTCATCTTGTTTGAGTCCTGTTTGTTCATTGGCTCCCGTTTTCCCATGTCCGTGTATTTAAACCCTGGTTCTTTGTTTAGTGACTGTCGATTGTTGAATGTTTATGCCGTTTCATGTCCCTGCCTATGCCTATGTGTTCTCTCTATTCGTGTTTACTCCAGGTTTTCCAGCCCTTCGTGGATGTTCTGTCTACTCGTGTTCAGCGTTATGTTAGTTAGTGTCTGAGTTTGCTTTTCCCCTCGTGGACTTTTTATTTGCTCCAGTGTTTGTTTGTTTTGGTATTGTAATAAAGCTGCATTTGGATCCGCACACCCTTCTGCCTTTCCCTTATTCTCCACATCATTACAACCACAACATAAAAGATCCATCACCATATTTAACCGTGGGCATTGGGTACTTGTGTTCGCCAAACCCATCTCTGATGTTTGGTGTTTGCTGCCAAAAAGCTCTTTTTTTGTTTTATCTGACCTTAGAACCTGATCCCATTGAAGTTCCAGTAGTGTCTGGCAAATTGAAGATGTCTGAGATTGTTGTTGGATGAGAGCAGAGGCTTTTTTTTTCTTGAAACCCTCCCAAACAACTTGTGGTGATGGATGTGACATCTGATTGTAGTTTAGGAGACTTTCTGACCCCAAGACCCAACAAATTTCTGCAATTCTCAAGCTGTGATCCTTAGAGAATTTTTGGCCACTTGAACCATCCTCCTCACCGTGTGTGGAGACAATATAGACACACATACTTTTCCAGGCTGATTTTTAACATCTTCAGTTGATTGGAACATTTTAATTATTGCCCTGATGGTGGAAATGGGCATTTTCAATGCATTAACTATTTTTTTATTTCCATTTTCCATTTTGTGAAGCTCAACAACATTTTGCCGGACATCATAACTATATCCTTTGGTCTAACCCTTTGTGATTGATGATTAAGGGAATTTGGCTGTGTGTTACCTCATAAATATGAATGGTTAACGGGGTGCCAATAATTGTGGCAAATGTGTTTTGGAGAAAAATATTTATTTAATTAGGAGACCCCCCACCTCCCATTTCAATTAGTTTACTTCAATTAAAGGTTACATTTTTGTGAACATTTTGAATGAAACATCAAAAGAATAAACAGTAAAGACATATTTTTCACAGTCTTCCTTGCCCATATTTACCAAGGGTGCCAATAATTTTGGCCATAACTGTATGTGTTAACTGAAGACTAGTTTGCTAAAACTAGTCTTATTACTATCCACTTATTGTCTGTGGTAATCAACAACATGCCATAGATAATGTCCATAGAGCTCAACTGATTTTGAACATGGAACAATCCTTGAAATCTGGAGTATGTGACAGTCAGGTAGATGTAAAAGTCAGCAGTCCTTAGTGCATGCTTAGTGCTCTTAAGTATGATCAGAGCACAGCAATATCTGTGTGTAAGATGTCGGTACCATTACACGATCCTGATTAGTTACCATTTCCTGCAAAACAGGACTGACGTATGTAGTCCTGCCCTAGATGTGCAGGAAATTAGTTCCCTGTTTGGACAAATTAACCCTTAATTCCAGCTTATTCTTCCATTTTCCATCTGGAAGAACTCCATAGTGGTGTAATCGTTTACGAAAACCATAGCAGGCTTTCCAAAAGTTGCAGGGACAAAGTTTGTTCCACTAATGTTGGAGATGATATCCCCAGTGTCTTTGCTCTCTGGACTTGTGATTTCATTGTCAATAAAAGTACTCAAAGTGGAGTCAATCTCATTGAGGTCCATTGGAAAGGTCTCATTGGAAACAGATGTTTTGTTTGGGGTGAGTGTTGGGGTGTCAGGGGGAATTATCTCTTCCAGAATGGGTGTGCTGGCCTCATCTTCACTGAGGATGAGTAGGGTAGGCTTTACATTAAACGGGGATGTTGGTGGGCAGCTGAGAGGAGACACTTCCTTCTTGCTTACAATGAAATACACTGTACTGGAGTCACATCCCTCACTCTCAATTAACCTCTGTCTTTTCAGAGGCTCCAGGATATCCTGCAAAGGAAAGACAAAGTTAGGTCAGTTCATTCATGTGGGCATCCTTTCAGTACTCATTCTAACCATGCACTCATTCAGTACTCATTCAAATACAAGTTGTTACAACATTATTACATTTTTTTCCCCCAAGGCTTGTTGGAGTTCAATTCTTAAAAAACACGTAGAACCATGGTACCAAGTCCAAAAAACATGGTAGTACTATAGCACCAAGTCCCCCCAAAAACATGCTAGTATCATGGGTACCAAGTCCAAAAAACATGCTAGTACCATGGGTACTTTATGTAAACTGCATTAACATAATTTTAAAACACTGACGGATAATTACAAATGATACGTCCCTCAAATCTGCTGATTTTTAAATGAAGCCAAGGGAGACTATATGTCCTCTTTCACGTACATGTCCTCTTTTTTTGGACATTTAAAAACGTCCAGTCGGATTCAGATTCCCAGTTTTGTCCATGCTTTCTGTCATCATCATCATAAATTGTGTGTGCGCAACAAGAAACCTGGTGAAATCTAGCACATCATAAATGTGAATTCTCTCTCTTTAACACACACACACACACACTGGTGCAGCTATCATTATGAGGACTCTTCATGGACATAATGATTTTTATACTGTACGAACTATAGGTTCTATCCCCTACCTCTAAACCTAACCCTCACAAAAAACTTTCTGCATTTTTACATTTTCAATAAAATATAAATCAGTATGTTTTTTAAGCAATTAAATTATGAGGACACTAGAAATGTCCTCATAAACCACATTTATAGCATAATACCCTTGTAATTATCAGTTTGTAACCTAAAAAATTCCTCGTAAACCACTTAAACCTGGACACTGTGGTTACACCCCTACTCTTTTACGAGAAGTGCCCTGGGATTTTTAATGACCACAGATAGTAAGGACCTAAGTTTAACGTCTCATCTGAAAGATGGTGCTTTTTCTGAAACATACTGGGGCATTAGGACCCACACAGACCACAGGGTGAGCCCCCCCCCCCACTGGCCTCAGCAACACCTCTTACAGCAGCAACTGTTGTTTTCCCCAGGAGGTCTTCCGTCCAGGTGCTAGCCAGGCTCAACCCTGTTTAGTGGGTAACCAGGCAAGAGCTGAAGGGTGATATGCTGCTGGCTACATGGTAGTACCATGGTACAAATAAAAAAAAAAAACAAGGTAGTACTATGTACCAAGTCCAAAAAAACAACAACATGGTTGTACCGTGGTGCTAAGTGCAGAAAACGTGGTAGTATATGGTATAAAGTCCCCCCATATAAACATGGTAGTATCATTGTACCAAGTCCATTGTACCATGTACTTTGTTATCAAGTCCAAAATAATATAAAAAAAACACAGTAGTACCATGGTAATTTTTGGTAATTGTTTTCTAAGTGTAGTATTCCTTAAGTATCATTATATATTTCAAAGTACCCTGGTTTTAACCATCTAAAACCACAGCTGTACCAGGATACTTCCACAGTATTTTTGTAATGGTCTTTTGGAAAATGGAAAACTCCTTTTACATTACTATGATAAACCAATAAGTATTTTTTAATAAGTATTTCAGCATTTTATTCCTGTCTGATGCTTACCAGTTCATGGCCAATGTTGACTTTCTTAACTGCATTACTTTTCCCAGGGTTTGGTATACTTGGCCAGAGCAGCTTTTTGGATCTGAACAAAAATAAGGTATAATATGCATAAAGTGTCAAAACGTGTAGGTATATTTCTTAACTTCAGCCATTCTTTCTGACAGAGAAATGCACAGATCTTTACCTGTGCAGAAATCGACAACTCAGGTGTACAGCCAACAAAAGGATGACTATTGCCACGATGACTGCGGCTATAATGCGGTTTAAAGCTGTGAATGCTGTAGGAATGAGGCAAATGCTGTCAATAAATATAAGACTATTTGAATCCAAGTAATGATAAAAACACATAGACACGCCTTGTCACACTTATGTCATTTAATGCTTATCATCAACAGTTTTAAGGCATATAACCAGCTGACTTTAAATAGTACAATGATGCAAGATACTATCAGCCAGCAAAACAAATTTGAGCTTACCCGGCGAGTTAGTAACAAAGGGTTTGGGATCGCTGCGTTCACCTTCCCCAGCCGCTGTAAATGCCGACAGCTGAATTTGGTATGCACTGTTGCTTTTTAGCTTCAGCAACTCATATCTGTTCAGACTGGGATCCACTATGATGACTTTCAAAATAGAATGTTGTACAATATTACAGTAAGATTTTGCTCAGATTCCCATGAATGCAGTTAACATACATTATAAAAACCTTGTTATAATAATGATTATTAAAAGTTTTTCAATTTCATAAAAAAAAATATATATATATATTTGTTTTTTTTGTTTTTATGAAATATGTATTATCTTAATGCATGAATTTGACTATCAAACCAAATTTTGGTGCAATGTCCCAAATATCATCAAATAGTTAGAAACAATTACCTACATTTACGCATGAGTAAAGGTATGCACAGACTATATTAGCGGACTACAAACTTTATTGTTAGCTATCTGACCATGTTGACAAAAACACAAATTCAAAGGACAAGAAATCAGACCAAACTATCAACTTATGATTTAAAATATTCCACTGTTGTGGCATTTATTATGTACTATTCATGTAATTTCACTAAGCGTTAGCCCTCTTTTGGTTCAGTTGAGAAAGTTAATCATATAAAATCAAAAATATGAACAGTAAAATATGTCTCATTTTAATGCTAAACATCTATTTGTGACAAAACATATTTGTACACAGTTTTTGAGACTACATTTCTCAGCATAAACTGTTACATCTGACATGTTTTGCCTTAGTTCTTATGAAATACTGATTTGCATTTGTGTAACCAAAGTATTAAATAAGGATGAATTTACATGTTTCAATGTTGTATACTGTGTACGAGATGTTGTAGCCTAGTAAGAATCCACGCAGATCCTCCTCTGACACAGGGCTCCACGTGATCACTGAGGAATGCTGTGTAATATTCAAAATGCTCACATTGCCAGGAGCACTGATAGGACCTGAAAGAAAAAATAGGTAGTCTGTAATCTATGTTCTTCTCTGTCAACTACTGCTACAACAAAGAAACTAATAAAGATTTTAGCTTTTATACTAGTGGAGTTATCAAATTTCTGGGAGTTTGAAAATGAAGCAGTTTTAACCTTCTCATGAGTGGGATCTAAATTCCACTGCAGTGCCCCCTGGAGTGAGTTATTTTTGCACGTTACACTGCACAACCGGTAGAGGGGGGCAGAGTGTAAATAAGTATTTTTTATTTTATTTTATTAAAATATTTTGATTTCTTGTCATAAATAAATACAAATAAAATACTGTATATAATATATTAAACATGTGAACAAATAGGTTATGTCTGCTGCGGTTTGACTATATGCACTGTTTGACTTCTCAGACATTGTGTGTGTGTGTGTGTGACAGACTTGACTGCATGCATCGGATAATCACGCTCGATCAGCATGTTTTCACTGTGAGTATATGAGTTTTAAACTGTTATCGCAGTGCTTTTGTGATATTTTGGCTGTCTGTTTCAGAAAACAAACATATTATATGCCTGAAAAAATAGATTGAGTTGCTGTTTGTGTGAATGAAAACCACATCTGCACCTAATAAATAGCAGTAGCTGTGTGCATGGGAAGACTGCGTGTTTAGATGTGATGGCTGTGCATATACAGTATAAGCCTTGAATTGTTATAGTGGTACTTTGGTGACAATTAATAAAATACACATATTATGTGCTTGAAAATACTCTTTGAATACCTGTTTGTTTGATGAATGACAACCGCTACTAATGTAAACAAATGGCAGCTCTAAAGTCATTATCGTGGTATTTTGGTGACGAGTTGGATGTATGTATATAAAATAATGTTATTCTGTGGTTTAAAAGACTGTAAAAGTAACTATTTGATTGAATATATTTTACAGACGCTTGACCTGTGTCGGCGATTTTAATCTGGCAGCTTGCAACGTAACTGGCTGTTGCGGAAACACATATGTGTGACGCTGCTCTGTGGGGCCCCATTATTAAGGGTTAAGCTTACTTCTGCAGCTTCATCCGAAACTCAGCCCAGTCATTCTACCACCTTCATCCTCTATCCACCATCGACTTCTGCCGGAATCGACACTATCTCTATCACTGAAACTCCAGACCATCAGCTCAGCTCAATCAAAGACTTTCTATGAACCAAGCCAAAGGATGTCCAAGCAACGTGCAAGTACAAAGACTCCAGACTTTCTCTAAACGCAGGCATTTTATTATATAATTTAGGTAAACCGATCTCAGAAGTTTTGATGGTTCATTCAAGGCATGTTCTATAGGGGGACCTGGGTAGCTCAGCAAGTAAAGACGCTGACTACCACAGCTGGAGTCGCAAGTTCATATCCAGGGCATGCTGAGTGACTCCAGTCAGCTTCCTATGCAACCAATTGGCCCGGTTGCTAGGGAGGGTAGAGTTACATTGGGTTAACCTCCTCGTGGTCGCTAAAATGTGGTTCTCGCTCTCGGTGGAGCACGTGGTGAGTTGTGCATAAATGCCACGGATAAAAGTGTGAACACGCGCTAATGTCTCCTTGGTAATGCGCTCAAAAAGCCATGTGATAAGATGCGCGAACTGACTGTCTCAGACGTGGAGGCAACTGAGATTCGTCCTTCGCCCCCCGGATTGAGGCAAGTCACTACGCCACCACGAGGACCTAGAGCACACTGAGAATTGGGCATATCAAATTGGGGAGAAATCATGGAGCTTCGCTATCGGAAACCCTTGGGTTTTCCCTCTCCGTCCTTCCGATGCACCATCTCCATTGAGATAAAAGGATTTCCAGCATTCTCTGATGCAGCTTAAACTCTTGTGTATAGGCGCCCTTATGGTGGTCACTCAGCCAAGTAGCCAGCATGAACCAGTATGGAACTCCCTAAGATGGTCATTTCAGCATGTAGTCAGTTTAATGAATATGTACACTCACTTCCTTCAAGAAGGTAAGCTTGAGCTGTGCTGTAGGTCTTCTCACTGTTGTTCACATTCTTCATGTTACAGGTATCTTGGTCTGGTCTGATATGCAGGAAGAAGTAGTATCTCACATAGGGCTGATAAACTGTATACAATGAAAGAAAAGTAATATGTTTGTGCCACACATTTTAGCAAGTCATTGCTGAATTCTTAAAGGAACAGTTCACCCCAAAATAATGCTGTGAATATATAAAACTTCATATCAGCCTTATCTACATTACAGCTACAATATGTATGGACATTTCATATATGTTATGCTAAAAGCAAAGCAAAATACAGTATTATAGCAAACAATTATTTTGGGAAGAATATAAAGGAACATTACCGCTCTCAGATATCTCAGTTATTTCTCTGTTTTTCTCCTTCATGTAGAATGATCGGAAAGCTGGTCTCTCTCCTTTGGCCCACCACTCCACAGAGTAACACACACTTAAGATGGAGCTGCTCCATGACAAATTGAAACTGCTATTGCTGGTTATGCTGACACTGAATGGCCCAAACCAATCTAAAAAACAAATAATATACAGTCGTTTCAATAGCAACTAAGCAAATACCGTTGCCCGTGAAATAATTGGAAACTCGTTGAATTCCAAAATGCTACAGATCCAAAGTTGATGTACACCTTACAGCCAGAAGTATGTGGCCTAATTAACAAATTTGGCAAAGCCCCAAGACAAATCTTCATGCTACACCCTACAGTGACATTTTAGAGAATTGTGTGCTTCTAACTTTGTGCCAAAAATTTGGGAAGGTCCCTTTACTGAGTCTGGTGTGGAAGAATTTGACTGGCCTACAAAAATCCCAGACCTGAACCACATTTAACACATTGGTATGGTGACTGTGAGCCAGACCCAATCGTCCAACATCAGTGCCTGACCTCATAGATGCTATTGTGTCTGAGTGGGATCAGATCCCCAAAGCCATGCTCCAACATCTAGTGGAAATCCTTTTCAGAAGAGTGGAAGCTGCTAGGGAGGACCAACTCCTTATTAATGCCAATGGTTTTAAAATATAAACATTCAACGAGCACACATGGGGGTGGTGTTCTGGTGTCCATATACTGTACTTTTGTTATTAAAGTGTATATGCATCTGATATGAGTATACAAAGTAACCTAAAGTACTTCTGGGTCTGCAAGTAGTATGCAACTAGGTATGAAAGAAACATACCCCTCCAAACATCCATGTGCTCTATGGCTATATGTGCAGCAGGGGACGATCCAGCACTATTGAGGGCCCCGACACTGATGTTGTATGCGGAGTAAGACAGGACCAGTGCGAGTGATTGATCTTTGGTGGTGTAACTGTCCTGATTGCTGTGTTCCCCGGACACTTTCCATACAGTCACAATATAGTCATTCACAGCATCACTGTTGGCAAACTGGAGGAAAAAGAATCACTCTAGTTAAAAAAACTGTAGAACACACAAGTATGGGCTGATGATGTGCGGTGTGACAAAACTCATCTAAAACTCTTAAAGCTTTTTTATTTTATACATTTTATTTTTTCTAATACATTAAAATTATTATATATGCAGCTTTTATAACCTCATATTAATTATAAGACAACTTGTAATATTTGTGCTTCTAAAAAAATATTTGTCACATCTCAAGAACAATTTAAATTAACAAGTGAAAATAAAAAGGTGATTAAATTTTTTTTTTAAACTTAAAGAAATGGTGACTAGTTACAGGACATAAGATATACACCATTACTTTGAACCTTTAAACAAGCTCATGACATATTGTGTCAACTACCCATGAATGACTTTATATTGTGTCATTATATTGTCAGTACCTCCCATTTCACGATGACTCTTCTCTGCCCTGCTAATAGGAAATGATCTTGAACGTGGTCTTGAATCCCATAACGAATGGATGGTGCATCTGTGAGTTCTGAGGAAATCATTTTGAAAATACAGTGTTCAATTAAACATAACATGTGCTGTGTGTAACTCCTAGCAGCCACTAGTGACACAAAAAGTGTAATAATTTTTTTTAGGCTGGTAAGCTAGCCCCTGCTGTTAGATGCCGTAACCATCTAGATCAGAAATAATTTTGTTTTGTGATGACCATTCAAAAGTAGTCAAGTATTCTAACCAGGGATGTTGATTTAATACATTTGTTCAGTGCGATTAATTATTTTAATTAATTACAAACTGTATATTTCTTCCATCAGAGCAATTCAAGCTTAAATACCACCTGTTTTCAGCAGGGGGCAGTAAGCAATATTCTTTATATTAGTATTAATATTAGCTTTATTGGCAACACGCAGCTGTACAGAGAACAAACCACACTCAGGCTTGCTTGACACTAGCAACAGCACATGTCAGATGAGAGCGTATTCTTGCGTTCAAACCCAGCAGGATGAAGCACAACCTAAAAACACGTGTTTATGACGCAACACAACCAAAGTGCGACGCTCCAAAAGCCTCTGTCTGAAGCACATGTAATGCATTATATTAATCATTATTTATTAATTATATAGTGAATTATTGTTATTTGGGGCCTTTTTTATCAAATATTTATATATGTGATTAATTTGATTAATTAATCAGCATATCAATTAATTCATGTAATTATCTATTGACAGCCCTAATTCTAACTAAATTAATTATTTACTGCAAGTGTAATGGGAGCCAGCTGATCCGTGATAGCTTTGCGGTATTTGTAAACTGGTTTGAATACCACTTGGAGCTGGTCAAGCAGGAATGGTAACAGTGGTGCCGTGACCCGGATGGGAGTGAGGTTTGGGGGGGTTGAGAGTAACGGGGGCAAGCTGGTGCATGATAGCTGTGCAGTATGTGTAAACTTCACTCCCCTCACCTCAAGAGCAGCAATAGCGCATGACGCTAGAGGCTGTAGCCTTTAGCCCCCTCCAATGCCGGCTGACGGCAGTTTGAATCCCGCTCGGTGTGTGCCAAGCACGACCGGTTACACAAGCAACATATACTGTAAATCCCTAATATAAATATTTTGATGTGACTCCAGAGTGATTATCATTGTCGGCTTAGGTGATTGGCAAAAATAAAAAACATGTCCATCAGCAAACATGGATTTCAAAATTGTAAACTCCTGGGGGGTGCATGTGCCAGTTGAGCAACTGCCATTGAGATGAATGGGAATTACTCTTTCCGTGTATTATAGAGCTGCTTGGTCATAACAATGGCATACGTGATTAAAACTTTGTTATTATAAAGTCATTATTTTTGCAATTCTGTTTGGTGCCTCTAATGGCACAGAATTTACACACTACACCTTTATAGCGAAAGAGCACATATGTACATTAACTACTACAGTAACTTTTATTTAGCAACTTTGGAACCCCTGTCCTCAACTTACCCTGTGGGACAGTGATGACCTCACTGAGAGGACACTGCGAGCACTTTGAAGTGGTAACGCAACATATTTGCATCTCATACGACAGAGAAGACGTCAGATTCCTTACAACACATTCCCTGTTATTTTTAGACATTTGCTAAAAAGGAAAGGGGAACAAAATTAATGCAATTAATTAAAGGTAAATGCAATTAGGTGAAAGCAAGAGTACATTTACATCACTGATGTCAACTGAGCTCCTGTAGCATTTTAAACACATTTTGATGGTCATAGACTTGACCAGCTAATGTCAGTATGTTCTCAACCAAACTACACTCTTGTTGTTTCACACTGTGGCAGCACACTACACCACCACTCCATTCTGTATAAAAAAATACACTCTCCACTAAATTGCACAGCACTCATCTAGTGTGCTTATGCTTGTGTCTTTTTGTTTCATTAAATATTATTTTGACGGTTCAGACGGTTCCCGCCTCCTCCTTTCCATTGAACCTTGTTACAGCCGATAACCAGTTAAATCTAAAAATTAACGCACCGATAATGGAATTATTTGAAATAAATGTATGACACACAGTGTGTTTTGTATGGATAGGAAAAACAATATACCCTAATAAAGGTAAAAAAAAAAATATATATATATATATTATTTCGGACACTGCTCTACGATTTTTAATACGAATTATACAGTTTAACATTACACTACGTCACGATGGTTTGCAATGCCTACAACTGTTTTAGTGAATAAAGCAAGAAGGCCAAATGATCATACTGTATCCTTACTGTAAAGCTAGTGCATTTTGGGATACTCCAGAGAAACTGCAGGGTGTTGTTAATTACATTTACCTCATTCCACCAGGTTGTGTTGAACTCTCTGAACGCTACAGAGAATTGTTTGATATATATGCTCTCATCTCCCCAGTCCGCCTCAACAAACAGATGGCCTGATCTTCTTTTGAAAGCTACTTTTGAAGGAGGACCGCACAATGCTGAGTTAAAAGAAAAAAACAGAACTGCACTCAATGTAGAGTCACCATTCAGATTCAGAGGATGTAAAATGATGATGTATGGTGACTGAGGTAACTAACATTTTGTCCAACATCTACCTTTGTGTTCCACAGACGAAAGAAAGTCAAACAGGTTGGAGTGAATTATGTCAGAATTGTAATTTTTGGGAGAACTATCCCTTTAAGATAATTGTATTTACAGTTTGTTGGCAGGTTATAAGTGGAATGTTGATGAACATACCCATCTGTGATGGAGTACCACTGAACTCTTTGTAGGTGCAGCTCTTATGATCCTTACTTGTCGCAATAACGTGAGCTGTGATATTGTTTCTATTTATCATACCGAATACCTCTGAGGTCACAATTGAGTTCTTGATTCTCGGCGTCTGATCTACCGCCTTACATTTCAAGACCCTCCTACAAAAAATAGAGTGGATTGTTTGAAATAATAAAGTCTTTTAGCAGTAGTAGTAGTATTAACAGTAAAAATACAGAATGACAGACTGTGATCTGAATTAATTTAGAAATCATCAGTGTTCACTCACTGATGTGTGTAGAGTGTGTATGACATTGAATTGTCTCTTCCATGTTTCCACTCACAGATGTACACCTGGGTCTTTTTCCTATATTTTATAAAGCATGTAAAATCACGGACTCCTGAGAAATGAAATAATCACAGATTATTGCTAAAAATAAGTACTGAAAAAAAAAAACAGTAAATCTTAATGAGACTCTTCCAAAGAATAATGGAATACGGTTGATTGAGGGTACAACATGGCTAATGGCACCCCTTAAGTAATGAATAATGTATTTTCATTTAATACTGATGTAACAACATAATTTGTGTGAATATAAAATACCAGATAGTTGTTTCATAAAATAAAAAATAAATAATCCACTTTAGCTTCATACATTTTCAACATTATAAAAGTTATTAAATGTTACATAAAATTACCTCAAAATCAACCTTTAGACAGTGCATTGTGACAAACAAGTGCTGGCACTTACAATGGAAGTAAATGAGGCCAATCCATAAACATTAAAATGCTCACTATTTCAAAAGTATAGTGTGACGAGGAGGAGGTCGTGGCTGGGCTGTGAATCAGCTGATCAGCGGGAGAGCGAGATAAAGGGGAGCCAGAGGCGCCGATGTGAGAGTGAAAGAGTGACACGTGCGGTTTTATGTTGTTTTAAGTTCATTTATATCATTAAAGTTTACTGTTCAGCCAGGTTCCCGCCTCCTCCTTGCCCACCTTTAACTAACAGTTATATCTTAAATATGTATTCTTAATATTACATCATAACTTTCATGTGTTAAAATTAAAAAAAAAAAATCCTAAAAATGACTGTTTACTTCCAGGTTTAAATGAAACATTCAAGATTTTCAGTGTGGTCTCAGAATTTTAGGCACTTATTTAAAATGTAAATGATGAAACCTTTATGAATACATCAATCTACGGAGTAAACAAACACACATCTTTTGTTGAAATGGTAATTTCTTACCTTCTGTGTTGTTACATTTTGTTTTTAATAAGCCGAAGTTCTTCAAGTCACAATTCCCTGTAAAATAACAATGAAAAGTTGCTTGGAGGGGTTTTCGACACGAGCTGTCGCGACCGTTGGCGCTAGATATGGGCGTGTCCAGCGACGCGACAAAGTTGAGAAAAGTTCAACTTTGGAGCGACTAACGGAAGCGACAGCCAATAGGAGAGAAGACGGGAGAGCTCACGTGATCCTTTCTCTCTCTCTCAGCTCCTGCAGTAACGGAAAGGTGGATGAAAGGCTAATTCTTGCTGTTAGAAATTTTCCAGTGCTTTATATGTCTCTTCCCACGTACAAGGAAATTTTTAAGAAAAATACTGCGTGGAAAGGTGTATCTGAGATCGCGGGGATTTTATGGACCCAGACAGACCGGCATTTGCATTTTCGCCGCAGATAAACAGCCGCTATGGCAAACAGCACGCCTTGTTTCTCATTCATCTTTGATATAAAGCATTTTATGTACTGATTCCATTTATATTTAGTCTTTTCCCTCCAAAATGTTTGTTTTTAGTGGCAAGAAAAGAGATTCGCTGTCAACAGCAATGGAGTGGCATCCGTGAATGTCATTTATAAACGTTACTAGGCAACCAGTAGTGGGAACGCCCACTAGCGACTTCACCGACCTGCAGCGATAAAGTCGCTGGCAGTGTGTACCTACCTTAAGGGAATTAGTATTCCATTTGAGTTTTGGCTGGCTACATACGCGACGCTGAGAAAGTGAAAATGCAGACGTGGTAATTGAAATTGCTATTTAAATATGACAGGGCCAAAACTTGTAAGATATGGGAAACACAGTTGCAAACGGACTTTGCTTTTCCATTTGAAATCTGGCAGTCACTGTGCGTTCGCTTAAACGAAAATGCAAACCGTAATGCGCGATTTGCAGTTGCGTTTGGATTATGTCACATTTTATGCGTCCACAAATTGAAAACGCAATTGCAAATACAATTTGCAATTCCTTTTGAATAATGTCCGGAAAATCATTCCATACATATTATTGACGTGCGTGCACGCCACCAAGATGACAAGCGCACTCACGCCAATACAGGTCAATACACGGAACATGAGTGTCCGGATCCCGACACCAAAACCGAACCAGACATGAGGGTCAGGATCCAGACACCATGCTCCATACATGAAACAAGACCAACCGAAAACACAAGACAGATATGGGATGATAATGTCACGGGGTCCCCTCCCGTCAGACAAAAACCCTGACTGACAGAGTAACAGGACTGTATCTCCTGAACGTTGACTTTCTGAAGCAAATGTTTGTAGGCTGACGATTCTCAAGAGCCACTTTTCTAAATAATGTTTACAGTTAAAGCCAAAAAACGTTTTACATCCTGCAACAGTGGAGTCCAAAAGTCAGAGAACACAAGTTAAGCTGCTTCATTTTTGCTTTCTTTTCTAATCTAATATAAAAAGTTTTAATAGAATCAGCTTAACATGAGTGAAGGTAGAATGGATTTCTTCGCTTTTGGTACAGTATGTGTCCCTTTAAACTCACCCAGAAGTCGGCTAATGCATAATCTTAAATATGTATTCTTAATATTGGATACACAATAACATTAATTTCTTAAAATCCTAAAAATGACTGTTTACTTCCAGGTTTAACGCCATAAAATGAGACTTTTAGACACACATAGCAGTCAACGATCCTTAAATGATACTGACCTGTTACTGCTTTGGGAGTAGTTGTGAAGAGACACACAAAACCTGAAATATGAATAAACCGATTGAAATAACCCCACACCATAGCAATAATATCAACGGAAGGTATAACGTGTAAATACTGAGGCATTAAAAGACAGCTAAAGCACATACCAAGAGTGAAGTAAAAGACAGCCGAACACTTGCGCATTGTCGAGTCTTCTGAGGTCGTGCAGCCCACAAACTGACGGAATATAGCCTACTGAAGGGTATTCCCTTTTCTCATGTAACTCTTTTGTTTCGACATAAGTATCACCTCTAATACGCTCCCTTGCTACACAGCATATTTTAACATTTACTGTATTGTCACGTGCAGCATTTTGGGGCATTATAATGCCCCTATAAAGTCCAAAAATGCTTCTAAGGTTCACGGCCAATCAATAAACACATCAATTCCACATTCTGTTTTTGCTTCACAGGTAAATACAGTTTGTCAAACTTTCATCACATTCATCTCATTTATATTTTATACACTGGTAGATTATTATTTGTTTTTAAAAAATATTGCTATCTTTGTCCTTTGTGAGTTGTTCAATATAAGTTTTATAGATTTTAAACCGGCTAAAAATACATTTTCGACCAAAGCGCCATATTGTTTTTTAAAGGGAATGAAAACAAGGCTGTGACCCTCACACTAAAGGGGACCTATTATGCAAAATTCACTTTTACATGGTGTTTGTACATAAATGTGTGTCGACAGTGTGTGTACACAACCACGACAATGTTAAAAGTCGACCCACAACTCTTTCTTATATTTCTATTAATTAAAAAACAGTGTGTCAAAATGAATGGTTTTAATTTCTGCTCTAAAGTGACATCACGTTAGAGAAGGCCTCGCCCACAACCGGTGAGGGTCTCCAACCAATTATCATAGCTCCTCCCCTGAGTGATCTACACACAGTCCGCCATTTTTTGGCAGGAGCAGATACAGTAAGAATAATGTCTCAGCTTCGTAAGCGTCATAAGTGTTCTGTTGTTGGCTGTAAAAGTGAAAGCGTCTTCATGTACTCCCGGCATCACAGCCACTGAAGACACAGTGGACAAGTTTTGTTTTTGAAGAAAATGTGCCACAAAACATACAAAAATGTGTGTATGTTTGTGCAAATAATTTTATACCGGATTGCTTTGTAAATGAGTGTCAATATAAAGCAGGATTTTCAATTTTTTTTATTCTCAAGCATGGATCCGTACCTACTATTCGTTTTCCAGCTTTATATCCTGAAGATGTAAGTATCGCACTTTATATTTTGTGAATGTTTGCAAATCGCCTTTCTGAATGTGCTTGTTAGCTGATTCCACGACTAACGCATCTAAATTTACCATTGTCTCTGATTGTATTCACGAAGACCAGATATACATATACACACACACACACACACACACACACACACATAAATATATATATATATTCATACATACATGGCTGAACTCCGGTATTTAAGCTGTCAGTCATATTAGTTCTGATTTGTAGTTTCTGTAGTATCCGAAGCACAAGCTGTACAGGCACAGCCCTCTTCCAGAAAGGGGCAGGGAGCAGCAGCTCATTTGCATTTAAAGAGACACACACGAAATCAACGTGTTTTTGATTCCACCCAAAAAGAGGCATTTATAACATGGTGTAATAAATTATACGTGGGGTATTTTGAGCTGAAACTTCACAGACACATTCTGGGGACACCTGAGACATATATTACATATTGTGAAAAGGGGCATAATAGGTCTCCTTTAAGAAAAAAAACTCCACAAAACACGAGTTGTGAACATTAAGGTGCTTTCACACTGGCAGTTTAGTTCGAAACAGAGCACAGTTTGCATGAAAAATTGGTAATGTGAAATCTGTCATGCGGACCGAGGTGCGCACCATGGTATTGAACCCGAAACTACCTGTAGGAGGTGGTCTGAGTTCGGTTGCAATGGAAATGTAGCATGATTCGCATGAATGTGACAGCAACTTGGACACGGATTCACACTCGTTCAAGAAGTAAAGTAACCTGCGTATGCGTTTTAGCCTATGACGACATCATTCGTTTCGAGGACCCACACATTCCTGAAAGTCCCAAAAAAGTAATGACACCACAATGACATACAAGTAAAATCAACACTATAAATACTGTCTGTATGTCTGTCTGTCTGTATATCTATCTATCTATACACCTTATAAATACATGATAAGCTACGCCATGAAGCGCACATATACACAGTTGTCGTTCACGCTACTGTGCATAATGGAATCAAAATAACAAAAAGTATGATGAGTCTCGTTGTGTTCACCATGTGTGTTTGTGATCTTGTAAGATGAATGCAAATGGACCGGGGTTCGATAGAATCAAGTGAGTGTGATACCAGACCAACGCTGCGGGGGGCACCGCAAACAATCGCACTCGGAATCGGATCGCAGCAAACGTGCCCATTGTGAAAGCCCAGTGTGCCCTAGGGCCTTTGAACAGCGTTATAAAGTGTACGGCATTGAAGGTACTATATACATTCAATATCTCTTTCCGATCTGCCACTGTCAATGCTTTCAATGGACTGATCTTCCAAATTCCAATAACAATCCACATACTGTGTGAGGGTGAATCTTAAACAATTAAAATCAAATTAATTAAAAACAAACAAACTTGATTGCAAAAACCATGATTCTCACAAGCAAAATTAAATTGAACTTTAGCATTTGTGGGGATTCCTAAAAAACATGCACTCATATTATTTCATAGAATATATGGACATTTTATAACCCATACACAGAAACTCTGCATATATAAACACATAAACAACTCTATCAAAGTCTATCAAAATTTGAAGGTGTGTAGGTGGGGGCGTAGTTGAGCGCCAGTCTGGGGAGAGAGAAACCGGTAAGGACATCCACCTGTGATGAACTGTGACTAGGTACCATCTCTATGTTCACAGTGTGAGTCGGGGGGAGTTAAAAAGATGGCCTATCCACAGAGAGAGGAGAGAGACAGACAGACCAGAGTCTTCGTGTCTGACCCCTGAGAAGCTGAAAAGCGGACTGTTTATTTGAGTGATTCTGAAAAGCCGTCTTATATTTTGAGTGAAGCTGTACAGCGATTGCCGGTTATTTGTGAATAAAACGGGCTCACATGTACTGTGGAAACCAGTTCCCGCTTCCTCCAATATCTGCCCAACCTGAATCTTTGTTACAGAAGGATTAAAGAAATATTCTCACTTATAAATGAGGTATAACACGTGTTATACCTCATTTATTAACCCAAATTTACCCTGGGTTACACTCTCCCCCTTCTAGACTCCTCATGTCCCCATGAGATTAAGGAATTATATTTAATCAGTGGTTTGGGGTGTAGAGTTAAGGCCAGAACAAGCACAACTGAAACACAGAGCCATAGGGTTACACCTGAGTGTGTTGCATGGTTTTATCCTCTACTCAGCAGAATCTTTAATGTAAATTACCATCCCTCTATGAACAATGGTTAATGGACAGTCAGTGGGCTTGCCAAGGTCATCATAGCTTAACGTAGCGTATACTGATCAGGGATGGTCCGATTATTCAGGGTTAGCTCTTATATTTGTACCAGAGAGGGATCCCAGATGAGCTCCCACTTTATGTAGCGCCCTCTACCCTCTTAGGCTTTACCTTTCCCAAGTTGCTCCGGGTTCAGGTAATGGTCTCCTGACTAAAAATATGAATATCCTATACCACTACTGAAATATTTACTTGTAAAAATATAATCAGTTTATATAAAAATATAAAGCAATATATTGCTTTATTATTTAATATCTTTCATAATACTTTTATTCTAAATAAATTAAATAATAAAGTGATATAATATTTAAAGTATAAACAATAAATACATTTTTACTCTATTACTGAGCGATGTTTTACAGTATAAACTCTTCTCAGAATGATCTTATAATGTGACACCAAATATAATGTATACACACACACACACACACATGTGCTGGTGCCCAAAAGTTTGGAAAGTCCTTCTTCATGGCTTCTCCGAACTTTTCCCACACCCACTGCTTTGCCTCCCTCACGGCCGAGGCCGCAGCCCTTCGGGCCTGTCGTACCTTGCAACTGCCTCCGGAGACCTTCGGGACAAAAAATCCCGGAAGGCCTCTTTCTTCAGTCGGACGGCTTCCCTGACCACCAGTGTCCACCATGGTGTTCGAGGGTTACCACCCCTTGCAGCACCTAAAACCTTTATGCCACAGCTCTCCACCGCGGCTTCGGCAATGGAAGCTTTGAACATTGCCCACTCCGGTTCAATGTCCCCAACCTCCGCAGGGATGCCTGAAAAGCTCTGCCGGAGGTGTGAGTTGAAGATCTCGCGGACAGGGACCTCCTCCAAACGTTCCTAGTTCACCCGCACTACTCGCTTGGGCTTCCCAGGTCTGTCCAGAGTCTTTCCCCACCCCCTGACCCAACTCACCACCAGCTGGTGATCGGTTGACAGCTCTGCCCCTCTCTTCACTCGAGTGTCCAAAACATATGGCCTCAGATCTGACGACACGATTACAAAATCGATCATCGACCTTCGGCCTAGGGTGCTCTGGTACCATGTTTGTTATAGATAATTCATGACTAGCACAGAAGTCCTCCCAATCACGCCTTTCCAGGTGTCCCTGTCATTTCCCACGTGCATGTTGAAGTCACCCAGCATCACTACGGAGTCCCCTACTGGGGCCCTATTCAGGACTCCATTCAGGGTCTCCAAGAAGGCCGAATACTCTGAACTGCTGTTCGGTGCATATGCACAGACAACAGTCAGAGTTTCCCCCCCCCACAACCCGAGGCG
The DNA here is from genome assembly GCF_025860055.1 of Xyrauchen texanus. Taxonomy (NCBI): domain Eukaryota; kingdom Metazoa; phylum Chordata; class Actinopteri; order Cypriniformes; family Catostomidae; genus Xyrauchen; species Xyrauchen texanus. Next base: position 10,946,998 of record NC_068278.1, on the reverse strand, counting down.
ACCCTCTCGTCCACCGGGGTAAACTCCAACGTAGCGGCGCTCAGCCGGGGGCTCGTGAGTATCCCCACACCCGCCCGTCGCCTCACACCCTGGGAAACTCCAGAGAAGAATAGAGTCCATCCCCTATCCAGGAGTACTATATATATTCAATACATAATGATGAAATAATTATACATAGTTAGCTTTAAATATAAAAAATATATATATATATATATATATATATATATATATATATATATATATATATATATATATAAAAAAAAAATATTCAGATAATTAAAATGCATTACATTCTTGTAGCAGAAGAGCTAATCATTGATAAAACAATATAAAAGTGGCTTTAGAATACAATGTATTGTTTATTACCATATTATTAAACATAAGTCAATCATTGGCATACAGTTCACAGCAATCCATTTCACAAGTGGAGATTTATTATGAGGGCTTGTTTAAGAACCCGTCAATGTACACCTGCGTCAGATATTTTGTATTTTTTTAGAAACAAGCCAGGGGTATACATAGGGTGACCACCTGGGTATTGCTCTGTTGCAGGTCAGCAGACCTGATTTTGCGGGACAATGCGGGACACGAGGGAGAGATACCTTACTATTATTGTACTAGGTGAATAAATATTGATTTTATATTAGATGTATTTTTGCAGTGATGTTAAATGTTAATGACGGCGATGTGAACGTCACTCAGTTTGGCATAAGGTCTACGATACAAACTAATTTTAACAGCTCAGACCTACTCAATGTAAATATAATGAAGTGAAAATAATAATCTAATCGTTAAAAAGCACATTTCCAAATAAGCACATTAATTCCATTATTAAAGACTAGAAAGATTAAATGCGATCTTACCGGATTTAGTGCATCTTGAATTAAAAAAATTTTGTCTGATCTGGCTGCTTCGAGTAGGGTCTTCTCATTCATTATGACTGTAGAACTCCTGGCAGGTGTAGGTGTTCACTTTCACCAGGAGTTCACTTTTGATGAGGTCCACAGATGCTCAGTTCCTTGTCTCTGTCCACACAGCGGTCATCAGTGAAAACACCCTCTCCACGAACGCGTTGGTGACATAAATGCTCAAAGCCAAAGATATCAGAGCTGTCATGTTTGGGGCACTAAAATGCTTCAGCAGAGCTGTTCGTGAAACTTTGGTGGCATACCCTGCACTCTCCTTTTTTAGGGTCACCTGTAACTGGTTTTAACCATGTATATATTTTCTCCAATTCTTTATTATACGAACAAAGACACAGCTCCGGATAGACCCATTTTTCTGTTGCAGTTTTTTTTCCAGTGTATTCCCGCTCTGGCAAGAAAAAAAGGCTGCGCTGCACATGTTCAGTGTTTTCTTATTAGAATTCAATATCAGACGGTCTTTCTCTCTGAAGTGCTAAGGTAATCTGGGAAGTGCATTTCTAACTGTAGTAGATGGAGATTCCCCAGTTTGAATATGTGCGATGACCTATCGAATTCAGGGATCACTTGTCTGTTAGCTTTGGATTTCAGAATGATTGATGGGGGATGATTTGTAATCCTCCACACTGGTCTTCCTGGCATAAGCATCAGGTATGGCCATACCTTGCATCGTCAAAGAACTGACAAAAGCAATGGGTAAGTCATTAGAAAACTCAGGCTGCTGGATGAAACGACTGGTACAGATGGCCTGCACCACATCATTACTAACTTGCTCACCAAAATTTGCCATTTTCAACAAACTTGGAAATACGGTCTTGTTCCTTCTGGGAGATTTCATCAGTTAAGATTTCTCCATGTGGTCGACAGGACAACCCGTCTGCATCCTTATTCTGCTTCCCGAACCTATACTGCAACTTCAAATTTTAAGTTGAAAGTGCTGCTAACCACTTATAACCTGTCGCATCAAGCTTAGCAGTGTAAAGTATGTAAGTCAGGGGATTGCTGTCTGTTACCACTGTGAATAAGCTGCCATAAGGTAATCATTACCTTTTTCAACCACCACCCACTTTAAAGCAAGGAACTACAATTTGTGAGCCCGATGTGCTTGCATCAGTATGTAGGATGAAAGAGAACATCAGGTTAGCAAAAGCCAATTCTGGTGCAGTTGTGAGGTCCGCAATGATTAGATCGAATACAAAAATCTGTGATAAATCGATGTTAATAACCAATGAACCCAAGACGACCAGAGGTCCTTTCAGATTTTTAGACAGGCTTTTACGGTCGCTACTTTATCAGGATCAGTTCGCACTCCCTAATCCGAGACTAGGTGACCTATGTACTTAATGGAGGTTTGTGCCAAGACACATTTGTCTGGAGCAAGTCTGATACCATACTCCTTGAGCATTTTGAGAACTCATATTAACCTCTCCTCATGCTCCTCCAAATCCTTGGAGAAAACAATTATATAATCTATGAACACAAGAACTTCTCAGAGATTGATGTCTGCCATGCATCTCTCCATCAGTTTCTGGAAGGTTGACTGTAGTACTACATGTAACCTTTGCAGGTAACCTGGGTTCTGGAAAATGTATTTGGTGAATATCTCATGGCCAGCTTTCACAGAAGAAAAAGCTGAATCAAGAAGCTGAATGTGGGTAATTGGAAGGGCTATGGGGCTAACAGACTTGAGCATCTCTGTGCGGCAGCTACTGTGAACTGAGGCTGCTTAAGGTTAAGATCAGCCAATGTCTGAACTACTGGTTCAGCAGGTGAAGTAACAAGAGTTTCAGTTATGACTGGCACAGGACGTTGTCTAGGTGTCAGGGTTTCACTGATATTTGCTAGCATGTCCTTGAGGATTTCTGTGTAATCTTCTCCACTGAGCTTTGCCAACACTTTCAGCTCATCAAGGTAGGTTTGGGTTGTATCCCTTCCAAGCCTTTGAGCATAAACTCTCAGTAAGGCTGTTACATGGAAAGGAACACTAGGATTACCCTATGCTTGCTGAATGTACGGCATCAATGGTTGGAGGTTTTTTACTGCCTGGTCAGAGTTAAATTCTACAATTAGGGATTTCTGCAACTCTGCGCTAGGGTCACTGAATGGGATGATCTTATTGATTGATCCATACCCTTTTGTAAAGTCTAATATTTCCTCATCTAGATCAGTTTCTGTTATGCCACTAATCAGGATTGCATTAGGAATTGTGGTAGTGGCGTAATGGGCTAAATCACATAACGGGTAATCAGAAGGTCGCTGGTTCAATCCCCACAGCCACCATTGTGTCCTTGAGCAAGGCACTTAACTCCAGGTTGCTCCGCAGGGATTGTCCCTGTAATAAGTGCACTGTAAGTCGCTTTGGATAAAAGCGTCTGCCAAATGCATAAATGTAAATTTGTACAACTTTTTCCTCTATGATCTCCATTTGGCTTCTGTTTAGGTTCAACAGTAACAATCTGACCGATTCCCAAATTCCAACAACACTTGATTCCAAGTTATTCTTGTTGATTTTTCTTTGCATTCGACACAGTTGAAACGGTGTTCATCTCAAACTCCTCACTCATCTCTAATTCTCTTCTTTTTTTCCTTTACAGGTTTTTTCCGATGCTGCTCTCATCAAATCTGTGAACATTCTGGCTCAGTCTGTTAATCAGGGCGGAGTTACCAGTACTACAGGTTTAACCTAATTGGTCAGTTCACCTCTGTATTGACGTTCCGGTTTCCTATTGGACAAGTTTTGCCGCCATATGTTTTTAAATACATTTTATATGAAAAACATTCACATTTATGAAAAAATTTCAGAGGTTTGACTCTTTATTTCACTCACAGTTGATATATATTTATGTTAAAATATCAAGGTACTAATTGAGACCTGGGTTACATGTATATGTATGTATATAACGTTGAAATAATATAAGGCAACCCTTTCAAACAGCTTCAAGTATGAATAGACATATAACTGTAAACTCTTAGTTAAATGTGGGCCGCACTCAAACACTCACTCACCCCCCTGATGCAGGTCTGTGGCGTTGCTCGTGTGCGTTGTAGCCTTTGAAACAGAAAACTGGTCTCTTCACTCGAATGAGCACACTAAAACAAAGTTAGAGGTACCTGACTGCTTCATGTGAAAGAAGCTGCTCTCCTTTCGAAATGGTTCGCGGCACTCACAAACCAGTCTGGTTCTGGCTTGCCGAATTTCTCTCTCCCTCGTTGCAAGTGGAGGAACCGTGAGTCATGCGAGGGCTAACTGGTTCTCTCTGCCTGAGCCTCCACACCTCATATGGAGTGAAATAAGCACAGCAATACACAAAACACTGATTTTGCACAGCAATCCATCCTCACAGCTCACAAACTGTCCACTGATGAGCAGTTAATGTTCGCAATGAAGCATTTAAACTGCGATGTCGCACGGACATTTCTATAGCTAAATTCCAATAACAATCCACATGATTGGGCATGAGGGCGAGTCTTAAACAATGAACATTCAGTTAAATAAAAACAAACCATCTTGATTGCAAAAACCATGATTCTCACATGTGAAATTAAATCAAACTTTCGCATTTGTGTACAGGGATTCCTAAAGATACATACACTCATATTACACTCATATAGTGTCATAGAATATATGGAGATTTTATTTCCCATACACAGTAACTCTGCATACATATAGTAAACAAATAAACAACTTAAACCCTTTTAGTTCATCTCTATATTCTATTGAAATTTTAAGGATTACAGAAATATTCTCACTTAGTGTTATACCTTACTTACAAACCCAAATTTACCCTGGGTTACACACGCAACGTAAAATTGGTACCCTGGAATGCTCTGAACAATCTTGGATATGCCAAAGATAGAAATGAATTGCGTGAAAGCTTTTACAACAGCTTTAACTGTGATTTTTTGAAGTGGGTAAGCCACAGGGTTACAAGTTGCTTGGCACATTACTGTAAGCAAATACACATTACCAGCCTTGGAGGGAGGCAATGGCCCAGTGCAGTCAATTATTATGTGTTCAAATGGCTGACCTATGACAGGAATTGGACACGGTGGTACAAGCTTCAAAGACTGATTGAGTTTAACTGTCAACTGGCCGGTATGAGAGGTTTTTTAAATGCAATAGAATTAACACAAAACCCGGTCATTTCTTTTCCCAACTTCTAGATGACCAGCGACCTCACCATGAGCAGCTCGCAATACTACATCCCTAAATTGACTGGGCACAACTACCTGAATTATTGGCTCACCAACAGAATCTTTATTTTATTTTTATTCCTCTGTAGCAAGTCGTCCTGAATAAAACACAGTCTTCACATCCTCTAGTGGCAGACCGGCAGAAAATAACGACTGCAAACCGGGGTCATCCAGCTGTGCCACCATCACTACGAAAATTAGTAGAGAGACCTGATAAACCAGGTACAAACTTTGACACTCTTTATTTTTGAACGATGAAGCGTGATTCATTGCGCGTGTCATCACCACACAGGACGCAAAATTCGGGAATTCCTGCACAAATTCATCACCTTGTGAACTCAATAGAGCCGATGTAACTACAGGTGGAGGAGCCACATCTCGCAACACTCGCCCCACTACCAAATTATTCTCCAAAATTACTGAAACGCCATCCACTGACAATGATGGATACACCCCAAGGGTCCCTTCCCCATAAACTAAATCCAACTTCAAAACAACTCTGTGCAAAGATAACTTCAAAGATCAAATTTGAAGAACTTCAACTTCAGAATCAACACTTATATTTGTCATTCCCGAAACAGAAGCAGAGCACACTGGTGGGCTTATTGAGACAGACATGGTTTCTGCCATTAGAGTAGGAGCAACTGCATTTGGTTTATTTTTACTACGCAACTTTGATTTTCCTGCCAACACAGGACACTACTTTTTCCAATGCCCAGTGTTAAAACAGAAATGACAAACAGAAATTGGATCTGCTTTTCCACTAATGAAGTTAACAGACTTAGGAGAAGAGGATGCATAAGTAGTAGAGGGTACATAATCATATTTCTGTGAGCGCTGCATAAAAAACTCTCCCTGTGACCTACACTGCCACAAAAACAAGCAGTCCCGTCCCGCTTTAAATTAATCTGCCAAAACAGCAGCTTCAGTGGCAGTACCAGGCTTGTTTTAAATTACTTTAAATTAGAGACTCATTGCCTTAAGGTTTACTGTTGCTACTATGCTATAGATTGCAGTGAAACTGGCCTATGAAAAACTTACACAGGAAAACACTTTTTTCACTTCTGCAATCTTAAAATAGATGCATGATATATTGTTGAATTTTTATTGAGGCTTTTCTTGATAACATGAAATCATTAGCTTTAATAAGGGTTTATTTACAGACAAACAGTATTAGTTATTATTGCTATGAGGAATAAGACTTAAGGAGGAATCTTTAATTAATAAGTACATTATTTTCTCTATTATATCTCATAAAAAATGATTAGATAAATAAATAAATAGAGTGTAAATACAGAATAAAGAGGTCTAAGTGCTTAAATTTATAAGCCCAGTTTACAAAGAAATTCCTGTACCTAGAGATGAGCCTGAATTTAAATGTATATATATTTATATATGCACTGTATATTTAAAGTATTATAGGTAGTTATATAAACAACCTGTGAATTACTATGTGATACTGATATCATGGCGAAATACAGTTGTTGTTGTTGTACAGTTGTATGTTCAAAGTTGAAGTGCAGCATAACAAGGGCAAAAATGTGTGCTGGAAACTTGCATTTCTCTTTTTAAAGCAAAAAGCAATTTTCTTGGATTACACTAAAGCCTTTGAGACTGTCAACAAATGAGTGCATGGTTTCGCATGACACATCTCAGAAAGCTTAAATGAAGTCACTTCACTTCTTTTCTTCTGACTTTCAAGAAAATGCATTTTTGATTTGACTTCAAATTTCACAGAGAATTCTTGAGGTTAGTACTGGAAATCCTAATGCTGAATATGAGAGATTTCAAGTCTATAAGTAATAGTAGACCATGTTTATTCACAAACAAGTTCATAAGGCTGGCTAAGAACCAAGATGAGCAAACAGTTCCACTTAAATCATGTATTGTGCAGTTGTACAGTATTAGTTAGTGTACATGAGAACATGTCGTATGGGAGCTGCGAGATGTTGATATATCTCTCATCCTCCTGCTTACACACACAAACGCACACACACACACACACACACACACACACACACACAGACACACACATACACACACACAGACGCGCACATACGCACACACACAGGAAGAGACATCATCACACTTTAGAGTCTAACATTAGGAGGGCCAACTTAGGAAACACATTGCAGTGAACAGCTTGTGACTCCATCATAATATCTACAAACATAACATTATTTATAATATAAATCAACACAAGTAAAATAAAATAGATTTGGAATGACATTAGTAAATATTGACAACATTTTCCTTTTTTGGTATACCCTTTCCTGCGTTTTCACAATTTCGGTAGTCTGTACAGTTTGAGACCTTAGCATCTATCACCTGAATGTAGTATTCATTTACTGTACCGTAGGAAGACTCGAATTCCAAAACTTTTTCTTCATTAAACTATATCAAGGTCAATCTAAGAGTGTTTCTACTTAGTAAGCTTCTGGTTGCAGATGAAACATATTGTTTTGACTGTATGAATGACATCAACCACATGGTGATCAGCGGGCTTGATAAAATTGTGGAAACCAAGAACATCCTTTCATATTGTTTACATTGCACATCTCATTCTAAACAATAGAGAGGGAATGAACAAGGTTTAATATTATAATTACAATGTTAATATATAATATATAGTACAACTTTAGGCTAATAGCTTTGGTTAAACTTCAATGTGTGAGTCAGTTTGTCTCGTTGACAAACTATGTATAGAGCTGTCAAAGGACTTTTACAGGAAATTGGTCATATATTGAGATTTGGTGTGCAGTAGTTATCATCACTCATCTCTTTTATTGCCTGACGAATGGAAGATGGCAATCTAGATCCTTGATTAAGATAAGCGTGTGTGGGCTATTTTGCTCTGTGCGACGTTTTTGTTAAAGGCAGGGCTGAATCATCCTGGAATCATCATGATTTCAGAGTGATACTCAAAAATTATAATGATATTAGTGAGATGTGTTTGCTAGTGGAACAATTTTTCATGCTAGTACCTACATAGACTTGCCGTAGAGTCAGAATGCTTATGGTACTTAAACAAAGATCACTTCTGCTTATATATTTATGGATAAATGTTTGTGGATACTTTTTTTTCCTCTCAACCATTTTAGTTTTCTCCTCAAGAGGCTACAGGTTTTGTTAGGCTTGCTAGCTAACAAGTAGCATGCGGTACCAGCTTCGGCCGCCAGGTGCAACTACCAGTAAGCATGAAATCTTGTGCTTAATGTGACAGATGGCAGCTGTGGTACTTGATCTGTTTATTTTTATTGTTGTAAAATACAAAATGAATGTTTTGCGAATCTTAATCAAGGAAAGAAACTGTATATAATATTTGAGAGTCTACTAATACCTGAGATCCCACAATGAAATGTATACACCTCAGGTTACTATGTTTCATATGACATTCGTTGTGAAGTGTGACAACAGGAGTTCTTTCTGTTTTTTTACATTAACCGCTGGGAATATCGATGCTGCTATTGATATTGTGCTTTTTTAATTTGTTGGCCCATGTAAACATGCGCTACATAGACGTCTTTGACCATTACAGCACCTCTCACACTGTTTGCATTGCTGTGTTTATAATGAGGACTTGTGTTAGAGTTGCATAATTCAGTGAAGTCTATGGAGCAACCCGTCAGCTTTAACCACGCACCGTGTCGAGTTAAAGGAAGATACAGGGCTGCTTCAGGAAATGGTGCACACTTGTTCATGTTCATGTTCAATCATCGTCTGGCTTTCTGTTTGTCTCTTGATCTGTTAAATGAGGGGGAAGCACTGAGAACATTGCGTCTCTTAAATATTGCAACGTAGGCAATCCCTGACCTTTTGTTGTGATGTGTGTACAACTGGTAATGTTAATCTTGTTGTAAGTAATGTTAGAATTTATTTTACGTTTAACAAAAGCAAAGTCGTGCAGACTTATTTCCATTGGAACTTCATGACAATTGTAGCTTGACAATGTGTGATCATGAAATACAGGGGAAAATCCAAAGCCTGCATTGAGTTTGAAAATCAAATTGTTAGATATTAACAATCGTGTAATAATGTGGTTTTGGACGCTACCAGGCCCATTAACAACACTTCCAGCTCACATTCTCATTTTCCATGTTGTATTCCAGCAGCACATGGTCAAACATCCCATAAAAGAAGCTGTTAATTTAAAACACAACAACTCCAAAAGCAAGAAGTCGTCGGAGGAAAATCACCATAAGCAAAGACGCAGCAATCACAGGCATATAGAGGCGGAGATTGAATTACTAATAATCTACAGGTGGTGAGACAAGTGGATGGCGAAAACTCATTACGTCATCGCCTAGGTGAAAATTCTCAACACAAATAATCGAATACAAACTCGAAATGTCCAAAAGAGCAGGTTTATTAGCACTTTTGAAAAATAGCTCAGAGATCTGCATGGCTAAGTCATAAGAACAAAGGAACGCACACACATAATGCTCCCAGAACTGTGTGATGCGCTGTCGCTCCCGGACACGAGAAGTTTTTAGATCAGTGGCTCTTGTGGTTCAACTGGTTTTTCTTTGGGTCCCAGATTTCACACTGGATGTTAAGTGCAAAAGTACAAAACCTGAATTGAATGGATCCTGCATGCATGGGTCACATTTTCTTTTAACTAGAATAGTTTTGATCATGATTTTTTTGTTCAAGTATAAATGTGATGTCAAAAACACAAGTTCTCTCCCCCCCTTATAAAAATTGATGAGTGTATTTATTTATATGAACCCATTATATTTACTATCCAGTTTATTTCCTAATTATTCACAAAGCCTTTACTTGACCATTGATATAGAGTGCATATGATCACAGGTTACTTTTACTGCTGTATAATCGTGAAACATATTTGTGAGTGTGAAGATGAGTAATTTTAAAAGAAAAACAGCAACTTTATTTTGTCGCATAACACAGTGTTACTCTGTCCCATCTCACTGCTGTTTATAATGTCGGGGCTGCCTGTTTGAGAGGTTTGACTTCATATATAGCAAATATATATAGAAAATTCTCACTAGAATCAATTCCAGAGATACAGTACTATTAAAGCAGATCATTGGGGCGAGTTGTTCGTAAGCTCGCATGAAAAGCAAGCATTAATCGCACAAAAATATAGTGTTGCAGGTTTTCCTTACAAATTTGCCATGAGAGTGAGTAGCAACAACTGACCTGAACAAGGACCAAAATGGGTCAGTTGTTTCTACACATTCTCACAGCAAAAACATAAGGATTCATCCAACTTTTCTAAATTTGGCAAATTTAGAAACATTTTTAAATGTTTATTTTTTTTTAGGGATTTTTTTGTTTTTGAGAGAGAGCGAGAGAGAGATAATGAGAGAGAGAGAGAGAAAGAGAGAGAACGATAATGAGAGAGAGAGAGAGAAGAGAGAGAGAGAGAGAGCGAGAGATAATGAGAGAGAGAGAGAGAGAGAGAGAGAAAATGTCAGAAAAAAAATAGTAGAATATAGGCTCAAGAAGGCACAGACCTAAAAGATTGAGGTTACATTTTTTCACACTGCGGTTCAGGGCTTCCACAGTACAGATCGTTTCAAGCAATCTAAATGTTATTGATGAGTGCCATCTAGTGGAATAATTGTACTAACTGCATGTAGATTCAATAGAAAATGGAGCAAATAATATAGATTACAGTCATGGAAAGCAATTAAATAAATCAATATATGTTCATTGTTCTTGAACTTTTGCAATGTTCAGTGTCACACAGTACATCATAACAGCCTTTGAGATGGTCATGTTATGTTACCTGCTACCTATGACCCATTATTGTCCTTAAAGAAAACACAGAAATCAGGTTGGCAGGTGCAATATTATTGCATAATTATTATTTATTATTAAATCATCTGCATTCTGGGTAAATAATTTATATCAATAGATGTTACTTATATGTACTGAGGGCTGCATATTAGGATAGATTTGAATTATACGTAACTATTTTATATTTACATACAATACATACAATATTTTCAGTTACATAATAAATACATATGGTTTCACAAATAAACATTTTTTAATTGTTGTATAATTACTATACATGCAGTTTTTTATCCAATTTTAACACAAAAAAAAAAAATTCTTGATATAAAAAATATATCAATTTTATCACTGCTGGCTACATTCAGTGGCTAAAGTATAAGGATTTGCCAAATAATATATATTTCATCCACTTGAAGCATGAGCATTTACAAACAGATAATAGAAATCTTGCATTTTAAATGTCAATACAAAGCTTTAAAGGTGCACTAAGTAATTTTTTGAAGTTTGTCGAAGTATGGCTTACACTGACATCTAGTGGCCCGGATGAAGCATCATTCAAACAGTAGTTTTCAGTTATTATCAATGCCACTGAAGAAATTCACCAAGCATAGTAAACCAAGATTAATTTAATCCATGAGTGAAAGTGTCCATTAACAGAACATTCACTGAGATTAATCTAGTAGTATTCAGCTGGTCATGTGATGTAACACTACTGCCCCCGTGAGGCGCTCCTGCTCCATGTAGAGTAAAAAAAGCTTTTGTAACTTCACTGACAGTGCCGGATGCGCCCACCCAAACATGAGTCTTGCCCACCCAATTGAACATTTGGCAAACACAGTATTAAATAACATATATTTAATATATATTATATATTTAATATACAATTAAATTATAAATGTAATTATATTTAATAATATAATATATTATATATATTTAATATATTTAATATATATATATATATATATATATATATATATATATATATATATATATATATATATATATATTTTTTTGTTATTGTTTTTTTTTTTTTACGATCTATATATTGGTTAAAAACGGTTTGGGGATGGGCTGTGTGTTGCAAACACTGAGGGTGGGCTCTAGACAGCCCCAACCAATCACAAAATAGCACCAGAAATTTGTAGTATTTTTCTGTTTTTGTCATTGGCTGAAAGCAACAACATTTAATACTGTCTTGGCTTCACTCTGTTAAAGATCAAAGACGGTCATGCGATGGAAATAAGAGATATTTTTGTGCAATAGTTTTTAGTGCCTATAAAGAAGCCTGGTGGTGTCTCTAGCAGTGCTATATGGCCCTATATGGACATCAGATATCTACCACTCCCTCCACATTAGCTCCCCAAAATCACACTGCAGTTGTAAGTGAAATACTGGACCTAATTTGTAAAGCACCATCCCAGCCAAGATTAGCAGTCATGTCTTGTAGTACTTTGCAGGACGCATGCTTCTGTTTCTCCTGTTGAAAGTTCGGTGTCGCTGAGAGATGCCGTCTTCACTTCGTGTCTTTTTACAGTGCTGTGGTATTTTGTTGTTTATTGTTTGTCATTGCATGTTAAACTACTCTGTATTTGCCTTGAAAATAACCCTTGGTGGCATTACTTTCCATCCATCCATCCATGCATATATCCATGCATCTATCCATGCATCTATCCATGCATTTATCCATGCATCCATCCATGCATCTATCCATGCATCCATCTATCCGTGCTTCTACCCATGCATCCATCCATGCATGCATCCATCCATGCATCCATCCATCCATGCATGCATCTATCCAATCATCCATCCATCCATCCATACATCCATCTATCCATGCATCCATCCATCCATCCATCTATGCATCTATCCATGCATCCATCCATGCATCCAACCATGCATCCATCCATCCAACCATGCATCTATCCATGCATCCATCCATGCATCTATCCATGCATCTATCCATGCATCCATCCATGCATCCATCCATGCATCTATCCATGCATCCATCCATGCATCTATCCATCCATCCATCTATCCATGCATCTATTCATGCATCCATCCATCCATGCATGCATCTATCCAATCATCCATCCATCCATACATACATCCATCTATCCATGCATCCATCCATCCATGCATCTATACGTGCATCTATCCATGCATCCAACCATGCATCCATCCATCCATGCATCTATCCATGCATCCATCCATGCATCTATCCATGCATCTATCCATGCATCCATCCATGCATACATCCATGCATCTATCCATGCATCCATCCATGCATCTATCCATCCATCCATCTGTCCATGCATCTATTCATGCATCCATCCATCCATCCATGCATCCATCCATCCATCCATCCATCCATCCATCCATCCATCCATCCATCCATCCATCCATCCATCCATCTATCCATCTATCCATGCACCCATCTATCTATCCATGCATCATCTATCCATGCATCCATCCATGCATCCATCCATCCATGCATCTATCCATGCATCCATCCATGCATCTATCCATGCATCCATCCATGCATCTATCCATGCATCCATCTATCCATGCATCTATCCATGCATCCATCCATCCATCCATGCATCCATCCATGCATCCATCCATCCATCCATCCATCCATGCATCTATCCATGCATCCATCCAACAGCCATCCATCCATCCATGCATCTATCCATGCATCCATCCATCCATGCATCTATCCATGCATCCATCCATCCATGCATCCATGCATCCATCCATACTTGCATCCATCCATCCATCCATCCATCTAAATCCCTGCAAATTTACATAAAATACTGCCAATACTACCCTACAAAGGCCAAATTCAGTAAATAACACCCCCAACTGATTAAAAAAATGGCTTTAATTATTTTGATTTTGAAGTAGCTGCATTTTCACATCAAGTATTATCTGAATTTTACCATATGTGCCAAACTCAAGACCTGACTTCAGACATATCTCAATTTTGCGTGTTGCCTTTGTCAGGGAGTATAATAGCTCATTACATTTCTATTTAACCAATTAACCAGAAAAGTCAAAGAGCCCATCTCTGTTTTAGATACTTAATCTATCATGATAGTGATGACCACATCTAATATATTTCTTTCCACTCCATCCTTGCATTCATGGGGACTCTGGTTTGGCTTTTTAATTTGCTTTAAGGCTGTATTAAATTACTTTGAAAGTGTATTGCTGTATTTTATTTCTTAGTAATGTAGAATACCAGAATTAAGTTGTCAGGGCCCACTACAGGTTTATCTGTTTATTTATTTCAACATATTTTTAAATGGGAAATAAGTGTAAACTATAGGTACAGTGGGCCTTATGATTATAACAATTGCGCCATATTATGCCAATTAAAAGGCCAAACAGAACATAACATGGTATGTGAGGGATTACGTAAACAGCGCGCTCTTCATTTAAAAGGACGTGAACAGCGCGCTCTTCGCTCATTGGCTGACGGGCGAGTCTCCTGAGCCAATGAGCGCAGATTCCAGTTAAAGACACTGCAGTGAGGTATTGAACAAACTTCAGTCTGAATGGATGTTTGCCATGTAACTTAACAGTCATGTTAGTCAAAATAACAACAGGGGAGTTAGAAGAGTTGGCTTGAGTGCTCAGTCGGAGCACAGACGAGCTGTCCTTGGACATGTCACTGCAGTTGAACAGAATTTAACGAGATGTTTTAGGGCAATGGAGAGTGAACACTGTGAATCATGCGGCGGCGGCGGCGGAGATTCATCCGGCTCGGACACGCTGTCAGAAGGCGAGACGCGAGCCGATTCATATGAGCCCGAGTTACACTTTGACGAATTGAAATGTCACTCCTTAATTGTGGGTCTCGAAGGAACAGTGAAGGAGAATGATGTAAAGGAAAGAAACACGATGACAAAAGAGAGAAAGGGGGATCACCATGAAGGAGAAAATGAAGGGGACGAGGATGAAATGGTAAAGGACATCACACACACGCGCACACGCACACGCACACTTGCACACACTCGCGCGATAACGTCACTTTGCAAGTCCAGTTGTAGCTGCTGATAAATGTTTTTGTCAGGCTTTTGGTATAGACATAGTTATGGAGAGTTATAATTATGGGGACATACTACGTATTGTGACTACCCCTTTGATCTTTTAAAATATACAAATGTGTCATCATAACTTTATTCTATAAAGTAGACCCTGCTGAAAACATAACTTCTGTCAAAAACCTGTCTGCAAAATCGAGGTTACAGTGAGGCACTTACGATAGAAGTGAATGGGGCCAAATATTGGAGGGTGAAGTTTATAACTTAATAAAAGCACTTACATTAATTCTTCTGTTGAAACTGGTGTATCGTTTTACAGTTTTTACAGTCATTTTACAGTTTTAGGGAAAACAAAGTTATGTCGTCATGGCAACGAAGCCAAATTTTCCAAATTTGATATAACTACACAGAAAAGGTTAATAAGTGATTTTATCAAATAAAAAAAAAATTAAAAAGTATGTTAACACGCATACTGTTTATGTCTTTGTCTATAAGTTTGAAACGGTGAGTATTTTACTGTTTACAGATTGGCCCCATTCACTTCCATTGTGCGTATCTCACTGTTACCTCAATTTTTGCTTTTTTAAAGAAAATGTGGGACGAGCTGAAATGTTCTTTTTTTTGGAAATCAACATTATGCCACAAATGCTGTCGACTGAGCTAAACATGTATCGAGGTTTATAATAGGCCTAACTTGTCTTAATAATTTAACAGACATGATTACCTTCTATAATGCTTAACAGATCATTAAGATGTACATTGTTAAATGTCAAAAATATATTTTTAATATTTTTAAAGAAGTCCTAAATGCTGTGCATGGACCGATATGCAAAGGTAAAAAATGTAACATTTAAAAAAAAATGTCATAAAATGTTTGTAAATTCTATTGTCCGTTATGTTGGATGTTATTTATTTATTTATTTAGTATTTTTTTTAAAGTTTGCTCGTTGAATTAGCAAAATATTGTGGTCCAAAAGGCATATAGGCTTTGTGATATTATGCACAACTCTTTGTGAGAGTACATTCAGCCTTAATGAATTCATCCTGCTCATGTCATATGTAGGTTTTGTTTACAGATATTTTGCATTTGAATGTTGAACTTTTGATGCACATTTTCATTTGATATAATGTTTCAAGGTGTAAAAACAAAAGCTGCTTGTTTCATAGAGTAGGGTTGTGTATTCAAAGATGGATTCTTTGACCTCTATTTACCTAGCCTAACTTGAAAAGTAGGTTAGGCATTGTCATATTCTTCCTGACTGGTTTGTCTAGCTCAACCAAGTAATTGTCAATTTAAAACTGAATGTTAGCCACTATACTCTAGGAGTGACGTCTAATTAGCTTGCCTGAGGATTAGATGGCTTATCACACCAATCAGATACCTGAGAGGTTTTCCACTATGAGAGCCATGTCAACGCCTTTTTACTCACAGCCAGGTCAAGTGAGTGGAAGGACAGGGGGACAGATTTATCCTCTTGCTGCAGTGTTATATTAAAGCGCAGAAGAAAAACAGTGGCCTATGTCTTAACCACTGTTTGTTTACTTAAAGGGAGTCCAGCTGCAGCATGTTTATATACACTTCATGTGAACAGTCATTAAACAGCCTGATCTGGCTGCACTTATCATGCTGTAGTGAGCACCATAATGGATATTAAAGTGTATGGGTTAGTGATTTTTTTTTTAGTTGTTTAAAAGAAGTAAAAAAAATCAAGAGTTTGTCATTAAACAAAAAAGTAGCATTGTATTATTTTCTAATATCATCACTGAACCATGATACCACCACAGTACTTTTTGCTTTATCTATTGCTTTATAATAATGAAAATATGGTATGGTAGAAATTCAATCTTTACTTTTACTAAGGGATATCATTCATGCACAAAATTGCTATTCTGAACCGTACGTCTTGTACAGGATATCTTAAATGCACCCTAAATGCAGGACACTTCTGCAACACTGCTGCATAGTACCACAAACATTTTGTATAATGCATTTATGTATAACATTGTCTAAAAATCCGGTTTACAATTCATCTAATGAACAAACACAATCTGTTTTAACTAATAACTCACAAATTAAAGTATTGTTCTTGCGTATATATTTATTACATCCAAACATACACAGTGTAGGTTGGAACCCATAGGCTAATGATGAAAAACAAAATCTAATTAGTGTCAGGAGTTGGCAAACTTGGCGTCCAATTAATGAAACGAGATTGGAGGTTGGGTTAGAGGTACTTTAACTCATAAAAAGCACTCCAACATTTTGAGTTTACTATTTACAAGAAACATCTGTTGATGTGGATCATGTCTCGAAAAAAGAGATCTTGGATGACCTACAATCAATAATCGTTGCTTTGCATTAAGCTGGAAAGGGTTACAAAGTTATGTTGAAGAGCTTAAATATTCATCTGTCCACAGTTAGACAAACTGTCTATGAATGGAGACAAATTAGTGCTGTGGCTACTCTCCCTAGAAGTGGCCGACCAGCCAAAATAACTCAAAGGGAACACCGCAGAATGCTCAATGTGGATAAAATTGCCCTAGAGTGACAGCCAAAGAATTGAAGGAATCATTGGAACTGGTTAACATCTCTATTCGTGAGTCTATTATATGGAAAACATCAAACAGGTATGGTGTCCATGGCAGGACACCACGAAGGAAGCCGCTGCTTTCCAACAAAAACACTGCTGCATGCCTTGACACTCCACAACACTACTGGAAAAATCTTTTGTGGACTGATGAAATTAAGGTTGAATTGTTGGGAAGAACACACAGCAATACGTATGGTGTAAAAAAGTGCACTGCAAACCAACATGAAAACATCATCCCAATGGTGAAGTACAGTGGAGGGAGCATCATGATTTGGGGCTCTTTGGTGCCTGGACCGCTTGTCATCATCGAGGTAAAAATGAATTCCCAAGTTTTTCAAAATATCCTACAGGATAATGTCAGGGTGTCTGTGCGGCAGCTGAAGCTCAGTAGAAGTTGGGTGATGCAGCATGACAATGACCCTAAACATCAAAGTAAATTCACTACAGAATGGCTTCAGAAAAAGAAAATCCACCTTTTTGAAGTGGCCCAGTCAGAGCCCAGACCTTAACCCAATAGAGATGCTGTGAAATGGCCTCAAGAGAGCCGTTCACACCAGACATCCAAAGAATATGGCTGAGCTGAAGCAGGAAGGAAGAATGATCCAAAATTCCTTCTGAACGTTGTGCAGGTCTAATCCGCAGCTAACAGAAACTTTTGGTTGAGGTTATTGCTGCCAAAGGAGGATCAACCAGTTTTTAAATCCAAGGGTTCACTTACTTTTTCCACAGCACTGTAAATGGTTAATGGGATGTGTTCAATAAAGACATGAAATATTATAAGTGTTAGTGTGTTGTTAGCTTAAGCACATTGTGTTTGTCTGTACTTGTGAATTTGAAGAAGATGAGATCACAGTTTATGACTAATTAATCCAGAAAACCAACTACAAAGGGTTCACATACATTTCTTGCTACTGTAAATTGTATGCAGGCTTGGAAAATCTGTCATTCACAGCTACAGTATGAAGCTACTTTGACCTAAACCTGAATGATTTAATCTGAACTGAACAACTCCATTTCAGGTCTCTTAAATAGCCTCCTTCTCTTTTCAACCTTCCCTCATGAATACTGCCCCAGAAAATACAAGGACATGAATGCAACGACAGCTGCACTGTCCTGAAAGTTTATTTGATGCTTAAGGTGTGGCTTCAGAGACCATCCAAGGACAGCTTTTTG
The DNA here is from genome assembly GCF_025860055.1 of Xyrauchen texanus. Lineage (NCBI taxonomy): Eukaryota > Metazoa > Chordata > Actinopteri > Cypriniformes > Catostomidae > Xyrauchen > Xyrauchen texanus. The sequence continues at coordinate 10,928,305 of NC_068278.1, read as the reverse complement.
AGGTTATTAGTGGAAAACTTATAGTGAAAGAGTAGCAAATAAAGTGCAGCAGTACAGTTCCAGAAGTGAACATCATATTTATTTTCTTCATAGATACCTTTTTGATTTACCCTCCATTAGCTTTGGGATTGTTAAGTAATCTATGCTTCAGTAGAAGCCATGCATCTGTGTAATTTGATGTTCATTTTAAAATAATCAGTTAATAGCTGAATTTCTAGCGAAGAACTAATCTACCCATAATCATCAAGAGAGATCAATCAATGAGATGTCATTGTTACCTTGTAAATGTAAAAGAGCTCAGCAACAACCACACACTCCTATGAAGCATTGCAAATGATAAATTAGTCCATCTCCCTACCCTCACAATCTACTTAAAGGTGCAATATGTAACAATTTTCATGTAATATTCACCTTTTATTGCCAGTGTGTGAACAGCTTGTAAGGCAACTTAAAAAAATTTGCCCTTCCCGGACTTCTTATGTTGCCTATTAAAGCCTGATTAATCGGTGCACAATAGTTGCTTTTTGGAACTATCGGTTATCGGCAAAAATCTATGCCGATTGTTGCCGATATGTTTTTCATCATTTCAAAATAAGAGTCTTGTTTGTTTCTGCCTTGTTTATACTTAAAGGTAGGGATGTAACAGTTACAAGGTTTCACAATATACCTTGGTTTTAAAACGGACAGTTATCTTTCAGTTGAAATATTTTCATTGACGATATTGCATGAAGGTAAAGTATAAGAAATCCAAAATAAAGTTCAAGAATTGGCTATAACTGAAATACTTATCGGTGTTTATCAGAAATAGCCTATTTTATAACCAAATATTGAACTGCTTTTAATATTATCAATGCACCTAAATACCATGAAACCGTAATACCGTGGTCATTTTTATGACCATGGTATTACGTTATCATACCGTGAAAATGTCATACCGTTACACCCCTACTTAAAAGTCCTATGTTATGCACCAAATCTTGTTTTTTTTTTGTTTCTGGTTATTTTTGAGGTTTTGGTTGAACAAACTGCATATGGGATTTTATTCATTTTGGACTCTTTCTCTTTGCCAGGCATAGTAAAGAAAGAATTAAATCTTTTTATTTTTTTATTTTTTTTTTAATCTATCTGCCAATTAATCTGTTATCGGCCTTTCCCAACACCTCAGATATTGGAATCGGCAAAATCCACTAGTAGTCGACCTCTATTTAACACTTAAACATTTGTAATTATATCTGTTAATGCAATACCTTTGGGCAGCCCCAAGATGCTAAAATAAAAACGAAATATGCTGGAAATAAATCATTAATGACCTCAGCAGGATGCATTGTTCTCAGAATGAGTTATGTGTTTTTTAATCAATCTGAATAACACTATCTATTAGTCGAGGAGCTCTCAACTGTACTCAACAAGTAAAATGCCATTTCCGGAGTTATAAATAAACATCCATTTATTTTACCAGGGTTTCTCGGACCTGGAAAGAGGATGTACAGAGTTGGTTAATGGCTTACTTGCTAAGAGGATTTGCCTTTAATCTGTTTAGGGTTTCTCCTGCGTCCACTGTGGGTGATGTAATTCTAAACATTCATTTGATTCACTTGTGATGAGAGCAAGATAGCATTGGCTTTGTAATGGATCTTTTAATGGAACACCAGTGGCATTGAGAAGGAATTTGATGGTACCAGAATTTGATGGGTGTAGGGTAAGAAATACTCCATTGGACTTTTAGAAGAAAAACTTCAGATGCTTTTTCACAGTAATATAACTTCTGTTGTTGATGATGTCTGAAGTTTCAATGATTTCCATTGATTCAATTCTTTTCCTTTGGGTAATAAGAACTCTGCTTAGTGTCGTGCCAGCACAGGTTTTTGTAATGACTTGTTAACATTTGTTTGGAAAGTATACTACTGAGGTAACATAAGTGCATCAAACCATTTTGTAATGCAATCTAGTTTAAACTTCAGGGCCTGTAAATGCAAATCTGTGTTGGTATTTGACCCTGTGAAGTGATAGTGCTATCGGGGCAGATTATTGGATACTGTTAATAATGCAGGATTATCAAAGGCAGGCACTAATCTTGTAAAAGTGAAAGTCTTGGCAGACACATAGTTTTTGTTTAAGGAAGTATGTACTGGTTGCTCAACACTCAATTTTCTGAGCATTTTTTTTGTTTAGTTTTTTTGTTAAAACCAAAGCAGTGCATTCTTACGGACCAATTCATACTGAAATTTACTGAAAATCAAACTGATATTAGTTTGATATGAAATACATTTTGTTTTGCTCTTGTAGCATGTGAATGACTAGAGTGCTCTTTTACTTTGCTCTTGGTGTGAACAGAACTTTTTTCTGCCATTTATTTTGTTCTTCGTGTGAATAGGCTGTTACATCATGTGTGAGCGTGAGCTATGTAGTATATCACATGGCCAGACTTGTGCAGAATATTTTTCTACTTTGCACTGCAGAACATTTTGGCAGCAGCATACTACTTAGACAGGAAGAGATTGTTTGAGTGACATGTAGAAGACCAACCAATGTTCATTTTATTTTATGGGTCTTTAAGGGGCGGGTTTAACTGACATTGGTCTCTACAAACAGTTAAGGAAAATTCATGTAGACTTTGATAAGAATATTTTGTCCATTCAATAGAAAGAAGTAAAAAAAATGTAGACATAAACAAAAACATATTTTTTGCCTATTTTTAAGATTTAAGACCTGAATAGTCATGTTTAACCAAATTAAATGAATACTACGGAGCCCCGGCGACCTGTGCAAAAAAAAATCTAAGAGAATTTCGCGGCGCGACGAGAAACTATCGCGTGCGCGACGAAACTTTCGCGCGCGACGAGAAACTTTCGCGCGACGCGACGAAACTATCGCGTCGCGACGAGATACTTTCGCGCGCGACGAGAACTTTCGCGCGCGACGAGAAACTATCGCGCGCGACGAGAAACTATCGCGCGCGCACGAGATACTATGGCGCGCGACGAGATACTTTCGCGCAGACGAGATACTATCAGCGTCGCGCATCGACGAAACTTTCGCGTCGCGACGAGAACTTTCGCGCGACGCGAGATACTTTCAGCGCGACGCAGAAACTATCGCGCGCGACGAGATACTTTCGCGGCGCACGCCGCTACAGTTTCCGTGTGTGTATAGCTCTTTTCCGATTAGCGCCATTGCCATCATTCATTTACTCAAAGATACTGAGAGCATGGATGCGCATGAATTTATAGAGATATATTTTAAACTTGGCCTTCAATACAAAGACATTACTGTCTATGACATTTGTAATACTGTCATGGCTGAGACACGCTTTGATCTGCCAAAGGACACTAATCAAGCAATAGACTTGTACTTGTACTTGCATTTAACACGAGAACTACCGAATTATATAACTAGCCTACTAGAATGGCCATAGTGGTCATTCTGACCGTTAGACTGTACCAAATGTCATGTCATATTTACATTCGAAACTTCTATTGAGGTTTTAGAATGAAGCTTCTAATGTCTGTCGTCATATTTTATATCGTCATCACCCTAAAAATGTATTGAATAAAATAGAATAATATGGATCAAATGGAGCTGCTTAACGCAGATAGTCCTACATAATACTGATCTTTTTTGTAATATATAATAGTGCTAGACTATACACATACATAGGCCTATATATATTATATATTAGCTGCTAGACTGCCCGGAAGGTGCGTGCCTCGCTTTGTGTACAGCAAGTTTTTTTCCACCACAGTGAAAAGGGTTTTGAAAGTCTAAACGCCAACAAACATGGATTGAGGTGAATATTTCGTTAGATAAAAACATGTTGTGAATTTTGGAAATTATTACATCTATCCTTTTTCAAAACATGTTGACTTTTGGACTTTACAACGCTCTGGATTTATTGGAAATTGAAACAATCCTATGCAGCCGCCACTGGAATCAAAATCCATGAATAAATGAATCTGTTATATTAATAATAAACACCAGGACACTAAATTTTAATTCTAATGAATGTGAAAATGTATTAGTTCATCGACAACCACAGAACTTGCTATTGTAGCTGATTACAGATACAAATTTGATTATTTATATTAAATTATTCTCCTAAAATGGGGCCCCTTTTTGTTCAAGTGAGCCCACTTTTAGGAGAATTCGTTCATAATGATTTTACAGCATAATATTTTCATTATAGTTTTACAGCATGATATTTTTGCTCACAGTAAAACAAATATTGCTTTCTAAATCAGTTTTCCCACAGTTTAGCTTAATGTTCATATTCTTTATTAACTGTTTTGGCCATTTTGGGTTTGGCCTATATGTGATTCATACATGTCTAAGGTTTTTACTATGCATTGAAATACACATTGGTGATGTTTTTATAAGCTATTGCATTGATTTGTTTTTATTTTACAAAGAAAATAATAGAATATAAATAATCAAATTTGTATCAATCAGCTACAATAGCAAGTTCTGTGGTTGTCGATGAACTAATACATTTTCACATTCATTAGAATTAAAATTTCGTGTCCTGGTGTTTATTATTAATATAACAGATTCATTTATTCATGGATTTTGATTCCAGTGAAAAAACTTGCTGTACACAAAGCTGAGGCACGCACCTTCCTCCGGGCAGTCTAGCAGCTAATATATAATATATATAGGCCTATGTTTGTGTATAGTCTAGCACTATTATATATTACAAAAAAGATCGGATTATGTAGGACTATCTCATGCTCAGCTATGCTCCATTTGATCCATATTATTCTATTTTATTCAATACATTTTTAGGGTGATGACTGATATAAAATATGACGACAGACATTAGAAGCTTCATTCTAAAACCTCAATAGAAGTTTCGAATGTAAATATGACATGACATTTGGTACAGTCTAACGGTCAGAATGACCACTATGGCCATTCTAGTAGGCTAGTTATATAATCTCGTAGTTCTCGTGTTAAATGCAAGTACAAGTACAAGTCTATTGCTTGATTAGTGTCCTTTGGCAGATCAAAGCGTGTCTCAGCCATGACAGTATTACAAATGTCATAGACAGTAATGTCTTTGTATTGAAGGCCAAGTTTAAAATATATCTCTATAAATTCATGCGCATCCATGCTCTCAGTATCTTTGAGTAAATGAATGATGGCAATGACGCTAATCGAAAAGAGCTATACACACACCGAAACTGTAACGCGTGCGCGACGCTGAAGTATCTCGTGCGCGACGCTGAGTAGTTTCGCGGCGCGACGCTGAAAGTATCTCGTGCGCGACGCTGATAGTTTCTCGCGCGACGCTGAAAGTATCTCGTGCGCGACGCCATAGTTTCTCGTGCGCGACGCTCATAGTTTCTCGCGCGACGCCGAAAGTATCTCGTGCGACGCCGAAAGTTTCTCGTAGCGACGCCGAAAGTTTCTCGTAGCGACGCCAAATTCTCTTAGATTTTTTTTGCACAGGTCACTTCGGGGCTCCGTGAGAATACTGCTTAAAATGTGTATTTTATTTTATTAAACATTACGCAATTCAATTTAATGGAATTGTGTTATGCAATTAAAATGCGTAAATCGTAATTATTTTTATATAAATGCAAACGGAAAATAAAGTTTGTATATAGAGTCAAGCCTGATTCAATGAAAATTATGTCACTCTGGCCAGTAGCGGTTCTAGATTGGTTGACGCCCTGAGCAAAACCCGCTTCAACATGCCCCCAAAGTTGTTGACCAGGGGGGGAGGTGGGCAGCTGCCTCTTACCGCCGCCTCATCCCCGCGACCCCCACCCCCTTCGCCCATGTCTAAATCTGCCACTGACGCTGACAACATTTTTACAAAATGATATTATTAGTGTAACGTAGTTTATCACACATATCTCAGCAGTTATGATATAAAATGTCCACTGTGTGGTGCTAAAAGCGAAGTTAAATATTCTCCCATACAGAAGCTTAATGCTGTATCGAGTTTTAAATCAACAATACTGACCTCCCTACCTTAAACCTAACCGATAGTGCCAGAAAAGCAAATGTGAGATGAAGAACGCAGTTGCTGAAGCAACCATGTCTGTTATGCATATGTTAATATGTATCGCCTTGCAAGTCATGCACCATAGTGAAAGTGTTTTGATGTCTTAAGATAGTATTGTGTGTAGAACAGGGTGAAAAATAGTGATTATGAGCTGATAATCTGCCGTATTACTCCTGATTTGTGCAAAAGAGAATAAAAGTAATTGTTGCTTTAAAGCCTGTAGTGTTCATTTCACTAGGAAACTGCCGCAAGACAAACAACGAGCCATGTAAAAACAATTTTGAAACATTTAGGTATAGTAATGTTTTTCTTTTAAACCAGGTAGATGAAGTCTGTATTGTGGGTTTGTGTTTGTTAAGGGACATGTGACATACTGGCATACTGACAAAACACAAGGCGAGTTCCTTCATAATTGAACTTGTCCAAATAAAGACGAAGTGCAATTTCCTTTTCCTCAACACAGAAAAATGTCAACTGTATACTCAGTCATGCTTTGTATGTTTAAGTCCAGAGGGAGAGTTTTTCTACACCGGAAACATGGCTTTGCTACTGAGACTTTGTAGGGTTAGTGACACCAGTAAATCTTGAGGGGGAAGGAATGGTACAGTGTGAGGGAGAACACGCCTCTGTAAGGCCAGTGGGACCTTCTGTAACACAGGGACGTTCTGGCGAGATTGACCCTAGCAGCACAGCGCTGTAATGTGAGCCGTTTAACCTCCAGGGGAAAATGATTTAGCTGGAAATGGAGCAGGGGTAAAGGTTTAGGTCAGGCAGATGTACAGTGATGACGTTAGTTTTTGCACTGAAAAGCTGCGTGTTTTTTTTTTCTCCATTGGGACTGTCATCATTTTTATAATATTTATTTTCTTAAAAGGAAACTATAATTCACCAAACCAAAAATTTGAATGAGGCTGTCAGAATAACAGCCTCAGTCACCATTCACTTTCATTGCATTTTTTCTACAAAGAATAAAAGTGAATAGAATAAAGGTTAATAGGGCTAAGAATAGAAAGAAATGTTGATTTCAAGCCTTCAGGACAAAAATAAATAAATAAATATAAATCAGTTACACATTGCAATAAGGTTCAATTTGCTAACATTAGTTAATGCATTAGGGAATCATGAACTAACAATGAACAAAAATATTTTTACTGCATTTATTATTCTTTGTTAATATTAAATGACACCTGTTAGCGTGGATGCAAAAGGACAACTTTTCGATTACTGATACATTGGAATATAATGGAATATTTGTACTTTTAAAGATCTATTTGTAACACTACAGGACTATTAAAATTAGTGAAAGGAAAGCACTTATATAGGCTTTTCCTTCATACTGTCATAAAAACATTAACCTAAAATCTTAATGCTGATAAAACAAAAGTGCATGGATTAGATATGAATCAACCAAACCAAATACGACCTCTGGAGTTTGTTTCAATTTACTCATGTTTCAGTGGTTGCTAATGACATTAAAAGTGGTGGTTGGGGGAAGTGATGGTGCTTTTGCCCTGCTGTTTAATGAGATTGAAGTTCAGTAGTTCTGTTTTCTTGATCTACTTGGACTTTTGCAGAAATTACATAATACATAGAGGTGACCAGAAGGTCCTGAGATGACGTCATCAGTGTAAACAAACACTGCTGTTTGTAAGTTGGAAGCAAGGGTAAATGAACTAAATCTGTGCAATGTATGTAGACAAACGGCAATCTCTTTGAAAGCTCAACAGCAAAATAACAAACCGAGTGCTGTGTTGGCAACCAAATTGACCCAGATGCTAGGGAGGGAAGAATCACATGGGTTAACCTCCCATGGTCGCTATAATGTGGTTCGCTCTCGGTTGGGCGTTTGGTGAGTTGTGCATGGATGCCGTGGAGAATAGCGCGAAGCCTCCACAGGCGCTATATCTCTGTGGTAATGTGCTCAACAAGGCACGTGATAAGATGCGTGGATTGACGGTCTCAGAAGCAACAATTGAGTCTTATTGATATATAATGATTCTGTAATGGTGTACTGGGCAACCGCGTGCAGACTCAATGAATCACTGTATTGAAGCCTGCACTGTGTTCCAATTGTGCCAGATGTCAATATTTGACTGAAAATTCTGTTTTCTCACCCAGTGTGATCATATAACTTCAAAAGACATGGAATTAACCACACGAGTCATAAGGGATTACATTTATGCTGCCTAGGTTACCTTCCTTTCGGTCACTATAAGGTGGCTCTCGCTCTTGATGGGGCGTGTGGTGAGTTGTGTGTAGATGCCGCGATGAGTAGCGTGAGCCTCCACACACGTTAAGTCTCACGCGTAAGATTCATCTTCCACCTCCCGAATTGAGGGGAGTCTTTGCGCCACCATGAGGTTATAAATGCACATTGGGAATTGGGCATGCGAAATTGGGGAGAAAATGGGATAACATTTTTTTTTTTTTTTAAACATTGACAAAATTTCACACATTAAAGCAAGAATTAAATAAGTCATACTGTCTGGCAAAATAGAAGGGACCATCAGTACCTATTCCCCAGAGCAAGATTTTGCACAAGCTTGGGAATGTTTTTTCCTCTTCCTAATTGCTAGAATTATGAACAGAAGTCACGGCCCGATGCATTTCTGCTCTACTTAAAGCACCATTCAGGATTTAGGGGAGAGTTACTTCCTTACGTGACCCAGTGGAGTAATCTGCAGAATTAGTTGTTGTTCATTGAAGGACCTCATTGGGTAAGGGCTGGGTTACACTACCTGATTTTAACATTGATTTAAGCCCTAATTTGTAATTGGTTTTAGTCAATGCAGATTTTGGGCCAGTCGGAGTTGACCGATTTGATAGAATGTCACATATTATACATCAGTTAGTTCTGGTCATCGAAACTGATTGGACGAGAGGTGTTTCAAGAGTGCTGAAATGCTTTACTGGGACGCTTTACTGTTTGTATCACTCTGCTTGTGTTCTTGGCATTCAAAACTAACGTGTAAGAGTAGTGCAGATGTGTGAATTTTTATTCTTCCTTGTGACATTAAAGATTTGAGCCAGCAGGTACAAAAGACTGTCTTGTGTGTTCTATGAACGAGTTGAGCTGACGTTGAAATACTGTGTGTTGTCAGTCAGTGCGTGAATTTCTTTGAAGTCATCTGAAATTGTCTCTCACTTCTTGATCGCTCAGATTACTACACTAGAGCTGAGAAGCAGAGTTAAACTTACAGCTTCAGTGTTACTGCTGATCACAGCTGAGAGTCACGATAGAAGTAGTAATCAAACATGCTCAGAGCCTAGCTGATACAAGTTTCCGAGTTGGGAGAACACGTAAACTTTCAACATGGTGGAGGAGAGAAAACTTTCCATGTGGTTTTTAAAATAAGAGTTCCCCAAGAAATATAAAAGAATGAAACTGGCATCCTCCATTTTTTTCTCTCTGACAACAAAACACTTGATCATGGGTAGAAAATATTCTTCTAGCATGTATGGCAGCATCACTCCTTGATATGAGCGGATTACTATCATACTACAGCTAAGGAATAGAGTTAAATTTACAGCTGCAGCATGTTCATCACTGTAACAAATTCAGGTTATCATACGCTGTCAACCTCTCTCTGGTAGCATAAGAAAGTAGGTGCACACACAAGCATTTACGTTTTTTTGACAGTCCTTGTTCACTGAACTTTTGTATGAAAGCAATATCACACTCGCAGTCATGCTGCATTGTCCATCTATCAGAACAGCTATGATTACCTGCTTGAGAGCTGGACATACAGCACACCCACTTGAGTGATTTTGCTTTAGTATATGATGATACAGACTCTGATATCTTATTCTCAGACTATGATTTTTCATCTAGTCGAAGTATGTCAAATGTTTTTCATACTTAAGAGATGACTATAGAGGAAATGTAGTATTGTATGCTACTCCACGACTTAAATCTGAAGTCATAGACTGAGCAGCCAATGGAAATCAAGCTTGCAGGGTGATGAAGATCAGGAAATGAAGATGGCGATAAAAGCACTAACTAGCTAATTTTTAACACCACTCACAGTCGCCGATTTATGTTTCTGCTCGTGGGTGCCCTAACGACCATGCACAAATTATTCTACGCACTCAACAAATGCCCATTAACTATAAACATTTTTAGCTTAAGTAATAGGAAGGAATATATGATTGTGCATGCTCAGACTGCTCAATTAAAACAACAAATTATCCGTGCAATGGTGTGCTTGATTAATTAATTATTAAAGAGTTCAATCTGCAGCTGTGTCTCGTAAAAGCCCTCTGGGTCCAGATCTCCTGCCGGAACCGCAATCCCTAAGTGAGATCCACCAATCAGAGAAGTTCCCAGTTACCAATCGCTTTTTTTTTTTTTTTGAAAATGATTTGCTTCACATCAAATGTTTTAATGTCGTTAATTAATAATAGAGCTTGTTAAAAAAAAAATTGTTAAATGCCTATGGAGAAAATGAATGGGGAATATCCCGTGTTTTTCTGTGGGTGCCTGTGACATCACTCATATCCATCTCACATTGCTGTCTCTAAAGAATATACTGGCTGCATCTTCCCACCAAAGATGGCACCCAATTGTGCTTGGCCTGTTTCTTTTGTGACCCAGAACACAGAGTAACAGCAACAGCAAAGGCATCCCTCAACATGTTTGTTTACATCTGTCAACTTGGTGCCTGAATTAGATTTTTTTCCAGAAAGACTTGGCGTGCTCACATGTGATTGTTTGTATTTTTCTGGCTAAAATCAGTGGCGATTAGTTTAAAATTTCATGGGAAGTACCTCTTCCGCTTAAATTTCATGAGCAATACAGCAATGGTGTGTTTAATATATGTCCAGTTTAGCTATATGAGTTCTATGTTACTCTTTGTTCATTTCAGTTTTTTAGATAATACAAGTGTAAAATATCATATCACTTTTGCGCTGTTCTTTTGTGAATGGTCTTTCATTTTATTAATGAGGGCTGAGTCAGTTATCTTTTGTGGTAAGAAACATTGTTACAAATATTGTTAATTGAGCTCAAGTTGTTTTGAACCCAGAACATTTCTTTCACCTATTATGGCATTTAAAATGTTCCTAATATTGTTTTGGGAGTCCCCAACAACAGTTTTACATGCATGCAATGACAAAAAACACTTTTGTTGTCTTATATGCATTTATGTTTACCTGATTTGCTCACCGACTCCCAAATGATTCGGTCAACGACTCATTTTTCCAAACCCCTCCTTTGCGTGACGCTAATCTGCGGTGATTGGTCAGATGACCCAGTCAGTTGTGATTGGTATACTCTGTGCAGAAATTGTCGGAAATGGAACGCCCATCACCGCTTTGTAGTAAAAAAAATCAAAATCAGAGAAGGAATTTGAGTTGATTTATGTTAGCGATCATAGCCCAAAGTTCGGTGGTAAACACCCAATCAGTTATTGTTTGTGTTAGCCCAACGCATAAACATATTGGTAAAGCACTGCATTACTAGAAGTTATTGCTCTATTCTTTATGACAACTCCAATAACATTGACAAACATTTCACATATTTCAAAAAAATTGACATTGGAGACCTAGAAGCTGCTCTGAGCGTAATTTACACACAACACACACAAATACTTATTAAGCATGCTAAAAAACACATAAAAGCAACAATTATTAATAATACTTACAGGTTGTGATTCGGAGGAGGAAGCTGATCCAAATAAACTTGGTACTGAACCTTCCTTCAGTATCAACCGGCTCGCAAATCCACACTCGAAAGCATTCATGTTCGTAAAGCAATCGTCATTAAAATGACGCGAACACAGCACAAGGTTCGGGCTATACTTGTGTGGTATAGTTGTAAATATAAACTCTAGCCACTGATTCTTCACATGCTCGTCCCTGGGAAAAAAAGGTTGCTTTTGATATGCACTTCAGAACAAAGCGTCTTGTTGTCGACATGATGTTTTCAAGTTTTCCCTGGTGTCTGCGCGCGCAATGAGTGGGCGCGGCCAATTTGATAATTTTCCGTCTTGACGTCACAACGAAAAGGAAAATGACTCATTGGATAAACGATTCATTACATTGACTCAGAGTCGACCCCTACTTTTGAGAGACAACAACTTTTATTACGGTGAACTTTCATATATAAAACTTTGCAGGATGTTTTTGTTCACTTAAATCTATGTTACACACTACATGAAAGGTAATTTTCAAAATTTCATAATAGGTGCCCTTTAATATAAAAATCATTTTTAGTTGAATTAGCTGGAAATATAGCTACATCTGAATATATTTATATATATATATATATTAATTACACCCCTCACATTTTTGTAAATATTTGATTATATCTTTTCATGTGACAATACTGAAAAAATGACACTTTGCTACAATGTAAAGTAGTGAGTTTTAGAGTGACATTTGCTGTCCCCTCAAAATAACTCAACACACAGCCATTAATGTCTAAACTGCTGGCAACAAAAGTGAGTACACCCTAAGTAAAAATGTCCAAATTGGGCCGAATTAGCCATTTTCCCTCCCCGGTGTAATGTGACTTGTTAGTGTTGCAAGGTCTCAGGTGTGAATGGGGAGCAGGTGTGTTAAATTTGGTGTCATCGCTCTCACACTCCCTCATACTGGTCACTGGAAGTTCAACATGGCACCTCATGGCAAAGAACTCTGAGGATCTGAAAAAAGAGAATTGATGCTCTACATAAAGATGGCCTAGGCTATAAGAAGATTGTCAAGACCCTGACACTGAGCTGCAGCACGGTGCCCAAGACCATACAGTGGTTTAACAGGACAGGTTCCACTCAGAACAGGCCTCGCCATGGTGGACCAAAGAAGTTGAGTCCACGTGCTCAGCGTCATATCCAGAGGTTGTCTTTGGAAAATAGATGTATGAGTGCTGCTAGCATTGCTGCAGAGGTTGAAGGGGTGGGGTGTCAGCCTGTCAGTGCTCAGATCATACTCCGATAATACACAATGGCTGTGTGTTGAGTTATTTTGAGGGGACAGCAAATTTACATTGTTATACAAGCTGTACACTCACTACTTTACATTGCAGCAAAGTGTCATTTCTTCAGTGTTGTCACATGAAATGGTATAATCAAATATTTACAAAAATGTGACTTTTGTGAGATACTGTATATATATATATATATATATATAAAATGATGTAAGAATGTGTACATAAAACCCATCCCTATTTCATACTAATTGTTTTTCAACAGTTAAACTAACTAACTATGGATTATAATGAATAAAATGTTTCACAAGGAAACTGCTCTTAAAATGTAATTGTTATGTAATACTGTAAACTTTCCCTTTGACCCTGCTTGAGAGAGAGAGAGTGATTTGAAAGAGAAACACAAACAGACATCCATGGAGACACCGATAGCTTTTATTTGAAGATGAGTGCTTTGTTTATGGCTATAAACAAATTTATATAACTGTTTCTAAGTAACCAGCATGGCAGATAAAAGCAGCTTGATAAAGTATCTTCTCTGTAATGATACTCATTTGTATTTCTAGCATAATCCCAGTCCAACCCAACTGAATGAATTAATGACAGACAGTGGAAGATGTGTCATACAGTGTTACTCATCTAACCACGGAGTGTGGCTCCTACAAGTCCTTCAGTTATGGATATTTTCCATGTGGAAATGGTTTATGGTCTTGGATATTCCTTGAATTAACCTGAATGAATATGGTAATCACTCAGTACTGTGGTATACACTGTATGAAAGTAGTGTCAAAACATTGGGATATTTTGAAAAGAGAGAGCGTGTACCACAGAGTTTTTTTGGGGGGGTGGGTATTGTCATCACAACAATGATAATAATCCCATGGTTTATAAATATGGTCCCAGTACCATTCAATACCATGATATATATATCAAAGTAATATTTTATTAGCATCTGATACCATCACGGTACTGTCACAGTACTTCCTTTTTTGTAATGCATATTTTTGTTTTGTGTGCAGTTTTGCATGCATTGTTTCTAATTCACATTACTGGTTGCGTGTGCAATCTCTGTAGACACTCGAATGTTTAAGGTTGGTGGTCGGAGACAATGGGTTACTAGTTTGAGTCAATTCTTCCTCTACTGTGCGCACAAGTGTCTACAAATCTCGTCTTTTCTATAGTCCAGACTCCATAGTTTATTTGATGTGGAGCAGTTATTTTCCACACTGATGGATTTAGACAGAGGATAGTCTTCTTCCACTGTCTCTTTCTTCTGTATGTGGTTTCCTGACTGTATGCTCGGCTACCTCAAAATTACAAACACCTGCAAAATAACTGCACTTCTGCGTTATTGCGATTCAGAGCCCTTCTGAACACATAATGAATGAGTTGTTAAGAATATTTAAAGTATTCTTGCATCCCAGGAATTCCAGTGTCTTCTAAAGCAATAGCCTAAGCCACAAGAGGCCATGTGTCACAGTCATTTAACCAACATTATTACACAGGCAATCGACATAGCTTCCGAAAGTGCATGTACCATGAAATCAACCCCATTCAGCTAAATTTCTGAGTCTGACAAGCACCATCCCCATCATACATTTTTATATCAATTTAACTAATTGCCTTTCCCTCTAGTCTAGTCCTACCCAGGTCTCTAGAGCAATCCTCGAGACTCTGGTGTCGTGGGAATCTGGAAATAATGTTTTAAATAATAACTTCACCCCACTTATGGTTAGGTTTAGGGTTTGGATTATGGGGTAGAGTTAATATAATATGCTTTCCTGTTAACTATTAAATCATTCACAACTTTAAAATGCATCTTACTTTTGGTGCCATACTGAGGACATTTCCCCTCAACACTTCCAGGTTTGGCCACTGGGGGTAGTGATTCAAATTTTTGGTAAGAACAGACCGATTTCAGCAGCAGAATATTCAACCAAGTGTTGCTGAATTCACAGTGTGATCAGTCCAATTTAACTACGGTTAAGGGGTGTTAAACACAGCAAAATGGCAGCAACAGCAATTTGGTAAAAGACACCAATGTTTAATAAATTATTTTAAAAAAGTATAATATTAATCACAATGAACAGTTATTATGTTATGTATAAACTGGTTATGATTGTCAAGCAACATTGGAATAAGAAATAGATAATTACAATTTTATTAACTGATATGTTGAATAGGTGATGAAAATTAGATTCACATCCAATCAGATTTGAGAGTTGGTTCTGTGTTATGTCGTTCTTGCGGATGATAAAACTGCCAAAAATCCCATAGACTTACCGGCCTGGCAGGAAAAAAATAAGTGTCAAAATATTAATAAATACAGTTTTGACCAACAGAGAATAAATATAGTTTCAAAGCTTAGAATGTGAAATGTCAGAATAATAGTAGAGATGATGATTTATTTCATTTTTATTTCTTTCATCACATTCCCAGTGGGTCAGAAGTTGTTAGATGTAAGTTGTTAGTATTTGGTATCATTGCCTTTAATAAGTTTAACTTGGGTCAAACATTTTGGATAGCCTTCTACAAGCTTCTCATGAGTTTCTGGAATTTTGGCCCATTCCTCCAGACAGAACTGGTGTAACTGAGTCAGGTTTGTAGGTCTCACTCATGCTTTTTCAGTTCTGCCCACAAATTTTCAAAACTGATGTGATCAATTTCAGTTCTAGTGAGACTTTTCTAGTTTAAAGCATTACGGAGAAAGTCAAGTTGAACCTCTCAAACAGTAGGAAACCCTGATATGTCAAACAGCACTGAGGAGGAAAAGAGCTAAATAAAGTAAATGACACACCACCTTTACTTAATTCTTTCACAATTTTACATGAGTAAAAGTAACTGCTATATTTTGACAAAATGTTTCATATTAAATAACCTTAAGGTAGAATGTATTAGACCTCATTTTATATCAACAGTGGCAGTTGTGGTTAAAGTTTCAAGATGTGTTTCAGCTAGTATTTATTTTTCATAAATGCATTAATTTATTATTATTATTATTATTATTATTACTATTATTTAAGACTAGCACACTGATCTAACCATGGTAATGAGGAGCCTTCATTACCTTCTGTTTGAATTATGTTTGAAATTAGAAAACAAACAGGATAATAATGGCCTCATATAAGTAAATATGCTCTTCAATTTTTAAAAGGGGGGAGAGAAAACTTCTTGTAAATTTGATGTCAACAACAAAAATAATGTCACTTGATGCATATCCTTGTATTTGAAAACCATGAACAAATCTATGCAACAGAAAATGAAATGCGACCCAGGATACATTAAATACAGGTTACGTTTTTACTATGGTGGGTCGCCACTTGATTTCCAGTGTAAAATCTGTCCTGAAGCAAAACCAGTTGAGAAGCACTGAGTTAAAGCATAGGAATAGTTTGTCCTCGCTGTCGTGCACCTACAATATATGTTACTTATTAATAATCAAAGAACATTACTTTAAAAGCTCACACAGCTGATGTTATTTTTCATTTAGTAGTTAATTTAACATGTAAACTAACATGCTTTAGTTATATAACATGTTATAGTTACATGCAATTTTTTTTTATCATGTTTCTAATTTGATTTATTATTATAATTCTGTTAGCTTTATTATTTATTTTCAAAATGGAGACTTTTTTAACATATACTTCAATACATTTTTTTTTTTAAGTTTCAATTATAATAAAGTGTTTACCTTCTGTTTTCACTCCTTTAAGTGTCTGTAACTTATAATAGTAATTGTGTAATACCGTGAAACAGTGATATTTTCTGAGACAGTTATCTTACCGTGAAAATTTCATACCGTTGTAACCCTTTAACTTCCCTTAAACTTCATAAAATATCACATACCATTACTTAGTGGAGGTGATTTTCCAGCTAATTCAGAAAGCAAAATGCAAACAGATGTAAAATTTATATTAGGGTTGATTGGAACCTGGAACGAAAAATTTACCATGACACCAATTAGTCATTCTGGCTCGTGTCCCACTGATCCATGCATTTATCCACTCACTAACAAAATCCTAGTACTGACTATGTTAGATGTCAAATAAATAATAAGAAATATTTATTACAGTACTTGAATTGGTCATCAAGAATGGCTATTTCTATAAAAAACAAATGTGGCATTATAATTAATAAACATAACCTAATTATTATTGCTGTGTTTTGACACTTCGTGACGTGATATGTGTTTATGTGCCCTTCACGTGATATTTTCATTTATAAGTTCATAAGTGCCAAGATTGTATGGAAAGATGGTTTATGTTCTGTGTTTTACTGACACTCGCCTTTAATCCTCTTGGAGAGACCAGGACTTCATTATTGTATCCTCGAGTTCTGCTTTATTTATATAACTGCTGAAATCACTGTAATGATTGCTTTGTTGCTCGGAACGACACCCAAGACTTTCACCCACTGTTGCACTTACGTATATGGTTCAGTGACAATAAAGGGATTTGATTTGAAATCTAATTATTTGAAATCCTGATAAACAGTTCTGTTTATTCTGTCAAGATATTGTTACCGACAAATGCCCTTGTTTACATTCAGGGAATGTGGAAGTAATACACTTTTACTCTTACATCTCTGTCCCACAGTAATGAATTATGCTATAAATTTGATGCATTGTTTTAATTGCAAGCATGGCCAAAATGCATGATGGGTATTTTACAGCTTAATTTGCTTTTATAATATATGGAAAGACATGATATGCAACGAAACTTTGGCGAACGGCCAGTTATGAGGTCATAGACATGTGTACAGTCTATCATATTGAAATATTATCTTTGTGTCTAGCAGGCCTGGGATAAAGATTACCACCTCATGAATACAGACAATGAGTAATACAATATGAAGTTCTGTTCTACAACCAAGAGTTTTGTTTGCAGTGGGCGTTGCACTTCAGGTTATTAAGTCCTTCAGTAGGCTTAGTTTTTACTACATGCTATTTCTTGTTTCATGTCTTTTCAAATAGATAGCTTTCAAAGTGATATGCATAAAACTTGGTTAGCTGCTCCATTTTTGTATTTAATTGGTGTAATATGAGGATAAGCTGTTAAATATTTATCTATTTTATTGTGGTCCGTGACCTTTGGGCTTGGATCAATTTAAAGACGGTGAAATAACAGGAACAATAAAATATTTAATGAGTCTGTGATCAACCAATATACCCATTATGTAGTTTATATTTTAAAATAATCCAGGTTGTTGACTATAGGATCTGAGTGGTTGATTCAAATACCACTGTGATTTGTATGTTTTGTATTTATATTTTAATAATTAATGTCATTGTAATTATGTGCAGTAAGTATTTTGTTTAAAATGTAGGTGATAACATAGTCTGTTTTACAATCAATGTTTTACATTGACAGATAACGTAAGATTGTTTTGAACACAAACTTTTTGGCTTTCTATGCATTTTTATACTGAATCTTGAACAGGTGAGCAATCCATATAATCTGGTCACATTCTTGATAAATTTCTTTGTAGAAAGAATTGAAAAATGAAATAGGAGAGGCCAAACAAGAAACCTCACTGACTGAAATTGTCATTGAAATTATTCATGGAAATAAAGGCTCAGAAAAATAAAATTAGTGTTTTTGATTTGTCTGTGGTTGTTAATAGTAAAAAAAAATAAAAAACAAACTGAGGTTAGAGGTTCTCACACTCTCACATCCAGTTTACTTTTTATAAATCCAAAATTTGAAAAACAAAATGAATATACACTTTCATAAATCTGATGTGATTGTACACTACTAATGCATTGGATATCTGGGCTGGTCTATATAAAGCATTATTCATGATCCATCCTGGGCTCACCATCACCATTGCACCACAGTGGTGAATGGCATGCTCCTGATTTAAGAAGGCAATATCACACGAGCAAGAGTGCTGTTATGGCAGTATATCAGCATGGCTGTGATTCGGCTGCCACAGGTAATAACAGCTGTGCTGATAAACAGCACGATTCTGATATTGCTTTTATACAACGGTTCAACAAACAAGTTCATAAATAACTAAGGAAAAACTAAGACCAGTCCCAAAAAAATGCAATTGTGTTTGGAAATACTTTCTCACGCCATGGATCAGGATCTGCCTATGCAGACTGAGCATGTGTAATTATCTGCACCTGTTGCATTCCAAACAGTGATAAACAGTAATGCTGAAGCTCTTTGTTTAACTCTATTCCTCAGCTGTAGTGTGATAGTAATCTGCTTCGGGTGATCATGAAGTGATGCTGCCTATCGGACTTGCCTATCATGTTCAAGTGTAGATCCCAGTATCTTTGCATAGTGACTGAACAAACCAGCTTTTGCCTGTTGTGGTAGATTTATAGGTCAATTTCAACTATGGGTTGTTGTCTTAAAGTTGTCAAAGATTTGGGTCTCTTGGCAAGTAGTAGACTCATGTTGATTACCATGTTAAAATCTTGAGTACTATAGAAGGTGTGGTGGTGGTGTAGTGGTCTAAGCACATAACTGGTAATCTGGTAATCAGAAGGACACTGGTTTGAGCCCCACAGCCACCACCATTGTGTCCTCGAGCAAGGCACTTAACTACAGGTTGCTCCAGGGGGATTGTCCCTGTAATAAGGGCTCTGTAAAATGCATAAATGTAAATGTAGAAGAAAATGAGATGTCATGAGAATTTATCAATCGTGTCTTCCATGTTTATTCCATATGTTCTTGTTAAAGTGTTCTCCCAAAGACCTTCTCACATGGGATTGTTTTGGATGTGAGTATATCACTGTACCTCTTCTTTGCTTCTCCAAACAAGAGTGTGTAGTATCATGAATCATTTCCCTCCAAGGAGAGGGAGTTGCCTTCTAGTCCGAGGGCACTCACTGGCCTTCATTTGTTTTTATTCATGGGGAGGAACCTCTTCCTCTGCTCTGCCATTGTTCAACTGCGAGGTGTTACTCCATCCAACATAGGTCTTTTCAACTCTGTTGGACAATAAGATGAAGGACGTTTATGTCATACAATGTGGTGTAGTGTTTGGGATTGGAACAGAGGAACAAATATCTTAGCTTTTTTTCCCCCACTTTTTTATGTAGAGGGTTGACTGTTGTAACTTCCATTTTAGTCAGGTTGGAAACATTGAAAGGTAGCGGTCGACCAATACATTTCCAATACGTTTCTCAAGCGGTGAGATCACCAAAAATCTACAAATTTATTGCCTTTAAATTTATGTAAAAACATAATTTCCAGACACCACATTTGTTTGTGATTCTCTGTGGATTTCGCCCAGTGAGAACACTGATTTGTAAAAAAGACAACAATGCTTTGTTGTGTAAGGCTTGGGTTTCTGCAGTGATCACTAATTTGTTTATCACTGAGGGAAATAAAAGCCCAAATCTCTTTGCGTGTCAGGAGAGATATTTATCTGTGTGGTTAAAAGGCTTGTTTTGTTCGCTGAGTGCTTGGGGGTGAAAGGATGGAGCCTTGAATGAACTAATATCTAACGCAGCCATTTAGCTAATTAAAACGACTATCATGATAATTGTGAGGGGAATTCCAGGGTATCAGAAGTAACAGATCATTAATAATTGATTCATGCTGTGATTGGAGACTTGGTCCACATGAAACAGCATTCACTTATTTTACTTTTGTAATCGAGAATTAGGAATAACTTCATTATGAATACTGCATGCGTTTAGGTTTTTAATAGGAAGTAAAATGGTAGGCATTATTCCATGCTTAACATTTCACGTATTGTCATATGACATCATAATGTTACATCTGAGTGACATCCAGTTATGATCTTGAAAATAGTTATTTCGCATTTCAATTTTGTTTCCTTTTGGTAGTCTGATGAGTAAAAATGGAGATGTTAAAAATGCATCTTTTAATTCTGGTTCATTCACCACCCTGGAAATGGAAGGTCAAGTTCAGCACATTGCTATGTGGTAGTAAAAAACTAAATTCTTCACAATATGCTTTGTATACTGCACATTTTGACAAATGTCAAGGTCATCCAGATGTTCTATGTATAAAAATCATGGTATTATGTTAGTATATAATCACTTAGATATTTATAAATTAGTAGCAAGTTCCTTAATATCACAATACCAAATAAATTGATAAAATCCTTTAACAAAATTTAAACTTTGTATCACAGCACTTCTCATATTATTCCCTCTTTAGGATTATTCGCTTTTGCTGTATTCCTCATTTGTAAATCGCTTTGGAATAAAAGCGTCATAAGGAATGTAAATAAATTGCCAATAGTGAATATTCTGCTCTGTGTTAAATATATTTGCATTGCTTTAAACTCTGCAATGCTATTTGTGATGCAATCAATGATCTAATCTATAATGGTTCCCAGATTAAGCTGGGTGATGATTTCATCTCTTTCTCTCCTGCAGCCGGATAACATCCTCTACCCCCCCTCCATGCCCTTCCGCAAGTCCAGTAACCCTGAGGTGTCTCACGGCTCCAGCTTAGCGCTGAAATTCAAGCGACAGCTCAGCGAAGATGGTAGACAGCTCCGGAGAGGAAGCCTAGGGGGCGCCCTAACAGGTAATACATTGCCATTGGTGTACTGTGAGAAATACCGGGGTCACAGCATGGAAAAGCAAAGTTTTCATGTTCCTTTTTTTCCTAGACTGAAGGTGTTTTTGTCCATACAATGTCAATTGGGTCTAAAACTTCCAAGCTCCAAAAAGGACTCCAAGGCAGCATAAAAGTAATCCATTCGACTCCAGTGTTTGAATCCATATCTTCAAATGTGAGAAACAGATCAATATTTAAGTCCTTTTTTACTATAAATTCACCTCCAAAAACAAGAGAAAAGAATGTGGACGTGAATGTGGAGATTTATGGTAAAAAGGGACTTGAATATTGATCTTCTCAACCGCACCAGTCATGGAGCTTCTTAAGACATGGATTCAACCACTGGAATTGTATGGATTACTTTTGTGCTGCCTTTATGTGCTTTTTGAACCTTCAAAGTTCTGGCCACCATTCACTTGCATTGTGAGGACCTACAGAAATGAGATATTCTATTAAAAATCTTTATTTGTGTTCAGAAGAAGAAAGTAAGTCATACACATCTGGGATGGCATGAGGGTGATTAAATTGTGAAATTTCAAAACACAATTGTAACTGAACTAAATACATTCAAGCATTGTAAGAACCTCACTTTCATTCAGAACTATTCAAGCCATTGTAAGAATAAGAAGAATCTGCTTTATTTTTCAGTAAAAGTAATGCAGAAATTTGCCAGCTGTGAAGTCTGATACAAGCTGAAACGTTCATTCAGTGTAATCTTGATAGCCAATCAAACTGCTTTTACAATGATGACAAATATTTAAATTAAGCCTTACCCCTGTGTGTTACCAGCAAGCTGGTCTCTCTGCACAAGCTAAGATAGCTTTCTTGGCGATTACCCACTTCCTCTCCAGCATCACTTGTCTAGATCTGCTGCTTGGGGATTTCATGCATGTTTTGTTTCAGCCACAGCAGCATGTATTGCTAATGCTAAGACATGCACAGACATGCTACAACAACATGCAAGTCTTTGTACTTGCTCTGGAACAGCATAAGCAGATATGGTCCACCAAGACCAAACCTATTAATTTGTCATATCCACTGATAAACATGTTTTAAAATAATTCCAAAAGTTGTTGTGACTGAAAGATAGTATCTCCTCAGAACTTCATTATGCAGTTGTTATTGGATGGACCATTGTGACGCAGTATTTGACAACATTCTGTTCTGTTGATGGGTGTCTCTTTGTGTGTTACACAAGGTACATAGGGCACACAGCTAAAATGTGCTGAGGCTGTGAATTTGGCATTTCCTCATTGCTGTGGACGATGGCTGTGTGGAAGCAGGAATCACAATTTTCCTCCTACATTTCCTGTATTTTTCTTTCTTATTTATATATATAAAAAAAGGCCATATAGAGCTTTAATTGCAAAGACCTAAGGGTTAGTTTTAGGTCATCTGGGATGTGGACGCTTACTTTAGATTCTCCTGTACTGAACTAAATCAGTTTATGAGAAAAGAGTATTTAAAAGTTTTTATCATTAAAAATGTATCTTTTATAAATGTTTCTAATTTCTCCTTGAATCAAAATGGTAAAAAAGTGTTTACATTAGCTATTCTATTTGTTTCTATTCGTTACTGTACTATACAGTACATTTTTGTTGCTATTCGTTTCTGTTTCTTTCATTTTCCTTTAGTTCTATTCTTGTTAGTGTTCAGTTATTGGTCGACCGATAGTGGATTTTGCTGATACTATAACTAAGGTGGTGGAAAAGGCTGATTATTTATTATTATATTTAATTAGTATATTTATTAAGGCTGAAATTTTGTTTCAAATCAATTTATAGAATGATAAAAAATGATTAGGCTTTCCTTACTATGTAGGGTACAGACATTGAGGCTACAAGAGTCCAAAATGAATAAAATCCCAAAAGCAGTTTATTGTGCAACCAAATCTCAATAATAACACAAAAAATTAAGATTTTGTGATTACTGGGGACTTTCAAATTTAAACAAGTGCAAAATACACCGGGGACTCTTATTTTGAATGACAGAGACTTGGCTAACTTGCAATACTCTACATGCAAGTATTCACCACATTATGCTTTTTACAGTCTATATACTCTATATTCACCAGATGAAGAGTTTATATGTATATATTTCACCAGATGAGATTTATTAAAAAAATAGGAAATAAAATAAACTATCAGCATAGATGTTTGCAGATGACCCATAGTTACAAAAGCAACTATTGGCACCGATTAATCTGTAAAACCGATATATCGGTCTACCTCTAGTGTTCAGTTTCTGTTCGTTAGGTTAATTCTTTGGGTTTCTATTAAGGCTTTATTTGCTTGTGTTATTTCTATTCTATTTCTGTTCGATCCAATTATTTGATAAGTGATTTTATTCAATTTTATTCCATTCTTTTATTTGATTTGATTCACCACTCTGCGTCGAATGTAGAAGTGTAATAATGAAACATTACACGTGTCAGCGTGAGTCTTGTTTGATAAAATCTTGTCTGTGAGAGTTACATACAATCTTTCAACTCATGTCATGACCATGTAAAGCAGTAAACTAGGTTACTTTTGTTTAGCATGTGTGCAAGGATAACAGCAAGGGCATGGAATGGATGTGACTAATCGTACAACACTTTTTACATTCAGCTGAAATCTGCAAACTCCACCCACAACAATTGCGTATGTGCTGTATCACATTACCTGAAGCTATCCATCTAGATAAGTAGTCCCATCTCAAAAAGAGGATTTAGACAAATTTATAGATCAAATAACACATTTTCTTACTAAATAATGAATGCAAGTGCATAACAAATTAAAACGCTTCCAATTTCTGCCAGTAGGGCAGTGTGGACTTGACATACTAGTTGCCAAGGGGAAGGTTCTGTATTTAGCTGCATATTTAAAGGACATGCCAGACATTAAGACAACACTTGCCCTCAACGAACACACCACATGTAATAAAAAGTAAAGAGCAAGACAGATATGCATGGACAAACACAAAATAGAAATTATGGAATAAATCAATTTTAATCACTTGAAGTTCCATTCAATACATTATATTGCATTTTATGTGTGTTTTTTTCTTTCTATTATCCTGATGAAGGTAAAGTAATTGAAATTATGTGACATTATGATGAGGCTTCTTGATGGCCTCACAACCCCTGCTGTTTTGTTTATCCAGACATTGTTCAGATTAATCATGCTTAACTCTATAGCAACGCCTTTGATAAGCAAGGTGTTGGAACACACATGCATAGTTGGCAGCAAGCATCATTATTGCCATTGCTGATATTTAGGTTTAGAAGTTTTGAAAAATCCCTAACCCCAATGATTTAACTTTGTTGCACAAATGGAGTTATGTGGAAGACATGAATGGTTCCTCCTATTGTGTGGCTTGTTGAGAAGAGGTGTGTTTTTTTTTTTACTTTTCCAAACAATCCAAACTTATGGTTTTGCAAAATAAAACCGGTGAAATATCCAGAATACTTGCACAAGAGGGACCAGAGCCATATCTAGGGACCAGAATATCATATATAAAATAACAATAACAAAATATTTTTTTAGTTATAATCATCTGACAGCTGTACATGTCTCAGATTAAGAGAGTGTCCTGATGTTCAAGATCAAAAGTTAAAGGATTAAAGTTGAAGAAATCCAAAATAAAGTTCAAGAATTGGTTATAACTGAAATATTTATCAGTATTTATCAGAAATAGCCTATTTTATAACCAAATATTGAACTGCTTTTAATATTACCAATGCACCTAAATACCGTAATACCGTGGTCATTTTTGTTGCGGTTATCATACCGTTACATCCCTATTAGGCAGCAAAGATGGTGACAGGTCCACCTGCACTTGACCCACGTGTGCACAGTTTGATTGGCATCAAACACAGCCCCTTGATGATGGCATTTCCTGCTTTCTTCACAGCCATTGGATACAATTATTTTATTGACATTTTAGATTTGTTTCCAGTGAGATATCTGTTATAAACATTACTGTTGCTACTCTAGAAACAACATTCTTTAAAAATAATAATGCATTTTTTGCAATTATTTAGTAAAAAAACAAAATCATTAAGCGTAAGATAACGTTCTTTATTAGAATATTAGTTTTTTGTTTTCAGGTTGGCACAGTGTAACCCCCCATCCAATTTGGATGGGAGGGGGCCCAATTTGGAAAATGTTGTCCCCCTGTCCATAATTCCTGATGGCGGTCCTGCAATGTGCTATAAAACACCCTGAACACCTTTGCAAACGTATAGCAATGCACTAAAAACATCCTGAAGGCTGTGTTCTATTCATGCTTAAACTATTATATGGAGAAATAACACATTTTATGGAGCTATAAAGCACAATAAACACAATTCTAACTGGAGAGGAAATCAATGGCGATTAAATTCGGTCAAACGAATGCAAACAGTTATGGGAAATGACACAGAAAGCTGAACTCTGCAGCATCCAAAACCCATCCGTCCGTCCGTCCATCAGTCTGTCCACAGGAACTTAATTTTGAGGGCACTTTTGTCCCTTTTATCTCATGTGCTCCCCATCTGTTGCGAGAAGGCTTGTGTAATCTAAGACCTTTCAGTTTCTGTATCACATTGGGTATTAATGTAGTCATGATAATCAATTCTTAAATTCTGTAATCAATACATCAAATAAAGTGCCCTAAAAACACCTAGAACACCTTAGCCTGCCTAGAGCAATGCGCTTAATATATCCTAAACACCTTGGCAAACATATAGCAATATGCTGATTTACCTAATCCTGCTCAATCCACTCCGAGCAGGATTTGAACCGGCATCACTGGCATGGGAGGCAGGCACACTAATGAGGATGTTAAAGGCTACAGTCTTTAGCGTCAGTTGCTAGTGCACCTCTGGAGGCCAGTGGAGTGAGGTTTACATATACCAGCTGGCTTCCGTTACACTAAAAAACGCCCAGAACATATTAGCAACCAAATAGCAATGCTTTAACAAAAATCCAGAACACTACAGCAACAGTATAGCAATGTGCTAAAACCACCCAGAACACCTTTGTAACATCATACAAACACCGCAGCATTATAGCATTGAGTTTTGTTTGGGCAAATACCCCTTAAACTTTCTTCAGAAAATGTACTGTACATATGTAGTTGCAAATTGTAGTTTACCAAGAAGCCCATGAGCTTCATGCAAGTACCTTATTTGGCCTATAAGCAGTTATTCGAAAATAACACCCCAAACGTTTGCCTTTTTAAATCTACAAAGCAATTTTTAAAACAATGAGTCACAGATGTACACAGCACCCAATTTACCATTTAAACACCGTTCCCAAATTAGAAATCACAACAGCGTAAATGCTATCTTTTTTTTTAATGTGTTTAACTGTCTATAATTTGAGTCTAATAGATTTAATTTCATCTGACAACTTCTCAACCAACAAATTACATTTTGTATGGCAGCTCAATGTTGCAAAGGTATATTAGATTATCAATGTGCTCACATTTAAAGCAGTGGGGGGCTGGAAAATGATCAGTCAAGGTTAGAGACATTCAACAGTACATTTTAATGTGCTGTGAAACAGTGTGAAGGACTTGAATATGAGCTGAATATTGCTGTTAAGACTCGTGTTAAGTGCTGAGAATCATGACCTTCCAGAGGATATATCAGTTGCATTGGAAACTTTAGATTCAGTCTTATAGAAGTCTGCCAGTTGTTAGTCTAAACGTACAGCAAAAAAAGGTAGCTGGTATTGGCAACATACTGTGGCCCCAAAAGTATTTGGAACCTTAAGCCACACTTGATGAATGTAATTTCATATCTTCTGTTGTTGACGCCCGGGGCTGTGTGTACAAAGAATCTCTTGTATTTTGAAGCAGATTCATCACTTGGTAATATGACTAACGCTAATACTGATATAGCTAATATTAGCCCAGTGTATGTTTGGCTGGTAAATAATATCTTTGTACTTGTTTAAACATTTACAAAGGTGTTAATATTCTGCCTATATCATGTTAATAATTTTGCATATTGTTGGGCATATGATATTTTATACATACATTTCAAAGCCGGATTGGAGGGGCATTTATGTATACTTTTATATGACAAACAAATTTGATTCAGTTTTTAAATTTGACTCCTGACACAAAACCCATTGATATCCACTGCATTAGTTAACAAAATATCAAACGAAATGGTATCTGCAAATAAATGATTCTAGATCTTTTCCCAGAACTTAACTTTTCTGAACCATTTTGCAATTAATGTATGTTTTTGTATCCTAGCAGAGTAATCATATGTGTAGTTAAACACATGTTCCACTAACATTTGACAACACGTTGTGGAACGCTCTCGCTCTGAGAGAGGGAAAACACAGGAAACTTCCTCAGGTAACAGGTTTTTTAATATTATTTGACACACTATACATTAATGTCTTTCTTGGGAACACAATTATTAATTTCAGAAAATTATGTCAAGCCTTTAGCTAATTATCCAGTTAGCTTCTGATAGGAGGTGTTCTGAATTGGAGGTGTACCTGTTGATGTATTTTAAGGCCTACCTCCAAACTCAGTGCCTCTTTACTTGACATCATGGGAAAATCAAAAGAAATCAGCCAAGACCTCAGATAAAAAAAATGTTGACCTCCACAAGCCTGTTTCATTCAAGGTACCACGTTCATCTTTACAAACAATAGTACCCAAGTTTAAACACCATAGTACCACGCAGCCATCATACAGCTCAGAGAGAGACACTTTTTGTCTCCTAGAGATGAACGTAGTTTGGTTCGAAATGTGAAAATCAATCCCAGAACAACAACAAAGGACCTTGTGAAGATGCTGGAGGAAACAGGTTGACAAGTATCTATATCCACAGTAAAATGAGTCCTTTATCGGCATAATCTGAAAGGCTGCTCAGCCAGGAAGAAGCCACTGCTCCAAAACTGCCATAAAAAGCCAGACTACAGTTTGCAAGTGCACATGGATACAAAGATCTTACTTTTTAGAGAAATGTCCTCTGGTCTAATGAAACAAAAATGTAACTGTTTGGCCATAATGAGTTATGTTTGGAGGAAAATGGGTGAAGCTTGCAAGCTGAAGAACACCAACCATGAAGCATGGGGGTGGCAGCATCATGTTGTGGGGGTGCTTTGCTGCAGGAGGGACTGGTGCACTTCACAAAATAGATGGCACCATGAGGAAGGAAAATTATTGCAAATGGGTCTTCCAAATGGAGAATGACCCCAAGAATGCCTCAAGTTGTGGCAAAATGGCTTAAGGACAACAAAGTCAAGATATTGGAGACCATCACAAAGCCCGGACCTCAATCTAATAGAAAATGTGTGGGCAGAACTGAAAAAGTGAGCAAGGAGGCCTACAAACCTGACTCCGTTACACAGTTCTGTCAGGAGGAATGGGACAAAATTCCAGCAACTCATTGTGAGAAGCTTGTGGAAGGCTACCCAAAACTTTTGACCAAACTTAAACAATTTTAAGGCAATGATACCAAATACAAACAAAGTGTATGTAAACTTCTGACCCACTAGGAATGTGATGAAAGAAATAAAAACTGAAATAAATCATTCTCTCTACTAATATTTTGACATTTCACATTGTTAAAATATAGTAGTGATCCTAACTGACCTAAGACAGGGAATGTTTTCTACAATTAAATGTCAGGAATTGTAATAAACGGAGTTTAAATGCATTTGGCTAAGGTGTATATAAACTTCTGAGTTTAACTGTATCTGCATACAGTTTTATTGTTTGAAACCTTACAAGCTTTTTTTGTGAAAAGTTTGCTTAAAATGTGCTTGTTATCTTTCTTAAACTTAAATGCTACTTGGTTTGTTTTCTAATTAAGTGATATTCAGACATTAAAGGAATATTCTTGGTTCAATATAAATAAAGCTCAGTCAACAGCATTTGTGGCATAATGTTGATTACCACAAAAATGTAATTTGACTCGTCCCTCATTTTCTGGATTTTTGGAAATTCAGAACTGTTAAAATATTCACTGTTTCAAAAGTATAGACACAAGACATAAACAGTGCGCATTTTACCATGATATTAGTGTGATAAAATCACTTACTAATTTTTATGTGTAAAGTTATATCCAATTTTACAATTTAGTTGCCATGACGATGAAGTGCTGTACTCTAAAACAATAAAATGAAGATTTACAACTTAACAGATCAAATAATACAGAAGTTTTAACAAAATAATTAATGTAAGTGATTTTATAAACTTCTCTGCCTTTTCAACCCCCTAAAATTGGCCCCGTTCACTTCCATTGTATGTGCCTCACTGCGACCTAGATGTTTGCTTTTTAAAGAAAAGGAGGGATGTTGAAATAATATTTTGTGGTAATCAACATTATACCACAAATGCTGTCGACTGAGCTGAACTTTCCTCTATTTATTTCCTCTATATTAGAGGAAATATTCCTCTAAGTGTTGCTTAAGTGTCCATATATATTTTTGGGCCACTGTACAGGAACAATGTGTATTTACCACTAAATATATCTATAGATTGCTGGTGGGCAGTATGACCTTTGCCCCCCATTATTCACTTACTGTGTCTGTCATGTTGGACGTATTTGTTTGTCTATTTTTATAGTGCAATTTATATTATAGAGTGGTACTCACATAATCCTCTCAGTTCTATACTGATTAAGTTATCAGTTAGTTCATTACCTTTCTAACAACATGAGTGGTTCATTATAAAAAGAACACAAAATTACCAACCTCAAATGTCTGGAGGGATCCACTGAAACTCCTATTGTAGCTTGTACTTGTGTGATTTAATGTTATCAGGGTTTCTGCTGGGCATTGAAAAGCATTAAAAGGCATTAAATGGCGACCTTCGAGCAGTGTTTGGTTTGAATGTGACGCTGCAGGCAGAGGTGCTCTGGTGTCTGAACATACGCATCCAATGAAAGTGTTTCTGAGTTGTTCCAGGGAATGTTTCCTGATTCACAAATAGCCAAATTGTTCACCTGTGGAAAGGACAAAAGTTTCAGAGTTTTTCCTTCACTGTCCAGACTGATAGAATTTGGGGTTATAGTTGAAGGGGGTCACGTGTATTCGATGTCGGTACAATTTACACAAACAGAAACTTAATGGCTTTTTTCCAGTCATGGCCTGATTTCTCAGTATGCCTAGTATTCAATATCTAGTTGATTGGTACTTTGTTCAATTTAAATGTGAAATATCTGCATATAAATTGACATTTTAAGCTGTCTACTGAGCTGCTTCTAATTCAGTTCAGAGTGATACAGTTTATTTAAATTATGTAGATTGTCTCAAATATCCAAGATTATTATCATTGCATCATTGTCAAATTTAATGGTTACAATCGTGACATGGGTATTTTAAAAATGTATAATTTGTGTAACAAACATACATACATACATACATGCATATATACACTCGCCTAAAGGATTATTAGGAACACCTGTTCAATTTCTCATTAATGCAATTATCTAATCAACCAATCACATGGCAGTTGCGTCAATGCATTTAGGGGTGTGGTCCTGGTCAAGACAATCTCCTGAACTCCAAACTGAATGTCAGAATGGGAAAGAAAGGTGATTTAAGCAATTTTGAGCGTGGCATGGTTGTTGGTGCCAGACGGGCCGGTCTGAGTATTTCAAAATCTGCTCAGTTACTGGGATTTTCACGCACAACCAGTTCTAGGGTTTACAAAGAATGGTGTGAAAAGGAAAAACATCCAGTATGCGGCAGTCCTGTGGGCTGAAAATGCCTTGTTGATGCTAGAGGTCAGAGGAGAATGGGCCGACTGATTCAAGCTGATAGAAGAGCAACTTTGCCTGAAATAACCACTCGTTACAACCGAGGTATGCAGCAATGCATTTGTGAAGCCACAACACGCACAACCTTGAGGCGGATGGGCTACAACAGCAGAAGACCCCACCGGGTACCACTCATCTCCACTACAAATGGGAAAAAGAGGCTACAATTTGCAAGAGCTCACCAAAATTGGACAGTTGAAGACTGGAAAAATGTTGCCTGGTCTGATAAGTCTCGATTTCTGTTGAGACATTCAGATGGTAGAGTCAGAATTTGGCGTAAACAGAATGAGAACATGGATCCATCATGCCTTGTTACCAGTGTGCAGGCTGGTGGTGGTGGTGTAATGGTGTGGGGGATGTTTTCTAGGCACAATTTAGGTCCCTTAGTGCCAATTGGGCATCGTTTAAATGCCACGGCCTACCTGAGCATTGTTTCTGACCATGTCCATCCCTTTATGGCCACCATGTACCCATCCTCTGATGGCTACTTCCAGCAGGATAATGCACCATGTCACAAAGGTCGAATCATTTCAAATTGGTTTCTTGAACATGACAATGAGTTCACTGTACTAAAATGGCCCCCCACAGTCACCAGATCTCAACCCAATAGAGCATCTTTGGGATGTGGTGGAATGGGAGCTTCGTGCCCTGGATGTGCATCCCACAAATCTCCATCAACTGCAAGATGCTATCCTATCAATATGGGCTAACATTTCTAAAGAATGCTTTCAGCACCTTGTTGAATCAATGCCACGTAGAATTAAGGCAGTTCTGAAGGTGAAAGGGGGTCAAACACAGTATTAGTATGGTGTTCCTAATAATCCTTTAGGTGAGTGTATATATACAGTGCATTCGGAAAGTATTCACAGCGCTTCACTTTTTTTCACATTATTTTCCTCAAAATCCTACAAACAATACCGCATAATGACAATGTGAAAGAAGTTTGTTTGAAATCTTTGCAAATGTATTAAAATTAAAAAACAAAAAATCACATGAACCGAAGTATTCACAGCCTTTGCTCAATAATTTGTTGAAGCACCTTTGCCACCAATTACAGCCTTTTAAAGGCTTTAGTGTATGATGCTACAAGCTTGGCACACCTATTTTTGGGCAGTTTCTCCCATTCTTCTTTGCAGGACCTCTCAAGCTCTATCAGGTTGGATGGGGAGTGTCGGTGCACTACCATTTTCAGATCTCTCCAGAGATGTTCAATCAGGTTCAAGTCTGGGCTCTGGTTGGGCCACTCAAGGACATTCACAGAGTTGTCCTGTAGCCACTCCTTTGTTATCTTGGCTGTGTGCTTAGGGTCATTGTCCTGTTGGAAGATGAATCTTCATCCCAGTCTGAGGTCCAGAGCACTCTGGAGCAGGTGTTCATCAAGGATGTCTCTGTATATTGCTGCATTCATCTTTCCCTCGATCCTGACTAGTCTCCCAGTTCCTGCCGCTGAAAAACATCCCCACAGCATGATGCTGCCACCACCATGCTTCACTGTAGGGATGGTAATGGCCAGGTGATGAGCGGTGCCTGGTTTCCTCCAGACATGACACTTTCCATTCAGGCCAAAGAGTTCAATATTTGTTTCATCAGACCAGAGACTTTTGTTTCTCATGGTCTGAGAGTCCTTCAGGTGCCTTTTGGCAAACTCCAGACGGCCTTTTACTGAGGAGTAGCTTCCGTCTGGCCACTCTACCATACAGGCCTGAGTGCTGCAGAGATGGTTGTTCTTCTGGAAGGTTCTCCTCTCTCCACAGAGAAATGCTGGAGCTCTGTCAGTGTGACCATCTGGTTCTTGGTCACCTCCCTGACTGAGGCCCTTCTCCCCCGATCGCTCAGTTTGGCCGGGCGGCCAGCTCTTGGAAGAGTCCTGGTGGTTCCAAACGTCTTCCGTTTACGGATGATGGAGGCCACTGTGCTCATTGGGACCTTCAATGCTGCAGACATTTTTCTGTACCCTTCCCCAGATCTGTGCCTCGATACAATCCTGTCTCAGAGGTCTACAGACAATTCCTTGGACTTCATGGCTTGGTTTGTGCTCTGACATGCACTGTTAACTGTGGGACCTTATATAGATAGGTGTGTGCCTTTCCAAATCATCCGTGGGTAGTCATGGGTCGTGTATGGCATTAAAAATGTTACAAATGTCATTAGATTATGACCTTGGTTTGATGTGGATGGGTCTTATTTCTGCAAAAATCACCAGATTACTCTAAATTTTCCATCTTAATGCGTTGCTACTTGCCAAATAAATAAATTAAGGCTAATGAAATATTGATGTGATTTGAAATCATTGTATTATGTGAGAAGAGAGCAGGAAGTGACATGGTTGAAGATTGTTAAAGGCAACATTATAATATGTGGTTTAGCAATCGTTAAACAAAAATATTTGACTAGAATGCAGTGATTGTTCAAGTATAAATTACTTATCTACATTAGGGTGTTCTGTGTTATATTTGATGTAGTTCATGTTTATTACAGTATTTTAATTTCACATGTGTTACTCTGAAGGTGTTTTGTGTTTGTGTGAGTGGCACTTTCTCTACATGTTTATTGATCATTGCTGTTGGAAAGGCCACTATTGATGAACTTAATGTTATCAGGTTTTTTTGTAGTGTACTTTAAAGACACCTTTCTTTTATCCAGGAAAGTACCTGCTGCCGTACACATCAGCCCAGCAGGCATGGCCGGCCTTTGGCTCTGAGACCACAAACCTGGTGCGAATGCGCTCACAGACCCTCGGCAAGTCTGCGCCCTCCCTCACGGCTAGCCTGGTCAGTATATCACACATTTCATCTTATTCCTAATGGAATTGCTCTGAGACACAGGCATATGTAGCTTGTCTTTGCCATACTGGTTTGCCAAGATTAAGATGCTCTTTGCTGGACTGCGGCTGGTAATATTAATAATTTGAATACTCCTACACTGTCATTTAGAGGTCAGTAGCCTTTTGTTTATGTGCCAGTCATGAACACGATTTGCCACTTGCTACTGCTAGTTAGGAGTAGGTGGTAGGCTAGAAGGTGGAGGTTTTATACTAGAAAGCATTTTAATGGGAAAAATGAATGAGGGCAAGATGATGTCATCAATATTTTTGGTTTAGTTTAGTGAAAGACTGTCAATTTTATGTGTATACCTACAAAAATAAAACCGTGTCTACTTTTAGGAGTACACTAGCATATAGAGGAGCCGAAAGTTAAGAGACTAAAAGCCACAAAACCCCAAATTTATGAAATGAATATAGGATCAAAATGATTAACACATGCCACAGTTTGTACAAGAATAGACACATTTGTGAATTAAAATGTTTTCTTTTGTATTAATGTATTACAATTTGTGCATGGAACCATAGGAAGGTGTTTCAAATCAAACACAAAATGAACTTGTGAAGTGTTGAATGCGAATTTGTGGATCAACTGACACGCATGCGTTCATTAATGTCTATTTGAGTCAACTCTCTTTCAATTATTTGAATTTTGAGACTTCCTTTCTGTTGGTTTTGCTTTACGTGATCCATACACGTGTCTAAATATCCACTGTGCCACCACTAGATGGCAGTCTCCTTATAGGCTACAAAATAAGGAGATCTGGTGCTACTGAAATTGCTTATATCGCTTCTTTTGCTTCACTGGAGATGGCATAATATGAATTATGATAAAGTCTCATTAATATATTACCAGAGTAAACTTATTATTATTATTATTATTCATGAACTGCATTATTCACAAATAACTAATCAAGTGTGTTAATAATTTTGATACTATATTCTTTCCATACAATTTTGTTGTCATGGGATCTGTAACTGGAATCATTTAGTAGATTCACTACTCAAACACTAGGAGGCAGTGCTGTATTATAGGCAGAGAATACAAATTGTGCTCTTGTCATAAAGCAAACACAGAAGAGACAAACAGGTATTTTGTGGTGAATTTACAGTACTTTGCAAAGGTTTTAGGTGCATAAGATGTTTCATAAAAGCATTTGTATTAAGATGGTTATTTCAGCTTTAGTGTGTACATTTTAGACTCCCAATCATTACTTTTGCAAATAGAAAAGACTAGAATAGATGAACAGGGCGCTTTGCAACAGATGTCATGATCCCCACAGAGCCCCCCCACTGAACATTGAGTCAGTCTGAGATTACATAAAGAGACAGACACAATTGAGACAGCCGAAATAGATTGAAGAACTGTGGTGAATTCTCCAAGAAGTTTGGAACGTCCTATCTGCCAACAACCAAGAAAAGCTGTCTAGGTGAACCTAGGAGAATGGGGGCTGTTTTAAAGGCAAAGGTGGTCACACCAAATATTGATTAAGCTTTTTATGTTTACTGGTCTTTGTATGTAAATTGATAAATGAAAACTATTTATGGCATTATTTTTGAAGACATCCTCACTATGCATCATTTTTCAAGTGCCTAGATCTTTTGCACAATACTGTATGTCAAATTATACAGATTGTGTGTTTAAATTACCTGATATTAGGGTAATTCAATATAGATTAATAAAACAGTATAGAGACCTGGGACAAAGACTGATGGACAGATGAAACAGACATTAACTTAATAAGGAAAGTGAATAGGGAAAATAATAACATTTTAAGATCTGAAGCATACCACCTGATGTGAGGAACATAATGGTGGTCGTAATTTGGATGACTGCCACAGATGCTGGATTACTCCAAAAAACAAAAAAATGTATCTTTGAAGTCCAACCAAATGCTTTAAAACGCACAAGATGATACTTTGCGACCCCCAATATATTATTGAAGACACTTTGTGACCCCCTTTCAGAAAATTCCCATTCTTACCTGCTCATCTGATATGCTTGTCTGCTTTGCTCACCCTGAAAAAAACAACAACAACTGATCATATATATGGATGCCTTTAGCATATATAACCTTTGTGATATATTTAATGTTTTCTAAATTTATACGAAAGTTTTGTGTGGGTAACAGAAATTGCGCACATTGTCAGCCATTGACTGTGTCTTGTTAGACACAATACTTTATTCCTGCAGGGGGCGCTTGACGCTCTGAAAACCTAATCATCCATGCATCCACATTTAAATCTCTGAACATTTTAAGTCCTTTTGGAGACATTTTACATGGGACAGTTGTTTAATAAAAACTGATAATTGCAAGGATTTATTCCTGTGAATGGAAAACCGCCTCAGCATTGTCTATAAAAGTATTTTTAAAAATCCTCATCCAGTTATAATAACATTTTACATTTATCCAAAATGACATACAAAAGAGATATTAATAAACTACTGTGATTGGCCCATCCTGGTCAGTGCTGAAAAAAGTAACCGGTACCACGTGACACCACCATCAATGCTAAAGGAGGATAGCATGGCACTAGTAGGGCTATACAAACTTATGCAATGGAGGAGGGAGTATCAAAGATACTTAAACAAGGACAGATGCATGACATCTCCGCACCCCCAATTCTACATCAATGATTGAATTAATCAAAGTTTTTTTTTATTTTTTATTCATTGCTTATAAATGAAAGACATTCTCAGCTAATGCTGTAAATACAGGGACCCTTCTAATTTACACATTATGAAAATATAAAATTTTCTGTATATACAATATACCCATAACAGGGCCCAAACTATGTATTTCAACCAAAAACTAAATTAAAATTTAAAGTTTAAAAACATAGATCTTGGGATCTATGGGAAAGAAACGATATTGGGATCATTCAAATTAAAACTGCGATTTAATCTGAACATCAATTATTTTACCCAGACCTATTAATTATATTTGTAAAACCATCTTTTGGAATTTTTGTATATATTTCTTTTACGATTTCAATTTACTGTATTTAAAATATGATTGAGGCAAACCAATTAACACCTCAAATCATCACATAATTTATCAAGTACACTGCTAATATTTATTGATGTTTGTGCTGATGAACTCTGGGACATTTTTGGGCTGCCGCCTGCAATTTTTCATGCTCAAATTTAAAAGCTCACCATCTACACTGTGGACTAATTGCCAAAAACATTTCAGAAAATACCCCAAATGAAAAAAAAAACTCCAATTATTCATAAAAATATTGTAAATTTTTACAATCTTATGATGAATAGAAAAAAAACAATTGTTGTTCTAAATTTGTAATTTTGGTTCTCCCTCCAAAAAGTCTTATTTTATTCCACTAGATATCAGCAAGAACTTGATCTATCACCTACCATCACAAAAAAACGATCTGAAATGTAGGTGGCTCGCAAGGGCGTTTTAGCCTTCACACTATGCTCGTCCATAGACATAATTTTCAGTTCATGCACCATCCCTATTGTTTCATTGAATATCTTGGCCTCTGAGTGGACTAGAAGCTCAATCTAGGTGTCATTAGAAAGCCAAGATCCTCCCCTTTGCGATTATATCTTATTATCAATAGTCTAAAACTATTTTTCTAATGATTTGTTTAGCATGCTTTTCCTGCTGGACCACATATTTTGATCGGGACATCTAAGATATAACATTGGATTATTCAGACAACAAGTTCATAGACTAGTAATAATTGCTAAATTTCTAGAAAACGGACTCAATTTTACAGTAGCAGTGATCGGCGCATACGAGTCGTTTGTATTTGATGTCTTACAGAAATCATAATTCACTTTGCGATTCTTTTGAAAATCTTTCTGTGGTTTTAGGGCAACAAAATTTCATTTGATATATGATAAATCTATTTAAGTGCTATTCAAATTAATATTTTATTTTCTACCACATTACCTCTAGGTGCTGCTTATTTGTGACGTGGATGTTCTCAGGCCTTATTTTGTTATTTGATGGACCATAAATGCAGAAGTGATGTTATCTATGAAAAGTTCAGATTCTAAGCTTTCAAACTATACCACATATGCCCAACTTGTGTATCTGGGGACACAAGCGTAATTCTTTTTGTGACCCGCCGGCAAGATCCGCTCAAAAACAAAGTAGTGACGTTATTTACAAATTCACCCCTATCGTCAGTTGGTTGTGATATTGTGATAAAAGAAATCAAACTAACATGATTTCTATCTTTAAAAATCGTGAGTTTGATATTTTATCGAATGTATTAAAACATGAACATGTACTGGGAAATGATTATCAGTTAGGAGCATTTTGGTATTTAACTTGTCCAAGTTTAAGCTTCAGCAGGGTCTCTTTCTTTCTCTCTACTCTCTCTCTATGTTTGCTATCCGTCTTAGCCGCTGAGTCGATGTTTGGCTTTATCAGGCCGATTACATGACTCTGCTTCTAAATAAGCCTTCCTGAAAATCAGTGATGGCTGAGCCTTCCCGCTTTGCTGAGACTTCCATTGAATTGCTAATGCCCTTTCCCCCCTCGTCATTCCCGCAGTATCTTTTTGGATGTTCCCCCTCCCGTAAAATACAAAGGGAAACAGGATGTCTTGAGAATATTAATGCTGTTTTGTGAAAATGCGTGCCTGTGGAGGAGACTTGATGGTTCACCTATGACCTTGAAAAGATATTCCTCACACACAGAGGGAACTTATCTATTTTCCCTTTGTATACCTCATGTGGCGGGAATATGTTTTTTTTTTTTTTGCTTTGGTCTGTTTGGATATTCAGAAACGTTGTGTTGTCAAAGACAGTTGGGATTAAAGAGAAATGTGGTTTTATTGTCCTTTTTCTAATGATCACTGTGGATATCTCGCTGTTACTTGTTACAGTGCATTTTGTGTTAGTTAACTATGCTTCCTGTGTTTATTAAATCTTGTTCATAGAAACTGTATTTTCGCAGACATTATAAGACTGGATTGTACTTTGGGAAAATATGACTTACTGGTTCCTCTTCTACACAAAGTACTGTACAACCTGATAATGATCTTCTACAGAAGGACTTTTAATTAAGTTGTTTTGATTGTCATGTTAATTATTTGTGATAATTAACAAAAGTCTTCTGAAGCTATGTGATCTCTTTGAGCTTTGAGTTTTTTTCTTTCTTTCTTTTTTCTGTTTTGTCTGTTTGGTTTTAGTTTTTTGTTCTGTATTGTTTGACCGTAGCCTTGGAATTTGCAAACATAAAAATATTACATACATTTGCGAATACAATTGAAGAAATACACGGGCGTATTTGTATCCCAATAATTATTTATACCAATAGTGTCTAATAATAAGTGGGTTACCGAGATAAAGTGATGTTTTATTTAGCTGGTATGATCTCAACATAGCGATCTCAATCATGTGATCTTAACATGTCGGCCAACATGAGGGTTTTCTAGAATAAAACGTGTTTTTCTAGGCCACTGATATGACTGCAAAACTTTATTTTTTGAGTGTGCATCAATTTAAACATTAATCAAAAGTACTACAGGTGAAACTCGAAAAATTAGAATATCGTGCAAAAGTTCATTAATTTCAGTACTTCAACTTAAAAGGTGAAACTAATATATTATATAGACTCATTACAAGCAAAGTAAGATATTTCAAGCCTTTATTTGATATAATTTTGATGATTATGGCTTACAGCTTATGAAAACCCCAAATTCAGAATCTCAGAAAATTAGAATATTACATGAAATCAATAAAAAAAAAGGATTTTAAATACAGAAATGTCGGCCCTCTGAAAAGTATAATCATGCATATGTACTCAGTACTTGGTTTGGGCCCCTTTTGCATTAATTACTGCCTCAATGCGGCGTGGCATGGATAAAGGCTTGAAATATCTTACTTTGCTTGTAATGAGTCTATATTATAATATAATATATTAGTTTCATCTTTTAAGTTGAATTACTGAAATTAATGAACTTTTGCACGATATTCTAATTTTTCAAGTTTCACCTGTAATCATTTCTTTGAGTCAAACATCTTTACAGATGAAAAGGTTGCTTGCTTTAGTGTTAACCTCAAGCACCTTTAATTTGTAATTCACTGATGAGCTCTTGCCCTAGCTCTCAAATCTCATTAATGATATAAATAAAGAGGATTTCCCGATAGATAAGTGGGTTAAATGATGACACAATATATATTTTTGGGTAGGGCTGGGTAAAACTGCATCACCATCTTCATTTGAACGATCTTGATTCTTAAATCCCAAGATCAATCTTTTACTCTGTGCACAACCGTCTTCTACAATGAGAGAAAATCACTCTCATTTGCAACCAACTGTTGCACTATACATGACTAAAAATGTCTATGATTAGCCACTGGCTGGTATATTTTCTGATTTCACTCACCAATGCTAATGATTGTGTAGCATAATGGGTAAGAAGTTCAGAAGAAAGATCACTGCGTGTTGAGAATAAAAGTTTGGTTTAACTTGTTACAATGTGTCCCCAAAGACAAGGTCCACGCAACCCATTTGTCATTGAATAATGTCTCTATTAATACCCTTTCTGTACTTTACAGGCAGTTAAAAAAGTGAATTATACAAATATATTCCTTTAGTGTCCGCAATCTGTGTCCAAACTTGTTGTTTTGTATTGTATTGTAACAAACTTGTTACTATTGCAACTACTGTACCAGATAAGACCACAACCGTCTTTCGTCTCATCACTTTCTTCACTAGGTAATTTGTGCTCCCATAAATCAAATCTTCACAGCAGACCTTACGCTGTCATATTTGAGGCTGAAAGAGTTTGAATCGTCACTTTACTCCATTGGCAGATACATTGGGGACAATTGCTGTTTCTGTTAGTATCCAGCAGTTATCTCACAGGGTCTAATACAAATGATGACTACAAAGGAATTTTTTTATTCATTATGACACTGCGGGACTCGAAGTGAGTCATCAGAATTTAAGTTCTTCACAGAGGAAATGATCAGTGGTTCCCACAATAGATGTTTCTGTTATATATGATTTTTTTTGTTTTTCATTTATTGATGAACCATCAAGAGATGTATGGATATTTATTATTCTACTACATTTTGTAGTGAGAGTAGTATGTTTAAACTGAAAATGCAACATACAGAAGTGTACTATGAGAATCCAGATGATGTACTTCTTCAACCAAAAAATGAGTGTAGAATGTTGGACACGTCA
This sequence comes from Xyrauchen texanus, assembly GCF_025860055.1. NCBI lineage: Eukaryota > Metazoa > Chordata > Actinopteri > Cypriniformes > Catostomidae > Xyrauchen > Xyrauchen texanus. The sequence goes on along the minus strand of NC_068278.1, from coordinate 10,887,071 downwards.
TGCATTCAACGGTCGCGGCTTTCCTTATGTAGTGGAAGATGAGGCTGCAAAGCTGGCCTGACAAACCAATTTAAATTAATGGTAAATTTGGCAACTAGCCAAACTAGCAAAACTTCTGTGAAGACAGCATCTTACAAATGCAAGTTAAATGCTTTACTATCACCATGCTAACATGCTAAAGCTAGCAGCAACGTCACTTCCCCTAGCTGAAAAACAGCGATTGCTTCCATGTAGAAAAAAAACAAAGTGTTTCATTTGGGACGATACCTCACTTTGAAAATGTATACTCTACATGGCTGAGTGCATAGTGTATAGTGCATCATTTAGCACACAGCTTATGAGATCCTTTCTAACTCAAGCTGTTTTTTGTTGCCCTGGCTGAATTCCAGTAGGAGCTGGGCTGGAGATTTCATACTGGACTCTTGCCAAGACACAACCAGCACTTAAACATCTGTGCCACTTTAACTGTTTATCTGTTTGCAGTAGTACGAGTGCTAATTCTTCAAAAACGCATCAGACCCTGACTTCATGTGGTTTTGTCCTTTCCATGGAGTGAAGCGTTTGCGTTTTCATGCTGATTGTGGACCACTTAGCCCAAACTAATCTTAACCTGTTCCATTATAAGAAAGAGCACACAAATCTGATGTTTCATCAGTGTGGAAATGCCACGAGCTTCTGTCATGGCCTGTCATGTGTTTTGAGCATGATTAACTTTGACAGGAAATCCATACAGCTCCTCCTGGCCAGATATGGAGATAAGACCCCATAATCCTGATGTTGAGACTTTGTGGCCACAAGTCCCTCTTAATTTTTTTTGGCCAGAGATGTGCTTTACTGATAGCACTGTCTTTTGTCTTAGGCTGTACTGTAGAGATTAGAAACCAGAACCGCAAGAAGGGAAGAATGGGGTTGCTCAGATAGTACTTTATGCTGTTTGCAATGTAATTTTGTTGGGTTGCTTTTTTGTTTAAATAATATTTTGGCTATTGAACACTACAGATTGGTCTCTTCATGTGTCTTGAGTAATTGTGCACACCCAATTGGATAGCAATCCATTCCATTTACATTTGGCCACAAATGTACTCCTCGTCTACAAAAACAGAACTCCTTATCTGATTGGCATTATATTGGCCATTTAAACCACACTTCTCTCTAGATATCAACAATAGCCTTTGAAAGCCTGTATTGGGTTGACCATTAGCTGTCATGCTAAATGTTACAACCAGTTTAAAGTACGATGTAATATTACTTTCGACACAACCTTTTTAGTTTCTCAGTCCTTTCTTGTCACAATTTGCATTGGTACATATATCTGTTTCCCTTGACCTTCAAAATCATCTCAGGAGGGTTATAAGAGGTGAAAGCCTCATTTAGTAAACCCCAATTGAATTACAGACATGCTGCATGTCAGTGTGTACAGAGGCAGACAGGAGTTAAATGGAAACTGTCTCTCTGATATAGTGGGATCAGTTGGAATGTTGAACCTTTGACTCACTGGCCCGTTCTGTTCTGAAATGATTTTCTGCAGAAATATCACTGCATTAACCATCAGCTGAAATATGACATTGTGTGTCATATTTTACAACCTTCCAATTGTTAGAAGATGCTGAGAAATAATTGGAAACAAAAAAACAAAAACTACAGCTTGGCAATATAAAGCTAAAAAATATCTCCGCAAATATACTCTATATTTTGATATTTGTGTATTGGCTCTGACATTGCTTAAAATTCCCCAATCAAAATAATTTAATCAGAGTTTTGAATCGATTTATCAAAATGCACAGTTTGCACAGTTTGAACTGATTCGAGGAAATAAATGGAACTCACCAAAATGCTATTTTGCTGTTGACATTTGTCTTAACACACATATAATTATCAACGTTGTGGCATGTTGTTTTGACATAATCATATGTAATCTGATATTTACGGTTGTGGTACCATTGCATGACATCACTGTGTGCTCGGATGTGATGCTAATACTGTAAGTACACTGTGGTTCCTGTTAGGGTTGCCCCTGGTGTTTCATGTGGCAGTAAGCGTGCTGATATCAGGCCTGGTGAACTGTAATGGTGTTAGGTGTGGGTGGGTTTGGGTTTGGGTGGTTTACAAATAATTTTTTAGGTTAAAAACTGGTAATTACAAGGGTATTATGCTATAAATGTGGTTTATAAGGACATTTCTAGTGTCCCCATAATTCAAATCGCTTAAAAAAAACAAAAACATACTAAACGAAAAATGCAGAAAGTGTTTTTGTGAGGGTTAGGTTTAGGGGTAGCTTTAGGGTATAGAATCTATAGTTCGTACATTATAAAAATCATTATGTCTATGGAGAGTCCTCGTAAGGATAGCCGCTCCAACATGTGTTTGTGTGTATGAGATTGTTCTCTGCAGGCCCTTAGATAAGATCTATATGCCCCTGACAGGCTCGACCTCACGGGTCACTCTATCAGCCCTCACCACTGGCCCCTCTGTTTTCACCTCTGAAACCCCTCTTAAGACTCTGTCTGTCTCTCTCTCTATCCGTCCCCTTCCTTTGGACTAACACGTCATACACTTCAATACTCCATATGGAGGCCTCTCAAGTGGGTCACCCACCTACTGAGAACAAAGAAGATCCCAGAGTCTGTCATATTACCATGACCAATGGCCATAGCCCTATCTATACCTTACCTGCAGTAACATTAGCGTGACCCTGCACTGCCTATCATCCTCATTCCCCATCCTCATCATGCTAACCTGGGCTCAACCACCACCTAACATGCTCATAGTTGTTTAGCATGTATCGTACAGGATGCAGGCAAATTATGCGATTTAACCAAGTTGGACATGTTCATTGATCAACATCCTTTTTTTGGTCCTGGATTTACAATCATTAATACAATTAATAAACCTAGTCTTGTGTATACAGTTGGCATCCATTTAGAAAAGGCTTACTACTGCCGTGATCACCACTTGAATGGGTCATTAGAAGCTCTAAACCGCTAAGGGGAACTATAACCATAGAATTTCAACATGCCATTTCAACATGCCATAGCTGAATACCTCAAAGATGTTTCTCCCGACGTAACGACCATTAAGTTGGAAGCAGTAAGGGCAAGTTAAGAGGTTATGAGGATTCTTCTGAATGATCTGTCTTCGTATTTTATTAGTAGTTAATACTTGCTAACCAATGTTGCCCCAAAACTGGATAAAATTAATTATTTATTGGAGGGATTATTTTTGAGAATGACTAATTGCTTTCAGATGTAACCCCAATAGACTATTGGCAACAAAGTGCCATTGAGTGTCGCACCAGTGATGTGGAGCATAACGTTGATGTGCCAGTGTCTGTACAACCAGGGTTCGGTTCTGCATTTGATGTATTAATTTTCCCATTCGGTTTCTTGACGTTGTCTTAATATTTTCTTTGACTATTTATAATTAATTAAAAAAAAATACATAAAGTTAGTTTTACTATAGTAATATTGCAGTAACCATAATTTGTGGCGGATGATATTAACAATAATGTTACTACAGTAATACGGTGTTAATATAGTAACCATGTTAATTTTGTGGTTACAGTTATTTTACTACAAAATACCATGGTTATACTATGGTTATTTTATCTGGATAGGATGTCAGGACAGATCCGTGTTCCAATCAGTTTAGTGCATTATTTAGGACTATAAAACCCTTTTTAACACTTTTATCAAGACATTTTTCTAGAAACTTTTTAACAGCAACCATAACAGCTCTGAACCTGGGAGGGGCGGTAGATGACCAGCTTAATTTTACCGCCCATATCTCATCAACTGCCTGGTCTAGGATTTGAGCCCCACAACATCAGGAAAATCAGACCTTTTCTGTCTGACTATACTGCACAGCTCCTGGTCCAAGTACTGGTCATTTCAAGACTGGACTACTGTAAATCTTTGTTGGCCGACCTCCCAGTTAACACAATTAAGCCACTGCAGACTGTCCAGAATGCAGCAGCGCATCTGGTCTTCAATCAGCCAAAAAGGGTTCATGTCACGCCACTCTTGATTTCAATCCACTGGCTACCTGTTGATGCTTGCATCAAATTCAAGACTTTGACTCTGGCTTTCAGGACAGCCAATGGAACTGCACCCTCTTACTTCAATTCAATTTTCCATGTCTATGCTCCAACTCACTCTATGCAATCTATGAACGAGTGGCACCTGGTGATCCCCCTCAAAGTCTATTTCATGATCTTTCACTTTCTCTGTTCCACTGTGGTGGAAGGAGCTTTCAACATCCACACAATCTGCTGATACCATCTCAACATTCAAGAACCAGATGAAAACACTTCTGTTACACTTCCCTTAACCAATCCACACTTATTATAAATACTATTGAACTTAACTTGCACTTACTGTACACATACACATAAAAAATTAGCACCTATACTACTCCAGCCACCTTGAGAGCTTGGCAGTACTACACTGTAGATGTTGTTGAACTTTGCTATGTTCCTCATTTGTAATTCACTTTGGATAAAAATGTCTGCTAAATAACTAGATGTAAAATGTTACAGACATACGCTTTAAACACCAAGAGCTTCAGCGATTCACACCTAAACTCAACAGGGGTAGGAGGTGTTTAAATATTTAGTTTGATCTGAAAAAGGTGCAGTGGGGACTCACATGTTGCCAGGCAAGAACATAAGTACATTAGCAACATGCATTGAAAAAATATATTTACACTTATAACGAACAAGTTCAGTAGGGCTTTATTAATTTAGGCAGTTTGTCGTTTATTCAATTACTGATTGATTTTGTAACGTCGCATAATATTTGGGAGCAGTGTTTCAACGAGAAAAGACGTTCGTAGTATGTCATAATCTGACAAGATCATCATATTGTGAACGTGAAGCACAAGTTAACATGGCATTAGATTTGCTTGATAATGTGCTCTATTTCACACCATATAATGAAATGTTATCTTTTAATCGCCTCATAATAGCTCAAACTGATAACACCAAGTTGCGCTGATCATGTTGTTTTTGAACCAAATATAAGCTCCTGCCTCAAAGTTTTTGTTTTTTTGTTTTTTTGCATCATTCTGCCATTCAAGCTAATTATACCACTTATTCATCTGTACAAGGATGCCAACATTATGTAGTATGTTTATTCAGAACTCAGGCACAGTTAAACCGTAACATTGGAGAATAGCTTAGAGGAAACCCTCACTATTACAGCGCAACGTCAGACAAACACACCATCAACTGTAGAACATTTGTGGAGAACAAACCTCATTGTCTCCATTCGCTCGGCTGCAGTAGTAGAAACATGTCCTAATCAGGTAAATCCAATGGATTCCTCATTAAATTTGCTTCCATTTAGCAGGAAATAAGGTCTATGGTGTGAGCTTTCGCTTTTGTCAATGATGATGTTTCGGTCAATTACGTTTTCACTTCCTGCATGGGTTGAAAGCTTTGTTGACGAAAGCAATTTCCTTGAAAACACATGGGTACAAGAAAGTTTTTGCATTTGCCTGCCAATGGGAATGTTCCCAACATTGAATGAGAATTGATGGATAGTTAACCAGCACTGACTGTCTTATTCTGCTTTATTTCTTAAAGGAATGTTGTACTTGTTCCCTTGCATCAAGGTTCATTGTACTTGCTGAATTAAGACTAATTCTCTCAGGGAAATCTTCCCCAATTGTTCCTCTACAGAGAAGAGACATTCTTAATCCAACCTCTGTGCCTCAAATTAAAACATAAACTTCGGATTATGTTCTTATCACCCCCGCACCAAATGAAAACAGGTCTCTCTGCAGGTAATGTGTGGGAGATGAGTGGATGGAACCATGAAGAAGAATTATTACATTTTTACACATTTGACCTTCTAGAATATTGTTGTACGTCTTCTGCAGGTACCTGTCAATCTGTATTGTTCTGCCCCTGTAACTAGGATCGTTCAAGCTTCGCTGGATAAACAAGGAGAACTAGGGGGAACCCACTTAATATTCACAGTGCAGTCATGGTGAATTGAAATGAATGGGTGAGAATGGCAGAGGGTTTTTCAGTGTGTTGGAGAGAGTGAGAGCATGTTGGAAGGTTAGAAAACCTGTGAGGAGAGGGCGAGCGAAAAAATACACTGCAGACTGTGAAATTGACGATTGGGATTGGCACGAGTGCCATCACTTAAAGTTACAAATGTTAATAAGACTGCACTGCTGAATAACACTCCAGGAGAAAGAATGGGTAAATTGATGTTTTAGAAATACCACTGCAGCTGCCCATGAAATCACACTATATTGACTTGGGATATGTTGCTGGCTCTGGGAATGAGTAGTTTTTGGAGGGCACCCTGCTAGGAAAAAAAGGCCATACCAGCTTAAAGTTGGTTTGCTGGTTTGTTAATGGTCCTTTTGAGGTCTACAAGCTCTAACCAGCTTGACTTAGATGGTCTACCAAGTTGACATTGGCCTCACAAAAGGATCAATAGCAGGACTACCATCTTGCATAGACATTTTGATCTGTATGTTCTTTAGGCATGCTGGTGAGTATTATGAATACATTCCTGGACATACTTCATTCGGGTATGTAGGCATTCTCCCATGAGTGCTCAAAGTGAGGCAATGATGAGAAAATAACATTCCAGCAGGAAAACGTGAGAAACCTGTCCACAGTTTCTCCAGGAATTTTACATACTCATACAGTTTAAAGGCATGATCTTGGTTGATTAAGGATATCTCACTCTAAACCTGTACAAATAATTAATTGGCATATTGTCACACAATGGCTGATCATTGATGGATCTTGATATGTAGATAAATTGGAAGGTTAAGGAAAACAATGCTGTTATTATGCTATATAGATTTTACCATATCAAATAGATTAATGTCTTATATTTTACTACGTGTCACACCAAACTTGTTTCTGTTGGAGGGAAGAAACCTCTTTCCTCATTCCCTTCAGCTGTGGCTCATCACAATAACAAGGAAATGCTTTCAAACTAGCTGTTACAGGATGACTCATATGCCCCTGTGCTCTCATTCTCTCATTGTGCAGTTCCTTCATCCTATTTCTGCCCAAAAACTGACCAAATTCACCCTGTGGCTGTGACCGCTGTTAACCTAGCCTTCTGACATTCAATCCAGACTCCTTATCTATGCTCCAGTTGAAAGACAAATAGGGACTCAATACTTTTTAACATCAGATCGCCAATGCTATTGACCGAATATGGCGGCACCGACAGGATGACAGATGCATTGTTTAGTAGTGGCAAAACAATGCATGACATGATTTCCTGCCTATTCTCTCACCACATGCAGTCATTTCAGGTGCCTAAGATTGTGCTTGCTAGGGATAAGGATTGGTCACGATGGTTGACTTATCGAACAACTGGGCTGTCAAAGGGCTGTCAATCAATACACTTTTTAAAACCCAATTAATAACATGAGATGGCAATTAAATAATCAAATGAATTGCAATTTATCACATATCACTGTTTGTCAAAATAGGCCCCCAAATAAAGGTAATTTATTATATAACAATCAAAATAATGAGCCAAAACATTATGACCACCTGCCTATTATGCTGTTGGTCCTCTTTGTGCTGCCAAACAGCACCGACCCACCAAGGCATGGACTCTACAAGACCCCTAAAGGTGTCCTGTGCTTTCTAGCACCAAGGCATTAGCAGCATCTTATCAAGTCCTATAAGTTGCGAGGTGGAGCCGCCGTGGATCAGACTTCAGCTCATCCCACAGATGCTCAATCGGATTGAAATCTGGGGAATTTGACGGCCAGGGCAACACTATGAACTCATTATCCTTTATGATCCTATTATGAGGGCACATTATCCTGCTGAAAGAGGCCATTGCCATGAAGGGGTGTACCTGGGCTGCAACAATGTTTATGTAGGTGGCATGTGTCCAAAAGACGTCCACATGAATGGCCGGACCCAGGGTTTCCCAGCAGAACATTGCCCAGATCATCACACTTCCTCCACCGGCTTGTCGTCTTTCCACAGTGCACCCTGGTACCATCACTTCCACAGGTAAACATGATTTATTGGACCAGGTGACCTTCTTCCACTGCTCAAGGTCCAGTTCAGACGCTTGTGTGCCCATTGTAGGTGCTTTTGACAGTGTTGAGAGATCATCATGGGCACCCTGACCGTTCTGCGGCAACACAGCCCCTTACGCAGCAAGGTACGATGCGCCGTGTGATACATTCGTCCTGTATCCATCATTAACATTTCCTGTGACTTGTGCCACAGTAGATCTTCTGTCAGTTCGGACCAGATGGGATAGCCTTCATTGCCCTCGTACATAAATGAGCCTTGGGCGCCCAACCACTGTAGGTAGGTACTCACCACTGCTGACAGGGAGCCCCTCACAAGCCTTGCCGTTTCAGAGATGCTCTGACCCAGTCATCTGGCCATTACAATTTGGCCCTTGTCAAAATTGCTCGGGTCTTTACTCCTTCCCATTTCTTCTACATTCAACATGTTGACTACGATAACTGATTGTTCACTTACAATCTACCCAGACTTTGACAAGTGGCCATGTTTGGAGATGATCAACGTTATTCACTTCACCTGTGAGTGGTGAAAATGATTTGGCTCATCAGTGTATTTTTCCATATAATAAACAAGCCTATTTTTGGACATAATATCCATAGTAATCCATTTTGTAATGAGTTTGTCAATATGTCCAATTTGAACTTTTTGGGGTGTTCTCACAGGACACGTTTCTTGCATTCCATCTGTACACACAGACAGACTCTGAGTGTCTTACAGTGGTTGCATCACGTTTCACTGGTTTTCAACATCTCTAGCCATAAATTTGTAATTATAGTTTGAAACTTAAACACCGCTCAAGACCACAGCATTGTATTGTGCTGACTGTGACCTGCAAAACCTTGAAGGTGGTACTTGAATTGCTTCATTGGCAGAAACAAATCCTAATATAAGGAAACAATGTATGGTCAGGGGCTTTATCAATTGGTTTTTCTTTTTAACTGATTGAATTAATGCAATAAATCTACAGCTTTAGTATTTTTTTTTTTAAGCTGAAGTGCTTAAATTAGTGTTGCACGATAAAACAATCTCAGAAAAGTGGTGTTTAATACATTTAGCAATGCACATTCAGATGGACATCTATGGCCATTGTTTTGCATTTCACAGTTTTTGGAATATGCTGGCATGAGTGTTGCGTTATTTTAAAATGCCTTGTCAACTTAAAAATAGTCCAACCTAGAAACATCTTGAGACCCAAAATTCTGTTCCATGCCTGGCATTAGCATTATAATGTTCATAATGTATGTATGAAGATTACATATGCGTATAGCACCAGAAATGTAGATTGGATTTCAATCCCATTTGTTGGAGGCACATTTATTTGTCCAAGTGTAAACAATGTTTTAGCAGTCTAATAGATCAAGAAGCACTAAGTGTAAATAGGCCTTTTCAGAATATATAGTTTTTCACATCCTTGGCTTGGGAGGGGAAATGAATTGTTCCAACCTCTCCTCTCCTCTGTCTCACTTGCCCCTCTTACATGGTCTTTCTCTCACTCGCTCTGTTACCAAACACGCATTCATGATCTCTCTCTCTCTCTCACACACATGCATTGTCTCTCCTCTTCAAACACGCACATGCTCACACATTGTCCTGAAGTTTAAAGAGAGAGAAACGACGACATGTCAGCTGACCGATCCCTTCCAATCAGATAAATTCTGATGCAAGTCTGCCCTGATCAGATGGAGCTTGCCTGTAGGACCGCGGGAGCACTGGAGGAGGCAGTGCATTGCAGTATGGATAAGTAGCAGCAAGACACACACACACACACACACACAGTGAGAGAGTGTGAATGAGGGTGTGTGCACTCTGCCGCACTGGCATGGATGAGTCCAGCATTCTGAGGAGACGCGGGCTACAGGTAGGGCATCTAAAGTACGGGGGGTGTTAGTGTTTGCCACTTCATTGGGAGTTTTATAGCTTTTGTGGGAACACTTAAATGTGTGGGATGAATAACAATAATATAGAGTCTGTGTTTCTGCAAGAGTACAGACATTTAGTCTCAGAGAGCACTGTTGGGATATTTTATTTTTTTACTTGTACATAATTACAAAAATGTCTGCAAATAGTTTGTAATGTCAGAACTTTTTAAATGAGAAATTTAAACTTCTTTTAGTAAAAAAACAACAACTTTTGTGTCCATTCAGTTTTGGAATGTCTTTGTGCTAGACTGTTGAATCAAGGATCAGCCAATGAAGTTGTAATTTATATTTATGTCAACTTTATACTTCCGTGAAGTTGGCACCCCATATAATTAAATAATCACCAAAACTATTCCATTCGTTTGTGCTGTGTTTGTGCTGATTTGTGCTGCAAAAATGAACGTTTGTGCTGGTTTGGTGTTCGAGATATTAAGCATTCCTTTTTGGGCTGTGTGACGTCACTCTCCACCCCATCTCGCTCAGACAAATCCATTTGAAAACATATAGAATGTAAATTCCATAAACAGAGTCTTGGGACATGAAAGGGATACATTTCATATTTTTCGTGATGTCATAATACCAAATGATTAAATTGTTTAATTGATTTATAGTGCTAATAAAATTGATATGTTAAAAAAAAAAAAAATAAATAAATTGAATTCAGCTTTGTGCTAGGTTAACAAAACCTATTCATGCATGTTGACTTGGCTTGAAAATGTGATTTGCACGGAGAGTTTAATGGGTATTGTCGCGAATGTCAAATATAAAACTAACTTTACCGCACTCACAAATAAAGGGCTTATTTGATTTGTATTTGAAGCTTGAAGTTACTGCCAATGATCAAACTGTAAATAGAAAAAAAAAAAAACAGTGACAGCAACTGTAAGAAACCTGCACTGAGCGAGCACAAAGAACGAGTCAGAAAATGAGTGCATTGGATGAGATGAGGTAAATGCATGACCAACGTCACAGATCCAGGAGACAATTTTGTTATTTCTATGTAAGGGATGACACCAGTTTGGAGTGATTTGGATGACATTGGGTGGAAAATGATGTCACAGCCCTGAATCATATTTGTTATGTCTAAGAAAGGGAATTAGTTAAAACATTTGTTTTAATGGCACAAACCGGCACAAACTGAGCACAAACAACCAGCAACGGTTTGGATCGATTTGAGCGAGATGGGATGGAGAGTGATGTCACACTGTGTGTCTATATACTGTGTGTGTGTGTGTGTGTGTGTGTATATATATATATATATATATATATATATATATATAGATATACATATATATAGATATATATAGATATAGATAGATAGATAGATAGATACATACACACACAGTACTTTCAGAAAGTATTCAGTCCCCTTCTTTTTTCACATTTTGTTATGTTGCAGCCTTATGCTAAAATGCTTTAAATAAAAAAAACATTCACATCAATCTACACTGTCTCAATCTCTAGATCATCTTTGAGATGTTTCTGCACTTTGATTGGAGCCCACCTGTAGCAAATTCAATTGATTGGACATTATTTGGAAAGGCACACACCTGTCCATATAAGGTCTCATAGCTGAAAATGTTTATCAGAGCAAATACCAAGCCATGAGGTCAAAGGAACTGCCTGCAGAGCTCATAGACAGGATTGTGTCAAGGAACAGATCTGGGTAAGTCTACAAATTTTTTTTGGCTCTATTGAAGGTTCCCAAGAGCACAGTGGCCTCTATAATTCTTAAATGGAAGAAGTTTTAAACAACCAGGACTCTTCCTAGAGCTGGCCGCCTGGCCAAACTGAGCAATCGGGAGAGAAGGGCCATGGTAAGAGAGGTGAACAAGAGCCCTATGGGCTCTCTGGTTAAGCTACAGGGATCATGTGTAGAGATGGTAGAAATTTGCAGAAGGACAACCATCACTGCAACACTCTACCGATCTGGTCTTTATAGCAGAGTGGCCAGACTGAAGCCTCTCCTCAGTGCAAGACTCATAAAAAAAAGCACATAAAGGACACTTAGACTGTGAGAAACAAGATTCTCTGATCTGATGAAATGAAGATTGAACTGTTTTCCGCAATTCCAAGCATCGAGTCTGGAGGTAACCAGGCACAGCTCATCACCTGCGCAGTACCATCCCAACGGTGAAGCATGGTATTGGTAGCATCATGCTTTGAGTGTGTTTTTCAATGGCAGGGACTGGTCAGGGTTTAAGGAAAGCTGAACGCAGAAAAATACAGAAATATCCTTAGTGAAAACCTCGCTCAAGACCTCAGACTGGGCTGAAAGTTCACCTTCCAACAGGACAATGACCCTAAGCACACAGCCAAGACAATGCAAGTGTGGCTTAGGGACAACTCTGTGAATGTCCTTGAGAGGCCCAGCCAGAGCCCAGACTTGAACCCAATCGAACATCTCTGGAGAGGGCTGAAAATGGCTGTCCACCGACGGTCCCCATCCAACCTGACAGAGCTTGAGAGGATCTGCAGAGAAGAATGGCACAATCCCCAAATCCATGTATGCAAAGCTTGTCGCGTCATACCCAAAAAGACTTGAGGCTGTAATCGCTGCCTAATATGCTTCAACTAAGTACTGAATTAAGGGTCTGAATACTTATGTCAGTGTGATAATACATTTTTTTTTTTTTTACATTTTTTATACATTTGCAAAGTTATCAAAAATCTGGTTTTTACTTTGTCATTAATAGGGTATGGAGTGTAGATTGATGTGAAAATAATAATAATTTAAAGTATTTTTATCACAAGGCTGCAACAAAATGTGAAAAAAATTAAGGGGTCTGAATACTTTCTGAATGTGTGTGTATATTATATATATATATATATAAAGTACAATTAAAATAAATAAAGAATATTCAGATAATGAAAATGCTTTACATTATTGTGTGAGAGGAGTAAAGCATTGATAAGGCAATACAAAAAGTGGCTTTAGAAACCAATGTATTATTTATTTGCATATTATTGACTAAGTCAATCATTGGTCTACAGTTCACAGCAATCCGTTTTGCAGTTGAATTTGTCAATCAGTACAAGATTTATTGTGAGGGCTTGTCTAATGATGCGTCAATGTCCACCTGCATCAGACGGATGCCTTTGGAGCTTCTCACTTTTGGTTGTGTTACCTACAGTTTAAAACATAGAGTTTTTAGGTCACTGTATCAAGTTAAACGTAGTTTAATACTTAGAAAAACACATCTTGAGATCCCTAAATTCATATTTGCAGTCCATCAAACTGTGTTTTGAACTTAAGAATGTGTCCTCATTTTGTGTGTCTGCTGAAGGATTGGTTTGTTATCTGTATAAATGCATGTTGCCTATACAGCTGAAGTTTCGCTTACTGCCCCCTGGAGAAAACAGGTGTTTTTTTTTTGGCTAACCTCAGCAATATCTAATTTTTTTTTAACCCCTCATCTCCAACCACCTGTCATAGAGACCACTTTTAATGATCCAATTAATTCAAGATGGATAAAATCAAGTTCTGTCAGACATTTTTCCTCATTGAATAGCCAGTTTCACTCAAATGCTATAGGCTCGTCCTGTAAGTTCATGATTAAAAATGAAAATGTGAATGAAAATAAAAGTTATTAAATGTCGTATTATCATTAAAATATGAAAATAAAAATGACGATTAATAATAGATTATGATGGAATTTTTCAATGACAGACGATGAGAAAGTCTAACGCAAGTACTGTTTTTAATTTTATTTATACATTTTTTTTTGCATAGCCAAATTTAAAACATTACAAGTAAACACGCTACTAAGATAGACAGAAAACATGGACAAGTTCTTGAAAAGGAAAAATATTGATGATGGTTAGCCTATGTGGGATAGTGGTGTGCTGTAGAATTTTTTTGTTTAAAAAGTGTGCCGTGGCAGATAAAAGGTTGGGAAACACTGATATGCTGGCAGGTAATTGGAATGAATAGACAGTTGTGGTGCTGTAGTAGCTTTGTATTTAAAGATACAGTGAATGTGTGCACTCATAATTATCATGGGGTCACCTCACCCTGCTTTTGTTTAGTTGCATTTAGGCCTGTTCTAAAAACAAAAAACAAAGAAAAACATGGGGTTTGGTTTTAATGAGCTGTATGGAATGTGTGTGCATGGGTTTTTGTACACGTTTCTGAATATTAATCTGGATTGTGCTTCAAGTGCTGGTTATTTATGGAAAACCAATCAATATTCTGTTGTGATAAACAATGAATACATTTAATGTTTATTTATTTTTTTGTCAATTGCTGACTTTCATATTTGATTTATGTATATAGTGAGCAGTCTTAGCCACATTCACAGATGCTAACAATGCCGAGAGTTGTTTGCTGTGCATAATATATGACGATAGATCAGGATTCAATAAACATGATTGATCATTTCTAATGAAAGGTGCTTGTGCCCTAATGGAAACATCAGTCAGTTTTCATTTTCCACACTAAGAGCAATCATGCATATCATGCACAGCCTAACTGTTAGTTAAGCAATGGACAGTAAGCTGTGCATTCATCATGAGCTCTGGAGAACATTTAAAGTGGAAGTGTGTAATTTCTGTGCCACCGAACGGAATTGCGAAATTAAACGTTTGTTTTCAAACAGATTTCCGAGTATACCACCTGTCTGTTGTTGATGAAACTAACAGATAGTCCCGCCCCGACCCACACACTTGTGGTTGAGTCAGTGTTATTGTGATGGTAGAACATCACTCTATACAAACAAAAGTATTTTTATAGTGCCACAGAGACACAGTGTTTACAGTTAGTGAGAAAATTAACCTACAAATAGCTTACTTACGGTTGTCTCTCTATGCATATTTAGCTGGGGTAAGAGAAATAATTTTAAAACCGAAAAGGTTACACACTTCAGCTTTAACAAAGCATTAACTTTAAGATCAGATATGTTTAATGCCTTTTAAGTATATACATTAATTTGACGATAGGTGTCCAACAAACTCCTGACAAAAGTCCTGGAAGGACCTTTAACAAAAAGTATTTTTCCCGTTTTTGTATGATGTGCTTAAATTGCATTAAGTCTCCTGAAGTCCACTATCATCTCCACTGTTGAGCATGTTCAGCCTCCCATCTGTATGCAGACTCGTCACTGTCGCGGATGAGGCCGATGAAAGTGATGTCATCTGCATTCTTCAGGAGCTTGACAGTGGGGTCATTTGCAGTGCAGTCATTTGTGTACAGTAAGAAGAGAAGTGGAGAGAGAACGCATCCCTGAGGAGCACCAGTGCTAATAGTGAGGGTCCCGAATGTGAGTTTCCCCAGTCTAACTAGCTGCTGCCTATCTGTCAGAAAGCTGGTGATCCATCGACAGATTGGGATGGGCATGGAGAGCTGGGTCAGTTTGGTTGAGAGAAGATCAGGCATGATGGTATTGAAGGCTGAACTGAAGTCCACAAATAGGATCCTTGCATAAGTCCCAGGTCTGTTGAGGTGTTGCAGGATTTAATAGCAAACTGAAGGGGGTCCAGCAGGGGTCCAGTGATGTCCTTCAGGTAGGCTAAAACAAATATATTCAGAGGTAAATTTCAGCAAATTCATTGTATTTAAGTTGATTATTTAGGCTTTGATTCTGCATAAAAATTCCACATCAGATCTGTTTTAAACTTTTCCATGGTCATAACACTTGTTGCACTTCATATTTTCGAGAATTGAAAATAAACCTGGTAACGACTTTGTCATGTAATAGCGACTATAGATGTTTAAATGGAAAAAAGGGCCAATCACTATACACCATGCTAATATTAGAGTGATGTCATCGCAGTCAGTTACATATTGAAAGATAAACACTCTAAGCACACTCTTGTGCTAAAAAAGCTACATGCAGTGTAACCAATGAACAGAACACTGATTTCTCAACGTGCTTTTTCAAAGTTTAAGTTCTTTTAACTTGACACCGCGTCTTTCATGCAAGCCTGCGCACACATGCGTGGACATTGTATTTTGGCTTCGCTATATGAAACGCATAATTTTAATTAATTTAAACTGACTGATCCAAGTTCAGGAGACTCTGAGCTGTCAATAAATGGTTACATTTTTGATGCACAGAGTCATGTGACAAAACAACATGGCGCACACCACAGCGGAGTTTGTCTTTGGGTGAAACACCAACAAAACTACATCTGTTAAGAAACCTAATTAAGTTTTTTCATTGAAACCTGTTTGCATCAAAAGATTCAAGTCTCTAGATTTATCCGTTATGGTATTTCTTTAATTTGAGCAATTTATTGCGAAAGGCCACGCTGCTAATCACAAAGTCATTCACTAAATAGGGAGCAAGGGAGCATCCTATAGCTCTCTATGCAACTAAGTGCATTCAGTACAAGCTTCCTACCAATAGTTCAGTTTCAGGCTGCAGATGATGTTTGGACCACACAACAAGTTTGGCAGACATGGGATAATGGTACTCAGTGCATAGATTCAGAATTATTAATGTACAATTTCATTTTAACATGGCTGGCTTTGATTGGATGATGCTGGACATTACTTTGAATTGGAATTAATTATGCAAATTTTTTATGTAATATCTGTAACGTCTCAAACACGAATAACCAAGACTCCTGGAAACATAATAAACGTCTGACTTTCAATAGCTTGACATTATTTAAAATTTCTCAACTTTGTCCCACTGTCCACATATGTTGCCATATATTTTTAGGAAAACGATTTGCTCTGGAAATTTTTTTGCATGTTTATTAGGTGCTACTAGTTACAAATCAAAAAGGGAAATGAAAAAATGCACACAGCAGTCACACTCTGGTCTCAGGAGGTTAAAATGCTTTGTCATAACACAATGGTTAAAGACGTCCATCTAGAGGAAGCCTATTCAACTGGTGGCCTGCAGGCCAAATCCGGCCCGTTTGCTATTTTCAGTGGCCCTCTTAAGGTTGTCGGTTGTCTTAGGTGCTGTTCACACCGAATGCGTTTTGTCTGTGCGTGCTGTTTTTCAATTGTTTTCCTATGTAAACTTGCACTAGACAGATGTCGCACCATGTCTCGATGTTTTTACAGTGTCTCGTGCAGGAGCGCCACATTTTTTAGACACTTTCAGAGGTTGAGCTACAAAAAGAGACTTTTGTACCTCATACTTTTTTCCCCCGAAATGTAAGTAATGTTTATAAAAACAAAAGTAGCATTTATAAGACTGAAATGCTCTTGTTTGAAAGGAGTCTGTACATGTAAGCACTTCAGACTGGATTAATTCCAGAAAATGTGTAGAAATTAAAATAATTAGCAACAGTAATTTCAGTACAGTACTTAATTTGCATTGTAGTTACTATAAGCACTGCAATTGTAATCAACAGGCAGCCCTACATGTTATCTAAAATATTTAAACTGATCATTACAGCACTACTAATCCTGATGAGGAAATCATTCAACTGATGAGGATCATTCAGCTAAAATGCTACTGCTGCTGCAGCCTGTTTGTTCTGATGTGTGATGTAGTTAAAGCACCTACTTTATTCATGCCCACATCAAAAGCCCACCAGTCCAGCACAGTGTGTTTCCAGCTCCTTTGGAAGTTATCAGCATATATTTGTATGCTGGCTGTCTCCTTGGTTGACACTGTGTTAATCCAGCAGTGGGAGCTCGACTCTTGGCCAGTAAATACACACTTCTTCACATATGCTTCTTAGACTGCCAGAGAATCATAAATAAAGACAGACTTTAGAAATGCTGATACTGCTATGACACTGAGGTGCTTTTCACCTCCAGCTGTGCTAATAAAAGAAAGAAACTTCAAATGAGCTTGAAAAGTCTTCTCAAAGTTTTTGTCAAACTTGAATGACCCACATCAAATAAGAATACGTTTTCTCTAGACTTGACAAAGAAGAAATGAAAGCATTTTTCTTTTGAGTTTTGCTCTGAAACCAGCCAGTGCAGCTGATGTTTTGGTCCGGTACAATTGAATGTGATTTTGAAATGGAAAATCTGATGAAGTGTGGAATTTTCATGACACAAGAGATACTAAATGGAGTTGCAAAAATTATTTTTGACATTTCTCAAATTCTTGCCCTGTCTAGCATTGTTCAGTCAAACAGGTAGTCTCGCCCTCACATTCACACAATTGGTTGATCCAATGTTGCTGTGTCGGGCTGGTCGGGAATTTAAAAATCAGACCAATGTTTTGAAAACCAACATAATTTAGTTACATTAGGTCAAATTAATGCACTGTAGCTTTAACTCAACTTCAGTAGGTTCATCAAACTCAATTTATTAAGATTTTACTCAATTAATTTATTTTAGTAATCATTAGTATATGCCAGGTAAGAAGTATAAGGACATTGACACTAAAATCGCACTTCGTGTCAACATTTGTTCTCCTATCCAGTTCCATGCAAAGCATACTGGGAAATGGAAATTCCTTGCACAGTTTCATCAATGCTACATTAACACCACAAAAAGTATTCATGTAGCCCCAAGTCAAATGTATTAAGTTAACTTCCATTTTACAAATTTAAATGGGTAGTTCATTTTAATTAAGTAAACTGAACAAGCAGCAAAATGTTTTATTTCTTTTTAATGTATGGATGGCTTACTTGGTTGTCTTTAAATATTAAGCTGACATAGGAGAAAGTATTTAACAGCGAAACTCCTGTTAGGCGTAGCGTAAACTCCGGTGAGAAGAGACGAATGTGGAAGTGCAGAGGATAGAGAAAAACAAAACGCTGGTCACGAATTAGAAGACAACAATGAGGATTTGTAAAGAAAAATGTCAGAGGATTTCGATATAAGATTTGAGTTTTTTTACCAGCCCTATTTGTTTGAACCAGAGTACATCAACCAGGAACTCCTGGAGATGGAGGCTGCAGCAGCGGTACAAACAAAAGAATCTGGAAGACGGAGAGTACAGGAAACATGGTGGTGCTCATGCAGGAAATGCGAGGTAATGCCAACAGAGGCTGAGAGTGTTTGCTGCCATGAACGGACTGGATAGATGCATGAATGCACCATTTTAAGACTAATACAAATCTACAGTATAGCTAAAATAACTCTTCTTTTCACCGTTTTCCTTTGCTGTAAACAACGCGTGCTTCCGCGATCGTCACTTCTCACCGGAGCTTACACTACGCCTATGTCATACGGCAGAACTCGACTCTCTTGTGAACGCGTGGACGGCCGTTACCTGAAGCCAGTGATTATAGTTTATAAAGTTATAAATATGGATATTTTTCTTACAAAAACGCATCGCATCGCTTCGCTTCAGAAGACCTTTATTAACCCCCTGGAGCCATATGGATTACTTTTTTGATAAATGGATTCACTTTATTGGGCTTCAAAATCTCTAAGGTACCATTCACTCCCATTATAAAGCTTGGATATTTTTTAGTATAACTCCAATTGTGTTTGGCTGAAAGAAGAAAGTCACATACACCTAAGATGACTTGAGGGTGAGTAAATTATGGGGTAATTTAAATTTTTGTGTGAACTAACCCTTTAAAATATCATATTATAATGTCAGCTGCATTAAATAAATGTGATGGCATTTAAATAATCTCATTGAGGTCAGATTAAATGTATTTAACTGATTAATTCTATAAATTATTCAGTATTAATCAGTTCAAACAGTACACGTAAAAATGTGTACATTTCTGTAGGTGTTAATACATTAAATGATGACGTTTAAGATGCTGTCAATACATCAATATTGTACATTTCGGTGTCTATGCAAACGTAAGAGAATGTACGTTTGCTAGAACCAAAATTTACATAAGAATACATACAAGTTCTCATGAGATCACATTGTTTTTTAGGCCTGGAAAAGTCTTGGGAATTAAAAAAAGTTAATTTTATATATTAAAAAAGTTAATATATATTTTTAAATATTTTTCTCTTCTCTGAAATATTTCATAAGATATTGTGTAGCGTAAAACTTGCTCTCAAGCCGTAGTGATGTCTGTTTCGTCAGTGAATCGTTCTTTCGAGTCAGTTTATTTTTAAAGAATATGTCAAAAACTATTTGCAAATCAGTCTAAATGATTTATTACCAATCTCTCAATCAAAATTATTTGAAAATATTTGTATAATCACAAATGACTGGAACAGTCATGGAACCTCACTGGTCAAAAAGTGTGAAATTTGGGTCTTTCCCCCATACAAAGCTATCGTATGGTTTCAAAAGACTTGGAATTTAGTGCACGAGTCATATGGACATCTTTCATGGTGCTTTTTAGAGCTTGACACTCTGAACTTGTTGGGAAAAGAAATGCGTGAAGATTCTTCAAACATTCTCTTTTTTATTTTCCCTTGAAAAACAATTGTACACCGGTTTGGAACAACATAAATGTGAGTAAATAATAGCAGAACTTTTTCTTTAATCACTGTATTACTGAATAAAACAACCTAAAAGTTACTCTTGCAGCATATTACAAGGTCAATAGACAGTTTAGAAGTGTAAGGCAGAGTATTTTCTGGCTGTGAAGTGAAGCTGGACTCTTTAAACACAGACTGCTAAAACATTAATGAAAGTACATGAGTTTAGTCAGTAGTTGTTGCTCGCAGGTTGTTTGTGTGTACTGTATGATAGCATGTGCTTTGAGGTATAAAACCATTCTCTACAGTTTTTGAAGTATAAAGTGTGCTTACAGCCCGTTGTCCCATTGTTGAAACAATATTCTTATAATTATATGAATCAAAATGCTTAGACAAAAGGGAAAAATAGCAGATAGGACAGTTTAAAGAGAAGGTAGTCATGTTCTTGCTGCCTTTCCTATCAGCTGACCTTTAAAGATGATAAAGGAATTGTTCTTTGACCCGGTATGATCTTGAAGTGTCATGATCACATTAGTAGCTGGACTGACCTCCATAGCACTGCCCTCCCCCTTCCCTGCACCTGTACCCTGAAAACTGACCCCAGACCTGCTGTACATCCAATACAAACTCCAGCTGAATGCTAAACACGTTTTCATTTGTACAGGATTAACTGTGTACACATTTTCTTACCAGTGTATCTTGGCCTGGTTATGGTTTCAAATGTATAGAAATGCTCTTTGTTTGAGGATTTATTTAGTAGAATGAGAACACTATTCATCTATACATCAGTAAACTCTTTTTATAGCATTATGTATCTTAATAACTGTGACAATCCAGGCTTTCTGAAGTAAAACCATCAATCAGGCTTCAGACATTCATATATGATATGTGCAGTCAGAGACTTTGAAAGCTTATTTATTTTATTCACCCTGGATTTTGGAAATAAAGCAATCCCAGCTCACTTTGCCTCATATGATTATACCATAAATAAAGAGAAGAGAATAATAAAGGAATAGTTCACCCAAAAATGAAAATTGTATCATTTATTTATTATATTATCTGTCACTAGATTTACTGACCCTTGTGTTGTTATTGACCCCATTGTCTTTCTTCAGTGGACCACAAAAGAGGATATTTTGCAGTATATCTTAGCCGCTCTTTTCCATATAATGAAAGTGAATTGTGATTTATTCGACCAAGTTCGAAAAGGATACAAATAATTACCATCAAAATACTCAAAGCAACTCGTGTGCTATATATTAAAGCCTTACAATAGCTTTATGTGAGGAACTGCGATATCAGAGACCATTTCACTGAGATGGACCACTCGTAGAATAAATGGAAGGAATTGGAACGGCCATTATGGCGGTTGTAGAATAGGAAGTCCCACCTTACAGATAAAAGAGCCAATCACCTTTTTGAAAGAGAGATCGGCTGTCAGATTACTCAACAACGTGCATGCATATTAGCTGGACCAGCCTGAAAAATTGCATTTTAGTTGTGATCTGAGATAAAGAAGTACAATTTATGATACCAATTTTGTCAGATTTTACTGCTGATTTGATAATTGTTCTTTGATCATTATATTTCCCCATTCAAGGAAAGGAGATTTTACTTGTATGCTGCTTCTCTCCATAGAAAATAGTAGCTAGAGAGTTTTCCTAAGATTGCAGATGAGTGGACTGATTTACCTTGAAAGGGATTTTGACGATATTCAAGTTGTTTTGTGAAGAAAATGTTTCCGCTCTCAAATCTCCTTTACGCTTGGTTTCCATTCAAAATGTTCAAATGCGTTGCGTTGAGATTGCATGAGATGCGAGAACCAATAATGACATATTTGACAACAAACCTAACACAACTTGTCTTGAAACACATGAATGAGATTTAAAGGTTTTTAAATTTTGGTCTGTACATCACCCAAATGAACTATTCTTTTATGATGCTTTTTTTGTCCTTTTTGACCTTGTTGTATTGAAAACAGAAGCTTTGACAATCTGATTCATATTTCCTTTTGTGTTCTACAGAAGACCTTATGTTCTACAGGTTTGGAATGACATGGGGTGAATGAAAAGATTGACATTTTTGGGTGAACTATCCATTTAATATCTGCAGATTAGTGTTTTTTTTATTCATTTGGTAAGATCTGTAGAGTCTTAAGCAGGAAATGTTGCAGATTTCCCTTGCCATTGTACAGAGTGAGTTACTCTACTTGCTTTGTTTTTGCAGTTAAAGTGTTCCTCTTATCAGAAATCTTAATGTAAACATTGCTCCTCTTGGCCAGGGGCTCAGTACTGCTGTCCTTGGACAAAATAACAGATGGCTGTTTCAGTCGACCTTCCGCTTTCGCTCTGTTTTCCATCAGAAACTCCAGCCTTGGAAAAAAAAAAACCTTAATGATTGTTGAGTGAGGGGGGAAGCCCTTACTCTCATATAAGTCAGCATTTCACGCTGGATGAGCTGCTGCACTTTTGATCTTGAAATGGTGTAGAAATACAGCACATTCAAAGGGAATTATTAATATACTATCATGGCAAGGTCTTTAAAACAGTATCGTATAGCTTTGATGTTGTAGCGAGAACGTAGGAAGCCTCATGTCGTAAAACCTGCGATCAAGACGGGGGCAGAAATAATCAGGACTTCTACTGAACAAAACATCTCTATTGGTTTAATTTGGTCTTTAACCATTGTAAAAGTTGGTGCTTGCTGGTTTAAGACAGTCTGACCAGTTGAAAGTGCCCCAAACCCCTCTAATACCAGTCAACAGACCAACCTGACCATGCTGTACCTATATTTTTACTACGTATCGCAGATGTGTCCAGGTGAAATTACCACTAGAGGTGCTACAACAACAACTTTTAATCACTTTCACACCAATCATGAGTATAATATAAATGCTATATAAAGTATTCTTAAATACTTACTTTTAGGCTTCTGTTCCTGATAAAATTCTATTTTCTATTTTATGACGTCAATACAATAGCACATGACTTGTAAAGCGATACATTTTACCTGTGTTTAGTTGATTCAAATATGGAATCATAATTAATTGCATGATTTTTCAGTTAGTGCTAAAATTGGTCTCTGTATATAAACTCTGTGAAAAATGAAATTTTTCTGGATCACCAGCTGGACTGGTAATCTGGCATACCGGGCATTTTCCCAGTGAGCCGACACACTTTGGGGCTGATCAGGGGCTGAATGGCCATCGGGAGAACCGGGCGGGCTGGTGGGTCAGCTGCGAAACGTGCTGAATGGGCCGCGATGAGCTAAAATTAGCCGTCGCGTTATGAAGAACGGACCACAAAACGGCGCCGCAGTATGCAGAAAAGACCGCGAACACCGACTTTGTTGCAGGTAATGTCTGGAAAGGACCTGCGTTCAACTGCCTGTTGTAACTCAGGCAGTTGTTTTTGCCATCTTGTATATGTTCCGCAGGTGTGATATTCAGATGTACCAATCCTGTGCAGGTGTTGTTACATGAGGTCTGCCACTGTGAGGACAATCAGCTATCTTTCCTGTCTCCCTGTAGCGCTGTCTTAGGTGTCTCACAGTACGAACATTGCAATTTATTGCCCTGGCCACATCTGCAGTCCTCATGCCTCCATGCAGCATGCCTAAGGCATGTTCCATAGATGAGCAGGGACCCTGGGCATCTTTCTTTTGGTGTTTTTCCAGAGTCAGTAGAAAGGTCTCTATTATGGGGCTATCTAGACTGGCGAGCAACGGGAGGGAGCCACGATGGAGGATGGTACCTTAACTCAATACTCTGCTTGAAAGCTTCACTTTATTTAGTTGACCAGCTACTGGAAAGCTTTCTTCTAAAACAACCAGGCCAATTTAACTGTTACACTTTTGTAAAATAAACTTTCACATTAATGTTATAGCCTCTGTTCCTGCCGACCCTGGCATGAGGAGACCAGAAGGCTCATATGAGGAGTCTTGAGTTTTTTGAGGCTGTAAGAAAAAGTCAACAAATTGAAAAAATAAAACCAACGTTTTTTTGAGGTAATATTTGTAATCTTGTTAAAACAGATTTCATAAAATTGGTATCGAACGATACCCAGCCATTGAGTTGAGTTTCTTTTATTTGGTAGGGACAAAGCATGTTGATGAACATTTGTACAGAATACAAGATGTAAACAAGCCGGATTATAGCAGTATTGCTAATTTACGTCCGTAGTCCCTAGGCAGGTACACACAAATA
Organism: Xyrauchen texanus; assembly: GCF_025860055.1. NCBI lineage: Eukaryota > Metazoa > Chordata > Actinopteri > Cypriniformes > Catostomidae > Xyrauchen > Xyrauchen texanus. Next base: position 10,862,652 of record NC_068278.1, on the reverse strand, counting down.
ACAAATACTCACTATACACAAGACTCAACTAAAAAACACAATACATAAAAACACATCACAAAAATTACTAAGAAAAATGTTTACACACATTGCTAGCGGTCGTGTTAAAATGTATTGTTTTGTCGCATTTAAAATGATTTCACGGCAGAAAAGTAAAGCGAGTAGAGTCAAGTCAAACCAAATCATGCAGTGGAAAAGTGCCATTGGTGTGCCATAAGTTTTTATAACTGTGACCTTAATTGCCTACCGTCTGTAAGCTGTTAGTTTCGTAACGACTGTTCCACAGGTGCATGTTCATTAATTGTTTATGGTTCATTGAACAAGCTTGGAAAACATTGTTTAAACCCCTTACAATAAAGATCTGTAAAGTTATTTGGATTTTTACACAATTATCTTTAAAATACAGTGTCCTGAAAAATGTACGTTTATTTATTTTCCTGCAAATGCAATAGTGAAATGATAGAAATGCTCTAAAATGGCACCAATTCAAGCAACACTAAATGTTTCCCAAAGTATAAGTAAGAACTAGTCCCCATAGGTTGAGTATTCGTTGCAGTGGGCATTAAATCTCTTAAACCCTCATCCTCCACAATATTAATCAGCTGGCAGGATGTGAATATCCACTTGATATCCAGTGTTAAGCACCACTTTGAGCTCAACATGAAAAGCTCTGCAGAAAACAGGCAAGTTCATATTGACATACTACCCATACTACTTAATGCTTCTGGATATAGCTTCAGGCAAAGCTCCAAAAGGGGCCAGAGCTCTAAACCGCCATTAATGTAGCCCCTTACCTAACCCTTTCCCTTTTCTTAACCGTGAGTGGAAGTGATGCCCCCTTTTGGAGTTGGCGAAATCCCGTTTTGGAGTCACCACAGCCCTTTCTGGAGTAACCCCGCCCTCCTTTGGAGATTCCGCCCCCATTTGGAAGTCTCCGGCCTGCAGCTATTCCCACTTGAAGAGTATTATGATAGTATGCCATTCCGAACACTGCCAAGGTCTTGTTCTGCTTTTAGCATTGGTATTGCGCACGTAATGATACTTTATCCAAATTTGCCGATAATCATTAGCTGATGCTTCAGAAGATCAGCGGCAATGGACTTAATGTTGAAATTATTTGAACTCTGAGTGGCATGTCGACAGCGTAATATGTCTGCCCTTTTAAAGCCAGTATTTAGAACAGAGCTGAATAAAATATCAGAGTGTTATATGAAAATGTAAAAAATGCAATAAGCATGCTTAGGAAAATCGCATTTTAACGTTAATTTTGACAGCTCTAATTAGAATTTTTACATTACATAACCAACTAAATTTACAAGCTTAATAAAGCATGAGCATGTTGAATGGTTGCTTAACTGAAAGAGCGATGCACTTGCAACATGATGGAACGGGGTAGGAGTCAAGATGATGCACACCCTTAAACTAATACTTTGTTAAAGCACCTTTTGATTTTATTACAGCACTTTCAGTCTTTTTGGGTAGGAGTCTATTAGCATGGCACATCTTGACATGGCAATATTTGCCCACTCTTCTTTGCAAAAGCACTCCAAATCTGTCAGATTGTGAGGACATGTCCTGTGCACAGCCCTCTTCGGATCACCCCACAGATGTTCAATCGGATTCAGGTCTGGGCTCTTACTGGGCCATTCCAAAATGTTAATCTTCTTCTGGTGAAGCCATGCTTTTGTGGATTTGGATGTGTGCTTTGGGTCATTGTCGTGCTAAAAGGTGAACTTCCTCTTCATCTTCAGCTTTCTAACGTACGCCTGAAGGTTTTGTGCCAAAATTGCCTGGTATTTGGAACTGTTCATAATTCCCTCCACCCTGACTAAGGCACCGGTTCCAGCTGAAGAAAAACTGCCCCAAAGCATGATGCTGCCACCACCATGCTTCAATGTGGGTATGGTGTTCTTTGGGTGATGTGCAGTGTTGTTTTTGCGCCAAACATACCTTTTGGAATTATGGCAAAAAAGTTCAACCTTGGTTTCATCAGACCATAACACATTTTCCCACGTGCTTTTTGGGAGACTTGATGTTTGTTTTTGCAAACTTCAGCCAGGCTTGGATGTTTTTCTTTGTAAGAAAAGGCTTCCAGCTTGACAACCTACCCCATAGCCCATTCATATGAAGAATACGGGAGATTGTTGTCACATGTAGCACATAGCCAGTACTTGCCAGAAATTCCTGCAATTCCTTTAATGTAGGCCTCTTGGAAGCCTCCCTGACCAGTTTTCTTCTTGTCTTTTCATCAATTTTGGAGGGGGTCCAGTTCTTGGTAATGTCTCTGTTGTGCAATATTTTCTCCACTTGATGATGACTGTCTTCACTCTGTTCCATGGTATATCTAATGCTTTGGAAATTCTTTTGTACCCTTCTCCTGACTGATATCTTTCAACAATGAGATCCCTCTGATGCTTTGGAAGCTCTCTGCGGACCATGGATTTTGCTCTGAGATACAACTAAGAAAATGTCAGGAAAATCCTACTAGAAGAGCTGAACTTTATTTGTGATTAATCAGAGTCACTTTAAATGATGGCAGGTGTGTAATGACTTCTATTTAACATGAGTTTGAATGTGATTGGTTAATTCTGAATACAGCCACATCCCCAGTTATAAGAAGGTGTGCACGCCTATGCAACCAGGTTATTGTAAGGTTTTTCATTTAAATTTTTCCCCCACGAAGATTTCAGTTTGTTTTGTTCACATTATAGGTCACATTAAAAGTGGAAAAAGTTCTGACATTAATTATCTTTATCTCATTCTTTTACATCACAAAAACCTGGCATTTTAACAGGGGTGTGTAGACTTTTTATATCCACTGTATATCTGGAAAATTGCCTTGTTTTGTTGAAAAGTGCTTGATTAAACTGAACATTTCTTCTGTCTGAAGTGTGTTAATCAAGGTGAGGTCCATGCCCTCCACTTTCATTGAATAATGTATCTTTTAATGTCCTTTCTGTTCTTTACAGTCAGTAGTTAATTAAAAAGTAGAAAGAAACATTAATTTTAATCACACAATAGCACGGCTGCATTAAAGAAACCAAGAGACTTCTCTCTCGTTAACCTTTGGTGAACTGCAAAACTGTGAGGTGTTCATTGAACTCTTAAAGAGACTGTACCATTTTAGCACTTTTTATACAAATTAATGAAAATTCGATGTAAATACTTGTAAATTGTACACATTATTTCAAACATTGACACTATGTATACATGTCACGAACCCCGCTCCCTCGCTCCGCCCCCTCGAGCTTCCACGCTCGTTCCGCCCCCTCGAGCTCGCACGCTCGTTTTGCTCCCTCGAGCTCGCACGCTCGTTTCGCCCTCGAGCTCGCACGCTCGTTTTGCTCTCGAGCTCGCAGCTTTTCGCCCTCGAGCTCGCTCGCTTTTGCCCTCGAGCTCGCACGCTCGTTTTGCCCTCGAGCTCGCGCTCGTTTGCTCCCTCGAGCTTCCAGCTCGTTTTGCACCTACGAGCTCTCATGCTCGTTAGCAGGTCTCCCTCCTCGGGCTCACATGCCCGCTCCCAATCGCCAGAACATTATGTACACCTGCACTCGTCTCATCTCCACATTAGTTTCACCTGTACTCGTCTCATCACCTTTCATTGTTTACACCTGCACTTTCCCCTATATATATCACTGCCCTTTCGTCTCACGCCTGTTGGTTATTGTATTTAGTTTCCCGTGTCTTTGCCCCCCGCTAGTCTCATCTAGTTTTGAACTCCTCTCGTTTACCCCTTAGCTTGCCAGCTCTAGTGTTCCCCTAGAATCCCCAGTCTTTTCCTCTCGCTTGTCTAGCCCCTTTGTCTACTGATTCCCCAGCTTCGACCTCACGCTCCCTTTGACTACTCTTCACTGGATTTGCCCTGTTTGTACTTTTGCCTGCACTGCTATTAATAAAAGCAGTTTCCTCCGACATTGTGACTGTCTCATCTTGTGTGTGTGTGTGCGGGTGACAATACAATTTCTTGATATACTTTATTGAACTTTATTCTGATGAGAATTTATAATGTGCATTTTGTAAAAAATAAATAAATAAACACAATTGTCAGTCATACTTTGTCATTTTAGTGTTGGTATATCGAATAGAGATTATATCAAATCATGGCCCTCATATCATACATCAGACTGAATTGTGAGATAACTATATCGTCCCATCCCTAGTTACTGAGCTGCTCAGTGTTTATTGTGGAATATTTGATAATGGTTAAGATTTCACATTGGAGTTCAAAAGTATCAATTTAATTTACTGAAGGAAGATCCCTTCAAAAGTTTTGAAGTAGATTCCCCATGAATACCTAGACCATTATGTTTGAAGTCACCATGACCTTGTATTGCTTATTTCAGTTTGAATTTATTCAGAGTTACAAGACTGACTGATCCAAATCTGCATGCCAAAGCAGTAAAATTATGGTCATAGCTTCAGAGGATCTAACAAAAGCGGCTTACAAAACCATGCAGTATTTCACCAGTGCCTTTAAACCAACTTTTGGTTGGGAAATATAGCTTAAATTTTACATTATCAATCAAAGGTTTGGGTGCACTGAACTGAATTAGATTCACATGATCATGTTGACTCATTATTCTTTAAATAGACTGCCAAGAGTTGAGTGGAGATGTTTTAATTCAATTAAATAACTATAATAAATAAAACTATCATTACCCCCCACACTCTCTGCACCTACACAACCTACATAACGAGGTCAAGTGATAACAATGTAGCATACTAATTTTCAAAAATTGTATTGTTAAGTGAAGCGTTCCATTTGACATACTATTAAAAAAAAAAAATAGTGGGCAGTGTTGAGTGTGTACTCTGCAGTATGTACTTGTAGTGAGCAGTATGCTAGTATTCCATTTCATACATAGCCAACTAATACCAGATAACAAAAAGATTCAGATTCAGAATCTATCTCTTGAATTCATAGATTACCGTTGTTGGATAGATTCTGAATCTGGTATTTTTTATCTATTAGATAAAAAAAAAATAGATATCTATTTTTTATCTATTTAACGTTGAAATGTGAAGTAAGATTGTAACAAACATTTTAAAAATGTTTCCTTTTACTACGCTGCCTTGTGTGTTTATGACCCTCTTTAATTTCCACCCCCTGAGATTATAAGTATTCCATTCAAACTTAATGGAAGTAAGTCAAACTTTCTCAACTTTCAAACTCTCGGTAGCTTTAAGAGTGAATAGTAATGCTATATTCATGTTGAGCCTTGGGTGAGTCTACCCATGCAGCGCTGAATTCCCGGTAAACTCTGGTAGAGCTGCAGCATTTCACTGCTGTTCCCCGCTGAGCTCCACAGAATGTTACATTCATTATTTTTGACGAGCATGAGGCTGCAGTATCTCAGGGTGCCGAGGTTCCATGCAGAGAATCTTGAAGTCACAGTTGACATCAGAACTTCAGAGTTAACTGCTGTGGCTGTAACATGTTTGAAATGGGAAAAGGAGGCGGGAACCGGCTGAACAATCAAAGCAATATTTTAATTGGAACTTAAACAAAAAGACACAAAAACATAAACACATGCCTGGCAGCTGCATGTGTCTCTCTCTCAACGCATTCCGCTGCACATATCCTCGGCTGATTAGCCCGATTGGTGGTCGGGCGTGCATAGTCACACCCTGGCCCCGCCCTCCTCTTCTTCACATTCCTCCCTCCTTTGCCTCAGGCCCGGGAACCTCCAGAATGACGTACACCCCCCTCCTTCACGGGCATCGGCACCAATGTAACACGGTTGAAATTGGAAAGGAGGTGGCGGGAACCGGCTGAACAATCAAAGCATTATTTAATAGGAATTTAAACAAAAAGAAGGGCCGGGCCGGGCTGGAACAGGGCATGCCCCCGGACCCCAATCAGCCTGATGGGGGGCACGCGAGGGATAAAGGCGGCTGAGCACGACAATTCGAGAGAGAGAATTACAGGCAGCTGCCCTGTATGTGCTTGTGTCTGTCTTTTTATTTAATTAAATATTATTTATATTGTTAAGCCGGTTCTCACGCCTCCTTGCCCATCTAAACCCCCTTACATTGGTACCGAAACCCGTGAAGGAGGAGGGATGCCCGTTGTAGAGTCCTCAACACTGCCGTCCACCAGGGGACGGAGTAGGCCGACCGCCCCGATGTGGGGAATGGCCACCGTCCACGGGGCGATGAGGGTTGGGACTCCCTGACCGCCTGGAGAGGTGGAGTCGCTGCCAGAGGCGGAGGAGTGTCCCAACATGCTGCCAGAAAAGTGGAGGAGCGTTCTGTCCGCTAAAGGTGCACTCGGTAACTATATGCTTGTGTCATCTAGGTCTTGCAGTGACACCTAGTGGCGTGGATGCATAATCATTCAAAATCAATAGTTTTCAGTAAAAGATGCTATTGTAGAAGTTAACTATTCACAGTCAGCCATGATTAATTGAATCCAAGAGTGAAAGTGTAAAATAACAGGACTGTTAATGAGATTAAGCCAGTAGTATTTGAATGGTCATGTGATTTCAACATGGCATCCCCCATGTAGAATAAAACAGCTTTTATAAAGTTACTGATATGACTAGATTCTCGTGATTTTTATATATATATATATATATATATATATATATATATATATGACTGCATGCACTTTTAAAAAGTATTTTAATATGTCGAAAATAAATTCTTCTTTCTAAAGACTTTTAAAAGAAGTTTATGTGCAGAGAATGTCAAATAAAATTGTACTCTTTGGAACAGATTCCAAAACAAGCAAGAACCCTCCCCCACTCCCATTATTTATACCATGATCAATGGAAACGTGGGGAAATGCTTCACGCTGCAACCCTCCTATGTTCAAGCCAAATCTATGCCCTTGAGTGAGTGGATAAATCGATCAGTAAGACTGTTTGGACTAAGTTTGGATGCACAAGCGATTATCGCAATATGCTGTCACTCAGTGACACTAATAACAGCCACAATGAGCATTCATTATAACATTAAACATAAACTCCAGTGCTGGATTTCTTCTGCATTAGACACTTACCTGACGAAAGCTATTTTAAAAAGTGGTGGGGATGAAATTGGCAAAGGCAAAAAGTGGTAGGGACATGTCCCACCCATAAATTACACCTATGGAGATGTAGAAGGACTTGTGCACCATAAACCATGATTTGCTACTTGCTAGTCAGAAGTAGGTGTTATTAGGGAGATGGATATTCTCATTCTAGAGAGCATTGTACTGGACAGAAATTTGGATACAAGATGAATGCAGCATTTTTGTTTGGTCCATTTTCCTGGAAGAGAGAACGATATATTTAAAATGTCCATGTACTGTATGCTAAAGGTTTATTTTGTCATCTTTATGGAGAACACTAGCACATAGGCGGTCTCAAAGTTAGCAGACATAAAAGTAACAAAACTGCAACTTTGATTTCATGAGGTCTTTGAATGTCTGCCAACAAATGTATGGCAACAAAACAATGTTAGAAGTAAAATGGCACTGTCTTCATCTTGGAAAGTAAAAATGAAAAGCATTTTTGTCAGTAGTGGCCAGGGGCACATTAACACACAGGCTTATACGGGCTGAAGCCCAGGAGCCTACAACTCCCATGGGGCCCAGCAGGAGGGGGAAAATGCAGTGCGAATTCAAAACAGTGTTTTTGGGGTTACCACACGAAGGGGTGTTCCAAATGAAATTGAGCAACTCAAGCCCTCCACAAAGAGCCCTTCCTTAAGGCTGGTAGTGAAGGGTACATGCGATGGTCACTTGGAGGAAAAATGTTTACCATTTATGATTACTTGACCCTGATCACTTTTATAAACATTTATGTACAGATGTATTACTATTATTAAAATAGCAAATAAGTCAAAAAAGGCAATGTTTGAAAAAAACTAAAAAAAACTATTACAAAAAGTATATTTATTTGCAACAACAAATTAAGAGCAATAAATAAGAGATTCCTGTTGTTAGAACAGAAGATTGTGGAAGTGACATGTCTTTCATTACTACCTTCATCAAGAGTGTCCCAAATGGCCATACATGAGACGCAAGTGCCCTACTCCTTTCAGAGTTCCCACTTCAAGGGCTCAGCCCTTCGGAAGGGAGTAGGGCATAAGGATGATCACTTTCGGTTTGGAATTCGCCACGGTTGTGAATATGGTGACATTTATTCAGTTTTACTACCCCATGATAGAAATTATAGCTGCTGATGTCGTCCTAGTACCAAAATAATTGCACACCCCTGCTCATTTGAATATGTAAGACTAATACTGTAAATTAGCAAGCAGATTTTCTTTAATCCTAGCAAACACACAAAAATCCTTGCATTTTGTGAATGCAAAAAAAAAAAAAAAAGCACAGCCAGTAAAGGTGTCGTGTAGTGCTTGTTCAATGCTCCACCTGCATATTTTTTGTCTTTTTATCGTTATTTATTCCTTTTTTTTTTGTTCTTTTTGTCTTATCTTTAATTTTTTTGTCTTTTTATATTTCTTTCCCTTCATTCTTTTTCTTTGTCTTATTTTCTTTCTTTTTATCTTTCTTTCATTCTTTGTCATTCCTTTCTTTTTATTTTATATTTTTTTAATCTTTATTTCTTTCTTTTTTATTCTCTTATCTTTATTTATTTTTTGTCTTTTTATCTTTATTTATTCCTTTTTTTTGTTCTTTTTCTCTTATCTTAAAATTTTTGTCTTTTTATATTTCTTTCCCTTTATTCTTTCTTTCTTTTTGTCTTATTTTATTTCTTTTGATCTTTCTTTCATTCTTTCTGTTGTTCCTTCTTTCTTTTATTTTTTTTTCCTTTTATTTCCTTTTTCTTTTGATCTCTCTTAGTCTTGTTTTATTTTATCTGTCTTTATTTCTTTCATTTGTTCTTGCATTCTTTTTTTCTCATTTTCTTTCTTTCATCCTTTCTTAATATTATTTATTTTCTTTGTTTTCTTTCTTTTTCCTTCCTCCTTTCTTTCTTTCATTCTTTCTTTCTTTCTTTCTTTCAGACTGACATTTTACTGTTATTATTTCTTGGGAATCATATTTTTAATTTAGGTATATTAAAACCTGGGGAATAACATAATTTGCTCAAGTGCATATTTTAGATGCAGTTTTAGATTCAGCACATCTACAGTAGCCTCATTATTACATTCTGATGAGATTACTGGATTAATTGCATTATTTAACCAGTTAAAACAAAGCTGTCTCTTAAGTAGGTTTTTGAATGGGATCCATTGAAATGATCAACTCAAATGCCCTCTGGTGGTGTCATGTTACTATTGCATGTGTTCGTGAATAGAGAGGAATGCTTTGAGTACTGGGTCATCTACGGATGCTGAATTGGGAGTCTTGTAGCCTTTATAATATGAATATTATTATTATTATTTTTTATTTTTTATTTTGTCCACCAGCATAACAGATCTGTTAACAATCAAAGTCAGGTTAGGAATATAGATGCATTTTTTATGAGGACATAATTTGGTAGGGCTTTTATAAGGTAACTGACATGACTGGATTCTCCATTTCATATGAGTGCTCATGATTTTATATGTTAAAAATTGAAATTCATTTCTTTAGGTGTTCTTCTTAAAGTCCCCCCTCCGAATAATGTTTCTTTTTTTGGAGGATTTAACATGTAATATACATGGAATCTATGTAGATCGACATTAACTTAAACCTAATTTAATAACGTTTTGATCTGATACTGTATATCAGGACATATAATCAGTGTTCCCCATACAGTCAGAGATGAGGGTTAAATGAATGACAGAGGTTAAATATACATGCTGACTTTGGGACTAAATGCCTTCATCTGGAGACCTGGTAAAATGGGTCACCTGGTGTTACCATGGAAATCTGGGTCACCTGTTGCCATGCAATGACAGTAAATTACTAGACAAATTGATATGTGCCCATGTGTTATGTTGTCTAATCGTGGCTGATATCCATGCTTCCTCCTGTTGTTTTTCAATGCAACATCATGATGACAGACTGGGTCCCTCGTGTCAGTTTTTATAAGCTGAAATGTTTACAGGTGAAGTTTTTAGTTTCTGAGCAGCTAACAGCAGCGAATGTGGTGAAAGAATGATATTTAAAACTAAATAACATTTTGAGAATATAAAAAATACACACTTCACTTTTAAGTCTAGTGTACTCAATGCATGAACCACTATTTAATCTATAGTTTGTTTTTTATGCTTTCTTGCAGAAGGAGCTCAGTCTTCCCAGACGAGGAAGCGTGTAAGTAAACCTGCTTTAATTGTCTAATCAGTCACTTTTAGCACACCATGCAGCCTAGACAATTGTCATTTTAAATGTCATGAATATAATATTAAGCTGTGGGACATGAGTACAGTCATTCAATTGGTTGTATTGTTGTATACAAAACATGAAAAAAGATGGACAAAACTGGCAAATGTTCATTTTTTGTTCATTCGGTTTCAAATGAATTAATGCGTCAACCCTGCCTAAAGTCTACAAGACTATAATTCTAACTCAGAGAAAGTTTTTCTTGCGTGCAAGAAATTCACACAGCCTTTGTTGATCATTTTGGAGTGAATTCTAAAAAGAATAAAACCAATTCATCCTCGTTTGGAAATGTCAGCTAAGCTGCTGTGGGATCTAGATTTTGCTGTTTGTATTCTTGAGACAAAAAAAATGCCGAGTTAGCTCGTTTTTGAAAAAGAACAACAGTTTTATGTAAATAACTTTCCCAATACTCTCCGATTTAAGGTTCTATTTAGGATCTGATGAGTAATCAAATCTAACGCTTCCCTCACGTCCACATAAAAAGATTTTCTGCATTCAAATTTCAGTTTATCTACTTCTATATTTTTCCCAGTGGTTTGGACCTACTCATTTGCATGCAAATAATATGAAATAATGTTTTTTTTGTTTAGAACTCAAAGAAGCCACTGATGTTGCTTTGATATGGCATACCAGCAGACATCATTTAGTTTTGCATTGCTTACCCTGTTGTGCTCAAGGACTTGCACAGGATCTAGACCTGTCACAATTATTTCATAATCGCATGATCACATTGCCATGCAAATAATGGAATTTTAAACGAATGCTAAACATGCTCATTGCTTAAACCTGGTAAAGCAAATAGGCTTTTAAAAATATTTGAACATTTACAATAGTATTTAAATATTTATTATTTAATAATTAATATATAGTTCTACTCTTTGCAAACCTTTTTAACAAAGAAATTATTCATTTTATTAAACAATCGTCTGGCGGGAAGAGTGTTCCAAGACAGCTTTTGGTCCTTAAATGATGTACAACGAGTGCAGAAGGGCAGCTGGAAGACTTTTTGTTGCCCACCTATGGGCTGGTGCCCTATGCAGACTGTGTACTCTGAGTATAGGGAGCGTCGACCCTAATGGGCACCTTAACGTTAGTCCAGCATTTACTGCCTCTGCTTTTACCTAGGCACTTTCATATAGTTCTTAAAGTTCATATAGCTACTGCACTGATTACTCAAGTTTGTTTATAGAAAGCATATTCATATATTGATGAAACCTTCACTTCCTGTAATAATGTTGGCCTAGATTTCTTTGGGAATTGATTAATAAATCAGTGCTGGAATAAACCGTTATGTTCTGAGGGAAGCTTAGCTAAATGAAATAGCCTGTGTTACTGACGGTTCACACATCAGTGCATGGAAACATCTGTCCATTACACCTCAGACATTTGACAGTTTACTCAGCTTGTTTCCATAAGCACAAAGTCAATGTGGGGAGTTTTAGTATCTTCCTGCAAGCATGCACTAATTTGAGGGTTTGGCAAAATTGCACGCTCAAGGCGCTAATGGGTTTGGTCAAGTGCAGTTTGTTTCAGAGGTTCTTCTCCAATTATTGCAGCATCTGCGTCCTATTATATATTCCACTCCCTTAAGCACCAGTGATATAAACAAAGATAGAACATTCATAAGAACTTGGTAGTGTAAATGGACAGTATGCAATGAATTAGATGAAAAGAAATATGGACTTTTGTTCTTTTGTGCATTAACTGCGTCCTTGTTGAATGTCAGGTATAGTATTTCGATTAGAGTGATACGCTCCATTTATACGCATGGAAAATGTGGTTCAGTATATGGATGCTCCATTAAATTGTAGAGAATGTAAGTATTATTAATCATTTTCATCTACTGAAACACAAATCATGGCTAGTATTAACAATGGCTGTGTCAGCACACACTTAACTTTTACCAGCCAGCTTTGATTTTGAATAATTAAATTTATTGAAACATGAAAACATTATACCAAAAATATTTCTTAATTCAAATGACACTTCTAACGAAACTTAAATATAATAAAAATAATGAAATGGTCAAAAAAAACATACCAAATCCATACATTTTACTCTGTCCAACTTCTTCCACCGGCCCCTTTTGCAGTGACTTAAAAATCACTCCGTGACAATAGGTGGAAAAATACCAATACAAATTAGATTATAAATACAATTATAAATATTTAGATAATAATTATTGAAAAATGAAACCCAAATCACTTTTGGGTGATTTTCTTTCTTAAAACGGCTACATCGGTGATTGTCACGGACATACAGTGGTAAGAAATAATATTTGAACCCTTTGGATTTAGATGGTTTTCTGCATTAATTGGTCATAAAATGTGATCTCATCTCACAAGTACAAACAAACACAATGTGCTTAAATTAACAACACACAAACAATTATAATCTTTCATGTCTTTATTGAACACATCCCATTAAACATTCAAAATGATGTTGAAAAAGTATGTGAACCCTTGTTTTAAAAAAATGGTTGATCATCTTTTGGCAGCAATAACCTCAGCCAAGCTTTTCTGGTTGCTGCTGATTAGACCAACATTCAGAAGGAATTCTGGACCATTCTTCCTTACAGAACTATTTCAGCTCAGACATTTTCTTAGGATGTCTGGTGTGAACGGCTCTCTTGAGGTCACTTCACAGCATCTCTATTGAGTTAAGGTCTGGGCTCTGACTGGGCCACTTCAAAAGGTGGATTGTATTTCAGTGTTAGGGTCATTGGGTTCTTTTTAGGGTTCTTTTTTACCTCATTGCGCATTCTGTGGTGTGCCTTTTGAATCGTCTTGGCTGGATGGTCGCTTCTAGGGAGAGTAGCCACAGTACAAAATCGTCTCCATTTATAGACAGTCTGTCTAACGGTGGACAGATGAATATAAGTTTTCGTGATCAATTTTTTAATCCTTTCCAGCTTTATGCAAAGAAAACAATTTTTGATCGTAGGTCTTCCGAGATCTCTTTTTTACAAGGCAAGGTCCATGTCAGCAGATGTTTTTTGTGAATAGCAAACTCAAAATATTTGAGTGCTTTTTATAAGTCAAAGTAGCTCCAACCCACACCTCCAATCTCATTTCATTAATTGGACACCAGGTTAACCAACTATTGACTCTAATTAGCATTTGTTGATATCATTAGCCTCTGGGTTCACATACTTATTCCAACCAACACAGAATGATTGACTGATATGTACAAAAGAACAATACAGTAATTTTTGTGTTATAGTTAAAACAGATTGTGTTTGTTCACTAATGTAATTAATAGATTTTATATGTATACATTTATATATACAAATTTATACATAAATGCAGGTAATTTTTCTTGCCACTGTAATTTGATGTTCGGTGCTTTCAGAGTTTGGAAATTAACTTTATTACCACCTGCTGGTGGAATCTCCAAACATCAAAAACATGACCAACACCCTCCAATTTACATATTTCTAATTAATTGAATGGAACTGTTTGATCAATCTTATACTGCTAATGTGAAATGCCTTACTTGGTGCCTTAAGGTAAACAGAAGGAGGGGCCATATGACATTCATACACACCTTTAAGGTGCTGCAAGCGATTTTAGCCATTATTGAACTTCCACAAGACTGAGCCGTTAAATTATTCAGTCTAGTGCTGTCACTGAGACTGGCGAGATATCTCAGGACACTTATTTCAGTGATATCTTTCAGGAAGTAGGAACATTTTCTGCATATGATTCGATTCCATAAAAAAAAGAAGCTTGCAGCACCTTTAAGTGACATGTGATCAAAAATCACCAAATACTTTGGTGTTTTGTGTGAGGTTTACTACATTTTAATTGGTTCCCGGTGTGCTTATCACTACACCACCATCTCTTGCATTCCCTCTCCAGCTCATGTCTCTCATGTGTGTCTGTAAACACACAGATAGCTTTGCGCAATGTTGAAGAGCTCACAGACTTTCATTGCACACCATGTGACTGCTGCGCCGCACCTGTTCACTGTAAACAGGTCATAACGGGAATGATTGAGTTATTAGGGCCAGTAGACGAATGAAATAAAAGTTATAGGGCTGTATTTCCCTTCCCATTAAATATGGTCTAACTTTAAATGTTTTCTTATAAATCAGGGGACTAAAATTGAGCCCATAGATTTCTCAGTCTCATGGTCATTATGTACTGCTGACAGTTTGATAACTGTGAGTGTTGAAAAAAATGTCCCATGTGTCAAATACTGACTTGTCACTACCGTCTGTAGGAGTTAGTTGATGACATGGTGTCTGCAATTTGTTTAGTTACTACATGGTTTCATAACTGCAAATAATACACCATTATCAACTGAGCTTACGTGTTTATTTTGACTGCGTATTAGATCAGGGATTTGATTTTCTATATTTAGAAAGCATGACAGTTGGCTGTTTGTATGATGAACCTGTGACTGGTGGCAGTTGTGACCTTACAGACGTGTTTGGGTGGTGCAAATCTGCACATTGCCATGTTCATGAAAATACACTGGTTGTGAAATAATGGACTTTTAGTTTGCTAAACGATTGTAACATTGATTCATCCTTTTAAACTAGGCTTTTTTTGTTGTTGATTTAATTAAATTCTGTCATTAAATAGCGTTCATCTGAATCATTTTCCTTTTCTGTGCAAAAAGCGAAAATAGTTATTTAGCAGAATGTCCAAGCTGCTATTTTCCATCTATTGAAACTGAATGGGGACTGGGGCTGTTAAGGTACAAAAAGGACAAAAATGATAATAAATGTACCATAAAATTAGTGCATACGACTCAAGGCTTTTAAAGCAATTTGAAGGCTTTGTGTGAGAAAAAATACAAGCTGTTATTCACAAAATCATTCCTTTGTTCTTAAATATTTCTCTTACAACACACAAGTTCACTTTTGGAATGGTCAGAAATCAAGATTTTCAGTAAATAAAGACTTCTGCCAAACATTGCGGCTAGCAGTTGTAAACATTTGGTAAATATTACATTCAAATTCAGTTGTTTGTCATGAATTTACAGCAGATATGTCAAGCAAACATATGGCAAAAACACCTTTGTTTTCTTTACATGTCCTGATTCAGCCTGTTTTATGCTTTGCACGTTCGTTCATTCTGTCCCATTTCTGCAGAGCTCTTATCCTGTGTTCACTTGTCTTTTTAAACATTTATTTATATGAGAGAAGAATTGAATGCAACCCTTTTGCCTTTGTGCTTTTATCTGAAAAAACACGCTCATCGTAAACTTCACTCTCGAGTCAGTTCAACTCTGATGGTTTGTTGGAGGTATATGATGGATCTTCAAGGTATCAGAACCTGTCAGAACCAAATTTGAAGAAAAATAATATGTCATGGAATTTTATTGGCCTTTTGCATTTGTGATTTATGGCCTGTCCGTTGTGATGGCGGCACGGGGGTTGTGTGATGAATGTGCTGTTACGGTTGTCTGTTTGTTTGTGTGAGCAAGTGAGTCAATGCAGTGATCACATGATCAGCGGTGGGGTGGATGGGGAGGTTATGGATGTTTAGGTATGTTCTGTATGGGCCTGCTGATGTGTTTACTGAATGTTAATGAGATGTGAGTCAGCTGCTTATACAGGTCAATGACTACGAGATGTTGCTTATACAGGTCAATAGAGCGAGATTGGTTTTTTTATATATATTTTTTATGTGCCTTACTGACTGCAAAATGACTGAGCTCATTCAGACAGTTCTTTTTTTTTATTTAGTTTTAACCTTCATTAATGCTTTGTACTATACTGCATCTTTAGATTTCAACTGAATTCAACACTGAGGTGGCAAACAAGAATTATTCTTTGTTTTTAACCAAGTTTTGTCTGTGGTTTTTGTTCAGCATTTTTAGTTTTTATGTTGTTGTTGTTTTTGTTGTATTCAGTTTTTTTTTTTTTCATGCTTTTAAACATAGGGTCGGTTTCAAAACGTAGTACGCTGCCTTGCTGTCTTCTGCCCTACATAGGCAGCTATCTTCTGTGGCAGCATCCCTACTAAAATGATACCTCATAAAAGAGCGATTTGGAACACTACATATCTGTTTTCTGCTCCACGCACCATTCAAATGGTGCTCCTCACGCAAGACTTGACTTGCTGTTTCAGCTGATTTCAATACAGGTAATGTGAGAGGAACAACTAGCAGGGTTGGAGAGTAACGGAAAACATTTAACAGGATTATGTATTTAAAGTACAAAATATAAGTGACTGTATTCCACTACAACTACTATTTAAATAATTGGTAATTAGAGTACAGTTACATTCAAAAAGTACTTTGATTACTGAAGAGATTACTTTACATCTTAAAGGACTAAATATTAAATGAAAAAATGACAATAAAATGCAAAGATGTTACCCCAATCTTCCACCAAGGCACTTACAAGTTCCCGGACAATCTGGGGGGAATGGCCCTAGCCCTCACCCTCCGATCCAACAGGTCCCAGACGTGCTCAATGGGATTGAGATCCAGGCTCTTCACTGGCCATGGCAGAACACTGACATTCCTGTCTTGCAGGAAATCACGCACAGAACAAGCAGTATGGCTGATGTTGTTGCCGGTGATGTCTGGTATGGACCTGCCTTACAAGCCAACAAGCCCTCAGTCCAACCTCTCTCAGCTTATTCAGTTTCGCTTACTTCCCCCTGAAAAACAAACTGGTGGTACTCCATGCTTGAATTGCTAATATGGAAGGAATATTCCGGGGAGATGATTAATTACGCAAAATTTAACACATTCTTTTTTATATAATAGATCACACTGAATCAATGCGTTAAATCGGCAGCCCTAGATTTAAGTTATTTAAAATATGAGTATGTTTTACCCATTTTATTTTCTGAACATAAATGGATCAGTTTAGCCTAATTCTGCCAAACTGCAGTAGGTATTTAACCTTTGTGCTTCAATTTAAAAAAGTTACTCTCTGGTCCTTAAAGGACAAAAATGTTTGCGTCAAAAAACTGCCATAATAATATTATATATTAATAGTATTTTCCTTTTTCAATTAGTACATTTTTTTAACCAACAGCAGTGCTGATCATAACTACTAAATATTCATACATTTTCAGGTTTAAATGGCAGTTTGTTTACATAATGCCACAGTTGTTTTACACACACACACACACACACACACACACACACACACACACACACACACACACACACACACACACACACAAAACACACTTTGACATCCATACCAATGCACCCACACAATCTTAGCTGCATCATATATTCAGTTGGCCTGCAGTGCTCTATAATACAGCAAATAGAAAACAGGAAAAAAGCATGTATTTGCTCCATAGGCTAAACTTGAGGAAAAACTGTGCTACCTCATGGAAAATATAAAAAATAAACGTTGGCATTAACAAAAAATTACTTTTAATAAATTAATAAGACAAAAATGTCCCGAAGTTTGCACAAGAGTTAACAGGGTTCTATACTTGCGACCTAGATTTGTGGCTCCAGCTGCTCCTGTTTGGTCTTTGATGCGATGTGCACTGTCATCTGCAATTGTGCGTTCCCTCAAGCCTGCCAATTGTGATCAACACTTGATACTTTTGCTGAAATATAGCACAGTGGGCTCTGTAACAAGTTTTGACTTTTTTATCCAGATGTTTGGTAAGGTTTTGTTTCGTTAAACTCATTAAACTCACGAGTGCTCTAATTTAAAAAAACTGACAAATGGTTATGAATGCTGGATGTGGCGTCCAGGGTTATGGTAATCTCTGTATTGCACTCAAGCACAGGTTGCAGAATGTACGAAGTACACTTTGAAACTCAATCTCATTTGTTTGCAGTCATGAAAGTGTTTAATGAATAGGTTTTTGTCCCCATAAAACAAAGAACTTGTGGTGTTCTATAGACTTGAAATTCGATTTAGTTAATTATCCTCTTAATTTAGCTTGAACGCTAATTTCAAAGCACTTCAAAGATCAATTTATTTGTATAATGTATTTACATTAGCAAATGCATTTTTACAAAGAATGGTGCCTTACAAACCTTGACAATGGCAAAGAAAAACTCCCTAAAATGTAGAGGAGGAAACCTTGGGAGGAACTACGACTGGGGAAACACTCATTCTCGGTCAGGCACATATTTCAACAAATATATACAAGGCATACATGCATGTATACGTGCAGAAATGTTACTGTAATTTGCACTCGTGCAGGTGGCTGCATATTTTCCTGGACATTGTGTAATATATTATACATTACACATTATTACATAATGTTGATGTACATAAAAGCAGCAAACTGGCTTTATTTTATTTTTTTATTTACTCCCCTAACACTTTGTAAGATTTCATTTTGGATCATGGCTACACATTTTCAACCAATTACAACATATTTACCAGTTCTTTGTGTAAAATGTCTCTCTGTATGCTTGGCATATTGATGTTGCTAGGCAAAAAGAGACATGAGTGCTTTGATGTATTTCCTTGCTTTGAGATTCATTAGCAGGTCTTTAGCAGAACTGGAGTTAAATTGCTTGAAGCTTGAGCTCATTATCGCAGCAGTCTCTATGCAACTTTGTTCCCTGTGAGATTTACTTTTAAAGCCTGTGAAACATTCTAGATTAATCATATTCACAAGGTTCAGCCTAGTTATTGAAAAATTATGTCTCTTTGAAACCTTTTCAGTTGCTGTATCCCTCAAAGCTTTCAAATTTAAACTAGATAACTGCATTTTTGAACAATGGCGGACCAAAATAATCCTAGCAATAGCAACCAGGGGTAGGTAGCGGAGTAGTGTTGGAGATGTTTTTTTTAAACATGGATCTATATGCCTTATAATACCTTATAATGCCTCACGTGGAGCTGTTTTGGAGATAATATGCAATAAACCTATTTTTTTTTTACATATCTGTTGTGTGATGATGAACTATCAGTGTGTATTACTTGTGCCAGTGTTACTGTCACGCATGTAAGGCAATGAAGGCAGACGAAGGTTGAGGATCCATATGCAGCTTACTTTATTGATAACAAAAACACAAAGGAAAACCCTCAGTGGGGAAATAAACATAAATAGAGAACTCGGGCAGGGAATACAGACCAGGCTAACAACATTCACAAACATTCAACGATAGACAAGGACTGAACCAAAAACCGGGGTATAAATACATGAACAAGGGACAAAGGGGCCAATGAACAAACAGAACTCAAAACAAGATAACGAGATGACAAACAGAAGCAAATGGCAAACTAATGAGGACAGGTGAAAACAATGACAGAAAACACGAATGCTAACAAGAAGACTGTGGAGCTACAAAAGGGACAAAAGTGAAAACTATGGAATAACAAAAGGGACAAAAATGGAAAACAAAGGGGCAACGGTAAAACAAGACAAGGTCATACATAACATAGCCCCCCCTCAAAGGATCGGATCCCAGACGATACGAAATAAAAGAAACACAAAGAAAAAAAAAACACCAGGAGCAGACGGGCGGGGGCACGAGAGCAGGCAGGAAGTTCAAGGGGGCACAAAGGGCAGGCAGGAAGTCCAAGGGGGCACAATGGACAGGTAGGAAGTCCAAGGGGGCACAATGGGCAGGTAGGAAGTCCAAGGGGGCACAGAGGGAGATGAGACAGTCCATGGGGGCACAAGGGGCAATTAGGGGGCCAGGGAGGTATCGACCAGGCAGGGACAGGTTTGGATGGCCCGGGGGCTGGCCATAAGGCAAGGGCCGGCTCAGGGGGCCTAGGAGGAGGCCTCAGGACAGAGGCCGGTTTTGGTGGCCTGGGAGATGGCCGTGGGCCAAGGACCGGTTCAGGAGGTCTGGGAGCTGGCCACTGGGCAAGGACAGGTTCAGGAGGCTTGGGACCTGGCCGAAGGGCAAGGACAGGTGCAGGAGGTCTGGGAGCTGACCTCAGGGCAAGGACAGGCTCAGGAGGCCTGGGAGCTGGCCACAGGGCAAGGATAGGTTCAGGAGGCCTGGGAGTTGACCACGGGATGTGAGTAGGTTTGGGGGACCTGGGTGGTGGCCGCCGGATAGGGACCGGCGGAGCCGCGTGAGGCGGAGCCAAGGAGGACTTCGGAGGCGGAGCCGTAGAAGGCTTGGGAGGCGGCGTCGAAGGAGGCGTAGGAGGCAGGGCCGTGGGGGGCTTAGGAGGCGGAGCCGAGGGAGGCCCAGGAGGCAGAGCCGAGGGTGGCTCTTGCGGCGGGGCCGAGGGAGGTGGCGCCTTAGGAGGTTCTTCAGGCGGTGAGCTGGAAGGCTTCGGGGGAGGAGCGGAGGAAGGTTGAGCCGTAGGAGGCTCAAGAGGCAGAGCCGTGGGAGGCAGAGCCGTAGGAAGCTCGGGTGGCGGAGCCGCAGGAGGCTCGGGAGGCGGAGCCGCAGGAGGCTCGGGAGGCGGAGCCGCAGGAGGCTCGGGAGGCGGAGCCGCAGGAGGTGTAGGAGGCTCGGGAGGCGGAGCCATAGGAGGCAGAGCCGTAGGAGGCTCGGGAGGCAGAGCTGTGGGAGGCTCGGGAGGCGGAGCCGTAGGAGGCTGAGCCAAAGGAGGCGGGGCCCTGGAAGGCTCGAGAGGCAGAGCTGTGGGAGGCTTGGGAGGCGGAGCCGTAGGAGGCTGAGCCATAGGAGGCGGGGCCCTGGAAGGCTCGAGAGGCTTGAGGGGCGGAGCCCTGGTAGGCTCGAGAAGCTTGAGGGGCGGAGCCCAGGAAGGCTCGAGAGGCTCGAGAGGCGGAGCACTGGAAGGCTCGAGAGGCTTGAGAGGCGGAGCCCAGGAAGGCTTGAGAGGCGGAGCCCCAGGAGGCTCGGGAGGAGGCGCTCTAGAAAGCTCGGGAGACTTGAGAGAAGGAGCCCTGGAAGACTCGAGAGACTTGAGAGGCGGAGCCCTAGGAGGCTCGGAAGGAGGAGCCCTGGAAGGCTCGAGAGGCTCAAGAGACTTGAGAGGAGGAGCACTGGAAGGCTCGAGAGGCTCGAGAGACTTGAGAGGCAGAGTCCTGGGAGGCTCGGGAGGAGGAGCCCTGGAAGACTCGAGAGACTTGAGAGACGGAGCCCTGGGAGGCTCGGGAGGAGGAGCCCTGGAAGACTCGAGAGACTTGAGAGACGGAGCCCTAGGAGGCTCGGGAGGTGGAGCTCTGGAAAACTCGGGAAGCTCGGAGGACAGAGCTCTAGGAAGCTCGGGAGGCGGAGCTCTGGAAAGCTCGGAAGGCTCGGAAGGCAGAGTACTAGGAAGCTCGGAAGGCGGAGCTCTGGAAAGCTCGGAAGGCAGAGTACTAGGAAGCTCGGAAGGCGGAGCTCTGGAAAGCTCGGAAGGCTCGGAGGACAGAGCTCTAGGAAGCTCGGGAGGAGCTGACTCTTGGACGGGCGCGACCACTGGCGCTGGCCTTTGGACGGTCGTGGCTAGTGGCGCTGGCTCTTGGATGGTCATGGCTACTGGCGCTGGCTCTTGGACGGTCGAGGCTACTGGCGCTGGCTCAGGGACGGTCGAGGCTACTGGCGCTGGCTCAGGGACGGTCGAGGCTACTGGCGCTGGCTCAGGGACGGTCGAGGCTACAGGCGCTGGCTCAGGGACGGTCGAGGCTACAGGCGCTGGCTCACTGACCTCTGAGGCGACAGGTACTGGCTGGGTGACCGTGGTATGCGCTGGCTTGGGTTCGCTGACCGTGGCTGACGAGGACTCAGGCTCGCTCACTGTGACATGCGTGGGCTCTGGCTCGCTCACCGTGACATGCGTGGGCTCGGGCTCGCTCACCGTGACATGCGTGGGCTCTGGCTCGCTCACAGTGACATGCGTGGGCTCAGGCTCGCAGACCAGGGTAGGCGCGAACCGGGAGGCGGAAGCCCGTCTTCTCTCCCTCCTCCGGGCAGACGAAGATGAACGCGCTGGCTCTTGGAAGGCGACTGGCGTGAGGGTGACCTCATTGACAGGTGGGACTGGTATGACAGGAAGAGCCAAGGGCGAGCTGAAGGCCGCCACCGCGGGAGGTGAGGCAGGTTTCTCCTCTGCCACGTAAACCGTGAGTGACGAGCCGCTGACCAGCAGAGCCTCTTCTACCATCTCCTCCAAAGTCCAGCCGCAAATGGCAAACTAATGAGGACAGGTGAAAACAATGACAGAAAACACGAACGCTAACAAGAAGACTGTGGAGCTACAAAAGGGACAAAAGTGAAAACTATGGAATAACAAAAGGGACAAAAATGGAAAACAAAGGGGCAACGGTAAAACAAGACAAGATCATACATAACCGTTACAGTGTCACAATGAGTTTTTGATAGTGATTCCTCATCTGTTCATATCACTTTTCTCTACACTTTATTGTAGATCAGGGTTTCATAACCTCTCTCTCTCTCGCTCTCTCTCTCATGCATGTGAATTGAGGTTGAGATTGTCACAACAAATACCAAGCTCATAAGTCATTCGATTTATAGAACATCTGTAAATCTAACTGCTAATGGACATGCAGGTCAGTCATATTACTTGAAACACAGGGGGGTGCTAAAATGAGACATCATTCACGATAGAGCTGATGTTTTTTGTGTCGATGGATATTGAAGAATGTCTCTAAAGCAGACTATAAAAGTCCCTAAAATTGTCGAAAGTCACAACTGGCTCTTTTACTCACTGATGGGGTCAAAAACTCATTAAATTTAGCGACAGCTAAGTTGGCAACATTGTAAGCAATTGTTATGATGCTTTTAGACATTTTTAGCTTGTTGCTCTGCGGCTGCTGCCTTGTTCTGGGTGGTTGTCAGGGCATTTCTGTTCTGTTGCTCAAGTATTCTGTCCCAAACCACACGTTTGCACTGTTCTACGGTATTTTGTAGTGTTAATAGTGCGAGTAGTATTGTGCGAGTAGTATAGTAACACTGAAAACGCAGATAAATGAAGTGTACTTTAAATACCCAGATGATGCACTTTTTCATCCGTCAAAAAGTGAGAGTGGAATGTTTGACACTTCATGCACTCAGCGCTCGCGGCTTGCTGTACATATCAGAAGGGGTGGAGTTACCTGGCTGTACTGCTGGTTTGACATTTACAATCACCCCAAGCTGTGTGAATACGAACGTTGTTTAAGATGCAAGTGTTGGGAGGCCTGAGTAGCTCAGCAAGTAAAGACGCTGACTACCACACCTGGAGTCGCAAGTTTGAATCCAGGTTGTGCTGAGTGACTCCAGTCAGGCTTCCTATGCAACCAATTGGCCCTGTTGCTAGAGAGGTTGAATCACATTGGGTTAACCTCCTCATGGTCGTTATAATGTGGTTCTCGCTCTCGGTGGGGTTCGTGATGAGTTGTGCGTGGATGCCGCGGAGAATAGCGTGAGCCTCCACGGCTCAACAAGCCACATGATAAGATGCGCGGATTGACCGTCTCAGACGCAGAGGCGGCTGGGATTCGTCCTCCATCACCCAGATTGAGGCGAGTCACTATTAGGGCTGTCAATCGTCTAGAATTTTTGATCGATTTAATTACATGGTATGCTGATTAATTAATTAAAATAATTGCATATATAAATATTTACTATAACAGTAATTCAAAATATAATTATTAAATTATTATAGTTATATTTAAATAATTATAAATAATAATTATATATATAAAAATAATACAGATAATTCAAATGCATTACATTATTAAGACTAAGATTAAAAAATACAATTCAAATAGTGGCTTTAGCAATATATTGTTTATTTGCATATTATTGAACATAAGCCTATTATTGGTCTACATTTCACAGCAATCCATTTTGCAATAGAAGTCAGTCCGAGATTTATTAAAAGGGCTTGTTTAAGGACCCTTCAATGTCTGTACTGCATCAAACTAATGCTTCTGGAGCGTCTCTGTCGCGTTGTGTCATAAACATACTGTTTGTGGGTCGCTGTGCCAAGTTAAACAAAGTTTGAAATGTACAAAAAGACGTCTCGAGATCCCTGACTTTGGATTTGCTCTTCATCAAGCTGTGTTTGTACGCAAGAACATGTTCTCATCTTGTGTCATCTGCTCTCGGTAATGCCTCCTACACACAACACAACTTTCAAAGATGTCAAATCGTGGTACCGTTCATATTACACAACTGTCTGTCTTGTCATGGATGTCGTAGCGTTTTCAAATTACACAACCAATCCGCAACAGGGGTAAACACATTACAAAACCTTTCACTATTGACGAATCCCCGACAACACTGCCTGGACTCTAAATTATGTTTCCCATCAGAGTACATGCAAGAAGTGATGTGAGATACGAAAACAATGCATGATCATATGTTATACATTTCAGAATATGATGTGTATGCTTGTAATTGCCTAAATCATATTTTTTATTGGTTACAATATGAAAAAGTACCTCCTACTGATAAATCTACCTATTTGCTTAATGACTGTCCAAAAGAATTAGCAATTTTTCTTCAACTCTTCTCTTTCTCTTTCCTGTTGTGGTACAGTTCAGATGAAACATAAAAAAGGTACCGGCTGTAGGTCAACGCTGCAGTTGTATTCAGTCAAAACATATTTATTTCACATTGCACGATTTGGAATTGCAGACAGGTCCAGATATTTAACATTCTAGATATCTCACTGACATCGGGAGCGAGCTCTGATTTACCTACGATCTCCACAAAACTGTCGGCGAGCGAAAATCAGGTTAAAATTGTGTAGTGTAAACTCTGTGTGGTTGCTAAAGTGTCCCAAATGGTTTTAGTACATTGCTATGTGGAGCCGTGGGAGATACTAAGCAGTTGGTAAGGTGTTCTGACTGTTTAGCACATTGCTATGTGGATGTAAATGTGTTTGGGTGTTGCTATGTGCTTGCTTAAAAGTTTTTAGCACAATACTGTGCAGTATTGTGTTCTGAGTAGTTGCTATGTGGTTGCTAAAGAGTTTTGAGTGGTTTCAGCAAGGAAGCTTATGATGCATTTGCTAAGATGTTTTTAGTCATTTTTAGCCTGCTGCTATACGGTTGCTAGGGTGTTCACCAGGGCATTTCTGTGTGGTTGCTAAAATGTTCCATTGTGGTTTTTAGCACAATGCTATGCAGTTGCTTGAGTGTTCTGAATGGTTGCTATTTGGTTAGTAGTTCTGAGTGTTTTTAGCAAGTAGCTATAATGATGCATTTGCTAAGTTTTTGTTTTTAGCTATTTTTAGCTTGTTGCATAATGAAATTATGGTTCCTCTAATAAAAGAAAATAATACTTTTGAACCATTTTAGAGCAAATACATAATTATATCGAGATATAGGCCTACTGTATATAAAATATCGTCAATAGGCTAAAATATCGAGATAAGACGTATCACCCAGCGCTAGTTGCAATGCAGTTGGTAAGGTGTTCTAAATGTTTTATAATGTGATGTTATGCGATTGGTACTCACTATGCGATTATTTTGGAGGTGTTTGTAGCACAGTTCTACACAGTTGCCATTGTGGTCTGAGTGGTTGTTATGCATTTATGTGTTGGTGTTGGATTTTTTTCGGGGTGGTTGCTTACTGGCCCAATTCTAAAAATCCCACCCTAAGTCTTATTATATTTTGGCTGTGATCCTTCTTATAATGATGGTCTTTTTAAATGTTTTTACCCATTTTATAATCTGCTAGGCATAAAACGTAAATCCTATTGCTAAAAATATTTATAGCACATCTTTCCCTCAACAATATGATTTGAGATTTCATTCAGTTCCTTTGCACAAATTATTTGGGACAACCTACATGCCAAAGTTTAATACTTAAAGGTTTGATGAAATACCTAACCCATAGTATAAGCAATAGTATTAATGATGCTTTACCAATTTAAAGGATCTTTATTTGTTGTCTATTGTGTCTCTTTAAACATTTGTTCTTTTGAGACATTCATGCAATAGTAATTTTGCATGAATGGTAATGACATTCACCGTTATGCTGCATTTCAATGAAAAAACTAAACAAAAACAACTTGAATGATGGTCTACAGCCCTGCTGCAGACGGCAAGTGCGGCATGTCGACTCTTTTCAGCTGTGCTTTGCTGACGTAAGGCTCCTTCAGCGGTGGAGGAGGGGCATGGAGGTTTGTGTTTAGTGTTCGAGCATGTGCGACAGGGGAGGGGAAAGAGGCTTGTCGCCCTGCCTCCCTGCCCTCCACAGGCAGTTGATGAGCACATCTGACATTGGAAGTTGAACAAGTAGGAGCACAGGGTTCCCCTACCTTCTCCCTTGCAAGCAGCTCTCAACCGGTTCCTCTGCATCAGAGCCTGGCTTTTGGCTCTTTGTCAATGCATGGGGGTGTGGGCAGGCACGCAGCATGAATATATCATGTACACAATAGAGTGAGCGTCTGCACTGCAACCATGAAAGCCCAGCGTGAAAGGCTGAGGATTCCTGGTCTGACTTTGGAGTGAGTATTTTTTGTTCTCTCTCTATTTCCTGGCTGACATGATGGCAGAGTGTTTATCTGCAATGTGTCTGATGCTGTAGCGTTCACAGCTGATGCTGTGATGCTGTAGCACATCTGAGCTGAGCAGCATTACCACAGAATCAGCGTCTGCAGGGTAAATATGGGGTTGCAAGCCCATGCTGGATCCAGCTAATGTTTGTTGGCTTATGTCATATTAAGTTCCCCTTTTGTAGTAGCTTTGCATGTGATCATCTAATAGCTTTAAAAGCACATTCATGTTTATGTAGAGGACATTGATGCTACAGAAGATCAACACAAGATCATCCTCTAGTCACGGTTTGTCAGACTGGAGCCAGAGGCTCTGTCGCAGCTTGGTGACCTGCCTTTCTGTGTGGCTACGCTGACATACATGTAGAATTGACTCTCAGTGTATTTATAGCTTTTTATCTCCATCACTTATTGAAACAAATGGATGAATTACCCCATTGAAGGACCCTTTGTTGTCGACCTGGAAGACGTCAACATGCTGTAGTGTCTTTGATGTAGAAATATAAACAGTTAATCTCTCTGCATGTTTGATTGGCTTTTGATATTTTGCTGAGATGAGACGCCTTTGTTTTTGTTTATAGAGGTCACCGGAGATGCATATTTGCGAGTGTGATCAGGTGTTGCATCACAGCTGCTGTTGCCAAGGATACATATACATGCGTATCTCCTAGACATGTCTGCTCAGCAGTTTCGGCTAGCATGAATCGATTAGTTTGCTCAGTGAGAGTACATTCATTGCACTTGATAAAAGCATCCCTGCTGGAAAACAAAAACTGCACAAAGCAACAAAGGCTAGTTTGCAGTTCTTAGCTGGTTTAAGCTGGTCTAGCTGATATACCAGACTGGCTAAGCTGGTTTTCAGCTGGATTTAGCTGGTCTAAATTGCTTTCCTGGCCTGGCCAAGCTGGTCTTGTTGGTCTCTCAACCTGGCCAAGCAGGTTTTCTTTCTTTTTTTGGATGGTCTGCCAGCTTGTCACCAAGCCCGACCAGCTAAAAAAGATCCCCAAAACCGCTCTTAAACGCTTGAAAATATGCATCGCTGCTGGGGATTTTTATTTTTTTTTCAACCTGGTTTGCTGGTCTATACTGCTTAAGATGGTCTAACTGACCTCTCAGCCTGGCCAAGATGGTTTTCAGCTGGATTTAGCTGGTCTAAGTTGGTTTCCTGGCCTGGCCAAGCTGGTCTAGCTGTTCTCTCAACCTGACCAGTTAAAAAAGATTCCCAAAACCTCTCTAAAATGCTTGATAAATGCATCCCTGCTGGGAAAAACGATTTAAATTTGGCCAAGCTGGTTTGCTGGTCTTAGCTGGTTAAAGCAGGTCTCCCAACTAGGGCTGGGCGATAAAACGATATCAATATTTATCAGAAAAAAAGTAAATTTTTGATATTGATGATAATCTTTTGAATAATTTTCAATGTTTAGCCAGTGGTTCTAAATCTAGAAGATA
This sequence comes from Xyrauchen texanus, assembly GCF_025860055.1. Taxonomy (NCBI): domain Eukaryota; kingdom Metazoa; phylum Chordata; class Actinopteri; order Cypriniformes; family Catostomidae; genus Xyrauchen; species Xyrauchen texanus. The sequence goes on along the minus strand of NC_068278.1, from coordinate 10,834,622 downwards.
GGATCAGGTATGTATAGCTAAAAATGCAAGCAGCTCTGCAAAGTTATACCCACAACTAGCTAACTGAATCACAGTCATGAAATCAGCTTGTTAGGAAGTATTAGCAGGCTAGGATCTACATTGGATGATTGGCCAGCTTTACTCCCAGATTAACCAGTTAAAAAATATGCCCAGAATGCCTTTTAAAATTGTTTAAAAACACATTCCTACTGGGAAAATCTGCTTAAGTTTGCCCAAACTGGTTTGCTGGTCATAGCTTGTTTTTATTCTGGACTTGCTGATCTCCCAGCCTGGCCAAGGTGGATTTAAGATGGTTTAAGCTGGACTTGCTGGTCTCTCAGCCTAGCCAAACTGTTTTTCATCTGGTTTAAGATAGTCTATGTTGGTATCCTAGCATGGCCAAGCTGGTGTTCTGCTGGTTTAGATGGTCGTCAGACTGGTCTACCAGACTGAATAGCTGAAAAAGGTGCCAGAAACCCCTCTTAAACTAGCCATCAGACCAGCCAAGACCAGACTGGGAGACATGCTAAGAGCAGCAAAACATCTAAGGGTGGTTTAAGCTTTTTCTTTCTTTCTTACTTTTTCCAGCAGGGATGACCTGGGTTGGAACTTGTGCTTATAGATTGCTGTTTTTTTTTTTTTACATGTTTACATTTGCGATCTTTGTTAGATGTCATAGAAATAAAGGTGTACTAAAATAATTATTCTAACAATAACATCTGAGGATGTTGGCAGCTAGTGTGCAAATCATCAAGTGCATTGTCTGTCTTTGTTCCTCCAAACCTTTCCATGAATTGGTGATGTTTCTGTTGGAACAAACACCCCATGAAATGGACCATTTTTGTGCAACCCCTAAACAAAGCAGGGTTTGCAAGGCTCTTACCTGAATAGCCTTCAACAGCCATGCATGATGCTGCTCTGTGGATAATGCATGCCAGCTTGCGTATGTTTCAGCACACATACAAGCTCTTAACTTTAAGGGCTACATCCTGAGACTGTTCTTGTCCATTTGGTATCATTCACATTCACAAAACTCAATTTGACTTTCAGCCTTACCCCACGAAGCTTGAGCCCAACTCCCACAAGCCCTTGCAGCCCATGCAGCCCGCTGCACGCATTTCATTTTTGGAGGTAAGAGTGTGCTTCTTTTACATAGCCATTTTGTTTTGTGGCTTAACATGTGATTCAAGGCTCTGTGATCCGCCACTGAAAATGAGCGCATTGATTTCAGTGATCAAAACGGCATGGGGACTTTCGTATTTTTCTTTTGAGTTTTATTTTAACATCCAAAGCCTTTTAATGCGAATTTATTTTTTAAAAAGGTGGGGGATAGGGTTTTTTGTGTGCTTATATAACGTTCTTAGAGTCACCCCCTTCCCCCAGCCCTTTTTGGTGAGTCTCATTCGCCCTCTTTTATGTGATAAATAGGATTTGCTGCTCTGGCCATTGAACATTTCTGTGGAAAGAGCTCTGCACCATTTCTAGGAGAAATCAGGTCATTTCAGAAACTTAAAATGAGGCACTGTGACTGTGATTACTTTTACTGCAGAGAGAAAGGGCACATCCTGTCCATTTCTTACAAAGCACGACTTACTGAATGGTATTTATAATTGAATTTTGCAGACTTGACTGTACATTCAAGCAACCAATTGAAAAAGATTGCAGTTATTTTGCTTTAACAGTGGTTTTTATCTAGTTTTGCTTCAGAACATAGATTTCACATTGTACGTCAATCCAACACGGCACAAATTGTACCATGGACCAACATTGAAATGTATTAATAAAACATTGAACTGCATAGGCCCAACAATATGCAAAATTAATAACAGCATGGGATAAATAGGAAAACTGGTTATTTTGCTTTAAAATGTCTTAAATTTTGATGGTTTCATGTACCAATAATTCATAGCACAAAACAGCTTTTGTGCTATGTCTAAATTGCCCGTAGGGGGGCAACAACAAAAGATGTTAGGAGCATTTCTCTTCCCTTTTAAAAGTTGATTAGCCTATTTTGCCATCCTAACAATACACAATTGCTGTACTATGTGGTTAGTTGTATTTTATTATTTGCATTTAGCATCATTTCACCTGCTATCAGAATAGACCTGCAACCCACTGTTTGGTCACAACATCTGTTAAAGGAATAGTTCACCCAAAAATCACAATTCTCTCATCATTAGGTGAACTAGACCTTTAAGATCCACTGTTTAAATACATTTTATAATAATTTTCAGGAAAAAAAACATATAGATGATATAGTTTTAATTAGAAAGCCTGACAATGTCTGACTATGATCTTCATCCAACTTTTTGAAGCTTTTGGTCTCATAGCTTTTCTGCCTGTTTCATACATTGCTATACTGTGTGGCCTGTTCTAGTATCCTCCATTCAGTGCCTTAATGATGAGAGACAAAACTGTGAATGCCACAGTCAATCCCCCTTTGTTTATCAAGTATGTTTTCTGGACTGATTAAATGGGTCATTGAGCTGTTTGAACTAGTTTGATTAGTTAGTGTTTACAAACAATAGTCTTAATTATCCAATGTACAGTGCATTCAGGAAGTATTAAGACTTTTTATTTTTTTATTTTATGTTGCAGACTTCTGCTAAAATGCTTTAAAAAAATATATCAATCTACACTCCATACCCCATAATGTCAAAGCAAAAACCAGAATTTGGATAAATTTGCTAATTTATAAAAAAAAAATATATATATATATATATATATATATATATATATATATATATATATATATATATATATATAATATCACATTGACATAAGTATTCAGACCCTTTGCCATGACACATGAAATTTAGCTCAGGTGCATCCCATTTCTCTGGATCATCTTTGAGATATTTCTACTCTTTGATTGGAGTCCACTGGTGGCAAATTCAATTGATTGGACATGATTTGGAAAGGCACACACCTGTCCATATAAGGTCTCATAGCTGAAAATGCATATCAGAGCAAATACCATGAGGTCAAAGGAACTGTCTGCAGAGCTCAGAGAGAGGATTGTGTTGAGGCACCGATCTGAGGAAGTCTAAACATATTTATTGGCTGTGTTGAACATTCCCATGAGCACAGTGGCCTCAATAATACTTAAATGGAAGATGTTTGAAACAACCAGGACTCTTCCTAGAGCTGGCCGCCCGGCCAAACTGAGCAATTGGGGTAGAAGGGCCTCTGTAAGAGAGGTGACCAAGAACCCGATGGTCACAGTGGTTGAGCTCCAGAGATCATGTGTAGAGATGTGAGAAACTTGCAGAAGGACAACCATCACTGCAACACTCCACCGATCTGGGCTTTATGGCAGAGTGGCCAGGCGGAAGCCTCTCTCGTTGCAAGACACATGAAAGCACGCTTAGAATTTGCAAAAATGCACCTAAAGGACTCACAGATTGTGGTGAAACGAAGATTGAATCGTTTTGCCTCAGTTCCAAGCGTCATGTCTTGAGGAAACTAGGCACTGCACATCACCTGCGTAATACCATCCTAACGGTGAAGCACGGTGGTGGTAGTAGCATCATGCTGTGGGGTGTTTTTCAGCAGCGGGGATTGGTCCCCGCAGAGTTGAAGGAAAGCTGAACGCAGCAATATACAGAGATATCCTTAATTAAAACCTGGTCCAGAGTGCTCAGGACCTCAGACTGGGCCGAAGGTTCACCTTCCAATAGGATAATGGCCCTAAGCACACAGCCAAGTCAATGCAAGTGTGGCTTAGGGACAACACTGTGAATATTCTTGAGTGGCCCAGCCAGAGCTTAGACTTGAACCTAATCAAACCCAATTGAACCCAATCCAGCCAGAGCTTAGACTTGAACCCAATCGAACATCTCATTGAAGTTAACAAAATTCTGTTTTTTGCTTTGTCATTATGGGGTATGAAGTGTGTATTGATGTGAAAATATAGTCATTTAAAGCATTTTAGCATAAGGCTGCAACATATTAAAATGTGAAAATAATGAAGGAGTCTGAATACTTGCTGAATGCAATGTACACTTGAAGTTTATCATGTTGAGATGAGTGCCATGCTTGGTTAAATTTAGGTTTAGGTAATCGTGCTGTAATGCTGTGTCACTATTTGTGTGCTATTACCTTAACTTTCCTGTAGCTCAACTGGCAGAGCATGGTGCTTGCATTTGTTGTGAATGTTTCCTGAAATAGTGTACCTTATTCTATGCAAAAAAAATGGTCTCTTACTAGTGGTTTGGTCATTTAAGTTTAACAGGTAGGGCAGCAAAGAAAATTCATTATGCCCCACCTAGCTTAATCAGACCTCTGCTAGCATTTTTGGTTTGTCCTCTCCAAATGAGAGCACCAAAAATGGTGCACCCATATTTAGAGCTTAGGCTGACACTGGCTGTGTCTCGTTTGGAAGGCTGCGTTCTCTGGAGGCTGCATTTGTTGGCCACATATGTCATCGAGTATGCCACATTTCAGAAAAGAGAGTTTTTGAATGCAGCCTACGAATGCGACCATCTTTCACGGGAATTCGGAGGATGCATGAGGTTTATCCATCATGGGCACTCGCAACCCACAATTCTTTGCTTCAACAGAAATTTCAAAAAAAAAAAAAATTATGCCAATTTGCCTGTAAATATTAAGTAATGTTAATTCCCAAGTTGAAGTACCTCAGTAGATGGCTGCAGAGTATATAATATGTAGAATTATATTCATATCTAATTAAACTAAAGGATTAGACTAAAAGTACACCTGTAAAATCTATTTTCTTTTCTCTTTACATCATTATAACTCTCCTAAAATGTACCTCATATATTCACTTCCAGAAGGACTTTGTTCCCTTCTCACTCAAAGAGCTCCCGCTTGTTAAAGAGTGGCGTGCTGTCATAGCAACCATGTTACGTTCCATTTCCATTTGTCCTACGAAGGCCGCCTCGTTGAAACAAGGCTTGTTTAGAGGACACTCAGTATACTGCAGCCTTCAAAGGACATGTCCTATCTAGCACGCAGCCTTCGTAATGAGACACAGCTACAGAAGAGGTATGGCGTTTTTGTAAAGTGTTAAGTTAAAGGAATAGTTCACCAAAATATTTAAATTATTTTATAATTTACTCAACCTCATGTCATTCCAAACCCATATAGCTTTCTTACTCATGTGGAAGACAAGGTATTTAGCAAAATGGTCAAATGGTGACCACATGCTACCTCAGGAGCCATTGAGTGTGTTTACATGCATGTTCTTACAGCGAATATTGCTTAATAAGCAGATGATGTTTGCGGCTTTGTAAACGCCTTAAACTGGGTTCCTTGATCGGGGTAAGCTCATAAATGGATTTGGAATAAACTGATCAGCACAGGTAGATTTTTACCCACAACCCTGATTTTACATTTACCGGCATTCTTACCGGTTTATCCAATAGGCCTCATTCATGAAACTTATGTATATATGTGAGTAAATTGGGAGTAATTTACATGTAAAATGGAGCTTCACAAAATGTTTTATTTTTATTTGTAAATCAGAATAGGAAGCGTTTAACATCTATGCGAACAGTAAAATTTTTTTTTGTTTTTGTGAGTGCATTCACATCGTAAAATATTGATTAACTTAGTCATCGCATGCTTTTGCTGTCATCAGAGGTTCTTTTGTGAATTAAACAGTCCAAGAGCTGAATAAAAAATGGTTTCACATGAAGATTAAGTGTAAAAATATTCAGTTCATACCGATAGGAGGATTTTCACCACCATTAACCTTCTCTGGTTCAGTTGAGCACATCGCCAGCATTATTGGAGAAACTTCTCGAGTAAATCAAGACTGTAACTGTGATACTTCTATTGCAAATGGAATAATCTTCAAATTAATAGAAGCCTGAAAATGGTCTTTGACCTAAGCTATGACAGTGTTGGGTTTTATTGTGTATGCACCTTCCCGCAATGTTTATTTATAGCTTTAACAGTGCCAACATTGACCATACTTTATCAGCTGAATGTGATTTATTGATTCCTATACAAAACGATTGAAACCTAAATTATAGAGTTCATATCAAATGAAGAAACTCTCCAACCAGTCATTTTAGAGGGCATTATTTTTTTTGCTCGAGAAAATAAAACTGCGAAAACTACGTTTTCAGTTAAATTTTCAATTTATGAAGCAGAATTGGGAATAAACTCTTTGAAGACAACAGCTTAAATTAATTATATGGTTTAAAACGTTTTGTTTTGTTTCCACTAATTTAATTATTATTATATATATATTTTTTCATTATTTATTCAATGTCTCTTCTATCAAAATGTAGTCATGGCAGTTTGTCTAAAAGAACACAAATCATTCATACGTCTTGCATATGATTTACACGTGGTCGGGAACAGGTGATAATTTAGGTCGTACCAACAAACGTATTGAATGAGGCCCAATGTGCACAAGTGCTGTGCGCATGCCTGTTCATGTTTTGACTTCAAAAGCCGTTTTGGTAGCTATCAGTATATTGGTATGCATTTACACATGCTCAGTGTGCCTGTTTTTACATCAAAGATATCAAACATTTGTTCTTGCGTGTCACTTGACTGTTTGCAACACTTCTGAATGTTTTACACTGACGAGAAGTGCAAATGGGATTTGAGAACTATGGTGGAGTGGATGTGAATAACAACTTGAATTTCTGTCTGTTCCTCACACAAATCTATTATATTGCATAAAAGACTTGGAAAGTTATATGGCACAAGTCATATGGGCTACATTTATCTTACTTTTATGGTGGGTTATTGTCAAATCCCCCAGTTACTATTTACTTGCATTATATGGAAAGGGGCAACCTGGACATTCTCCTAAACAACTTCTTTAGTGTTCCACAGAAGAACATATCATAAGGGTTTGAAATCATATGATTAAGTGATGACATCATTTTTTTTATTTTTGATGAGCTATCCCGTTTCTCTAGGTCATTGGCCTAGAAGGAAGATATAAGTAGTCATAAGACTCAAGTTAGACTTTGCTCACAACATGCGTGACCAGGGTCATCATGATTGGGTGCATATCTGACTCAGTTGAAGGTCTGATTAGCGTTTACTGTCATGTAGACCCTCCTGCTCGCAGGTTCTTTGTAGTGGCTTCCTTCAAATCGCACCTTGAAGCCCCTCAGCTTTCTACAGCTAATTGTTGAGACCCAGTGGCCCCGTTCCACCCCTCCAACTTCATCTGTCAAGTGTCAGAAAAGCTGGGCCTCTGCTGCCAAAAGAGCAGATTGGTGAAAAGAACCGGATGAGATCAAAGGTGTTGAAGTGGAAGAGAGATTTTCTTCAAATGACAAGTCCAAAGGGATAGTGGCTTGGCTGCAGGACGCAGGACTTGCACATGGTTTTGGTTGAAAAATGGTGCATTTCCATTTCAAATGACCCGATGGGTTTTGGAGCAGGGCCAGATGGGGAGAGCAGTGATTGCATTCACTGCACTGTCTGCTGATGATGCAGTGCTGCTCTGACTCACACACCCCCCCACCCTTCCTCTCCCCTCCCGCCCCGCCCCAGGATGTGATATGGTAGGTGCCTGTTACATGATATGGAGTCTACAGAATAGAGGCAAAGCTGAGCGATTTTTCACCGCAAAACCAGAAGTCATCCTGCTGGAAGCACTCCTTCCCTCTGTCCCAGAGGCTCCCTACGTTCAAGTAGGAGCAGATTGACCTGAATAGGAAACAGCTCAGAAGATCTTTCTCACTATTCCATTTAGGACACTTCAGAGGACACACAGCCCCCTGAATCTAGCCTGTGCATGCTGCAGCAAGTGACAGATGTTCATGGACAACCCTTTGTGATTGCAGAGAGTTTGGTGGGCTTGCTGGGGCTTGTGCTTGGTGCCTACTTCTCTTAGAAGCTAGGCACTTACCTTTCCCTTTTCCAAGGAAGCGAAAAGCACTTTGAGGGCATGACTTTGGGACCATGTCCGACTCCAGCTTATGGACCGTTCTCTCCAACGTTTCCATGCCGCACTTTCTCAGTGGAGTAAGATTGCGGCGCTCCAAAAGGTAAACAAGTTGGGGTTGATTGCTTGTCGCTACTGAACAGTTTTGTAGGTTTGAGAAAACGATGTCATTTAAGGTTATAGACAAGAACAATACGGAAAATCAGGTGCCATGTTGTCTCTATTGTGTTTGAATTCCTTTGTGAATGCTGAACTTGAGTACATGTTAATTGTAATCAGAACGGTATTGTTTAGTCCATACGGTGGGCACAAATGATGTTTACATATGGTTGCAATTACTGTACGTTTCCCTAAATATGCATGCTCAATGCGAGGAAATGGATTGTTATGGAACTCCTCAAGGGAAGAGCTGGTTGAGTCCCTGTTATTTGACGGCAAGCGTTCGGATAAACAGCTCTTGCAGGAAATGCTGAAGCTGTGCTGAATCCTTTTCACCTGGCATGTAACAAGACAAAAACTTATTACATGCCAAAAACCAAAAAGGCAAATCAGAAATAGAAATATCTGGCATCAAACAGGCATGCTCTTTCTCGCTTGTCCTTACATTTTAATCCTTGGAATGACCCATTTTACCATTTAGATGATCAGATTAGTATCCTCGGGTTGAGTAAAGCATGTACAACATGCTAAATAGATTGGTCTCTTGTTTTTTTTGGTTTTTTCTTTTGTATATTGTAAATTGAATTTGACAGTATTTAAGTTTGAAGCAAAACATTTGTGGACAACATGCATGGCAAACAGGACCTTGCAATGTATTTTCATTTCAGTGTTAAGTTTATTGGTTTGCACAGGGTGGAGGATTCAGTAATGAGTAATGTCTTTATCTACAGAATAAAAACTGTGATAGCGGCACTCTGGTATTACACCAATAACAATGAGGGAGTTTCCTCCTGTATACTTTACTTGAAGTTGTAGAAAAATGAAATGCTAAATTGTATGATGTAGGTGTGATTCTGTTATTTAGCTGATTTTAAATGTAAGATATTGCTTCTTGTGTGTCCATCCATTAAAGAAATCTTCATTATTCAGTTGTACTGACCTTGATTTAAGCTCTCATTTTTTTCTTTCTTTTTCTCCTACTGTGGCGTTTATTACGGAAAAAAAACATCATGTGTTTTGTTAACATGATATAAAGATAAGAAACTACAGGCTTGTAAAGTAATTTAGCAAACCAGGCCAGACAAAGCTTCAAGAATATACTTTCTTTTTTGTATCTCTATATTAAATGTGTGGGACGGATGCAGATTTGGGATTGTATTTCACATGTGCACATGTTTGATTTTATGGTATTTAAATGATAGATTTCATGCATTTTATTTACAGTTTTTGTTTTCTAATATTCAACTTTATGCCTGTCAAAAGGAAAGTTGAGAGAGAGGAAAATAATGGTAGGGGAAAGGGACTGTGAGGTGGCTGGATTCGAACCTTCATCCCTGGGAGCACCACATCTCCAACGTCACTTGTGCACATGCACACGATCTGATACCTGGATTGGTATCGGTTCCGATACTGATGTTTTAAACCGATTGGGTATCGGTCCGACAAGCCCGAACCAAATCCGATACTGTGTGTTAGTCATATTTGTTACTGTCAAGCTCCAAAAATGACATAAAAGAACCATTAAAACACAATTAACGTAGTTCATATGACTCGTGCATTTTATTCAAAGCCACTTGAAGACGTGCGATAGCTCTGTGAATCGCAATAGGCTGTGTTTAATAAGTAAATAGTATTTTATAGTTATATAGTATGCATGTGAAGTGCTAGCACGTTAGTGAGTGGTGCTGCTCTGTTGACACACACATAAGCACGCGCAGCCCTGGGTGATTCATTCACGGCTATTTTTTAGCTTTCACGCAGTGCGCAATATTTGATCGCTTCTCACAAAATTGGATCGTATCGGCTGATACGGAGTTTTCCGATATCAGAGCGGAAGAGAAAAAGTGGTATCGGTGCATCCCTAATATAAATGTAGACATCAGCATAATTGACGGTTGCTTTCTCGCATTCCTTTATAATTGTTAATAGGATAATCAGGGAGTTCTTCTATAAGGGCGTGTTCACACTTGGCAGGTTCGGTTCGATTAAAACGAACTCTGGTGTGATTGCTCTGTTAGTGCGTTTCATTTGAACAAGTGTGAATGCTGTCACCCGAACCTTAGTGCACACCAAACAAGCGAACTGAGACCGCCTGAAAGTGGGACTCTGTCCGCTTCCAAACGAACTCTGGTATGGTTCGATTGATATATGAACGCAACATGGACCAAAGACGTCAAAACAGACCAAAAACAGGAAGTAATTTGCCTAATACTGACCTCAAGCATGCCTGGTTCTTCTCATCATTGGAGCTATGTTGCCCATTACAGTTCGGTACTGGCGTCAAAATCGCCGTCAGCTGTCATTGCAGCATATCTTCATTTGTGTGTGCAACGGAGGAATTTCTGGCATTGTTTTGACTCCTTTACACATTTTATTAACTCTTTGTTTGTTCTCAGCTTTTTAAAAATACCAGCATATATACATATATAAATCTAATGAGTGCATTTCGCCAGCATTGTTCTAGATGTTCGGTAAGTTCCGTCAAAAAATATACATCATAAAAGCTGTCCAATCAGGTCGTGACTTTTCCCTGATGCCTTTGGTTTTGTATCGTTAGGTTTGGTGTTAAAAATGCCAGTGTGAACGCTAAACAAACTATGACTAAATGTATCATTTTCATTTTTGGTCCAGACTAAGAGGACCAAACTACAAATGTGAACACACCCTAAGAAAACTGTTCTTATCTGATTTGGAAGGTAAATGTTGCCTTGCATTTGTATTTTTATATGCCTTTATTGTGTTTTAGAGCTTTATGTAGGACTTCAAGCATGCATTTGGAAGGACTTACACAATTAGCATTTCCAAAGTATGTCTAAATGCCTGTATGACCAAAGTCAGTGACAGGAGGGTAATGTCTGTTACATAGGCATTGAGTGACTGATACTTTTTCATGATTCAGTCATTGATTGTGTCGTTGACGTTGCTTGATACTGTCATTTGAGCGTGGGTTTCCTCCAGAAGCAGCCCAGAGTTGTGTATTTTCATCATCGCTACATAAAGAAGCATGGGGCTAGATGCTCATACCGTTCGTTCTTAAGCTGCTTGTGTGTATAAACGGCTGTATAAATAGCCAAATAAGTCTGATCCTCTTTTACTGAGCACTCATGAAGCAGATATTATGCTGCATTCTGCATCATGGTACATATTTAAAGGGGCCATATCATGAAACCCTACTCTCACTTACAAAACATCAAATGTCCTCCTCGGTCCTCAAAGTAGAAGAAAAGATTTTCTCGTTCTGAAATCTCCATGGTTGACACCAGAATAGAAATATTAATTCTGCCCAGCTGTTAGATACATATGCTTGTACACTACATACATTTTAAGTATTTTAGTATTTAGTATTAAGTATTTTCATTGATTAAATATTTCTAAAGTATTATTTTCAAAAAAGACATTTTCAGTGGTAATGTATGCTTATCCAATGAAATAATATTTACCATGGTGCCAAAAACAAAAACATCCAGTGAGGGTCAGTTCTGTGGATGGAAACACCTTGTTGATGAGAGAGGTCAACAGAGAATGTCCAGACTGTGTCGAGCTGACAAAGACTATGGTAACTCGGATAACCACTCTGTATAATTGTGGTGAGAAGAATATCATCTCAGAATGCTATACTGGTATGTGGGTTGTCGCGGCACGAGGGGGGCCTATACAAGATTAGACGGGTGGTTTTAATGTTGTGGCTGATCATTGTATGTAGTTTTAAAGCTTATACATGCACTAAATGATATCTGTAGATTTGACCTAAGCCTGAACCCTTGCGTTCAATTCTCCTTTTCTTTTTTTGGTCTTTAATTTACTTGTTTACAAATTTTTCTCCCAATTTGAAATGCACAATTCTCACTACTTAGTAGGTCCTCGTGGTGGTGTGGTTACTCACCTCAATCACGGTGGCGGAGGACAAGTCTCAGTTGCTTCCGCTTTTGAGACAGTCAATCCACGCATCTTATCACATGGCTCATGCTAACTTACCACGTGCCCCATTGAAAGTGAGAACTACTAATCCCCACCACGAGGAGGTTACCCCATGTGACTCTACCCTCCCTAGTAACCAGGCCAATTTGGTTGCTTAGGAGACCTGGCTGGAGTCACTCAGCACACCCTGGATTCGAACTTGAGACTCCAGGGGTGGTAGTTGGCGTCAATACTCGCTGAGCTACCCAGGCCCCTTGTTTACTAATTTAAAGGAATCTGTGCATGTCCAGCAAGGTTATACTGGAGATACGAGATTTCAAGCAATTGTGGGAGTGGGTAATGTATAATGAATAATGACTTGAATAAACATGTTTAAAAGACTACTTAAATGTTACCTTTGTTTTTGTTTTTTTACCTTACCAATGTGAATCTCCAAACTCTTTCATTGTACTTCTATGTAAAAGAGCAACCTGGACATTCTGCTAAATATCTGCTTTTGTGTTCCAAGAAAATATATTAATTGACATTTTCATTTTTGGTTGAACTATCCCTTTAAAGACACCATGAATATGATGGATTCACTTACTGGCAGCTGCTCCTCACAGAATCACAAGGGCTTTGCAATGTCGACTGTGATGTCTGCCAAGCTCCCATTCACGTATCAGATCTGCCTGCTCTGGGATCAATGACTAGAGAAGAGACCACAGTTACATGGTTCTCTTCCCCTCTAAGATTTCACCCTGTCCACTAGTATTCTGCTAAATACAACCATATTTAGAGGTGTTTGCTATGGCAAGCATCACTATTATTATTGCTCTTATTTAGGATTAGGGATTTCAAAAAACCCTGAGTATTAAACATCGATGCATAACTCGTACTGCACTGTTTGTGCCACGGACATGATGCATCACTCAATTTTTTTCTGAAAATGTAGAAATCTAGTAACTTTTTTTTAATTATCATTATTACCATAGTACAGTGTGACTGGCAACACTGAGCCAAGGTGCAAGATTTAAGTCTGGCATCTTGGCCCTTGCCAGTGGAGGTGTGATTTCCTGGCAACATTTTTTCAACAACTATTTCTTTAAGTGACATTTTAATCATGAGAAATAATTGTAATAAATTCTTGAGAAAGAATCACACTGCCTCAGAACAAAGGAAATCATTGCCACATTCATGTCTAAAGGAATGTCAGCAAGAGTGTCATCAAGCATCCGCTGGTACAGGGCACGGCTGATAATCTGTGAAAGATCTGTTTGAGCAGTGACCGCCCCTTCAGAGAAGCAGCTAATGCCCTTCAGCTGTGTGAAATGCTTTTTGAGGGTGTGTGTTATGTCTGTAGACAGGTCTTGGAAGAGTAGGCGTGTCAGTAAACAAGACATCTTGTTTCACGTCTGAGACGTTGTTGAGGTACCATGGCATGCATGAGAAGTACATGGTTTTTGTTTTTATCTTGGTTTGATTTTTTTTTTTGTGTATTGTTTTTAATTGATTTTTGTTTTGTTTTGATTGATTTGGTTTTGCTTGATTTTGTTTGTTTTGTTTTATTGTTATGATAGGTTTGGTTTTGTTTTATTGTTATTATAGGTTTGGGTTTGCTTGGTTTGGTTTTGTTTTATTGTTATTATAGGTTTGGGTTTGCTTGGTTTTGTTTTGTTTTATTGTTATGATAGGTTTGGTTTTGCTTGGTTTTGTTTTATTGTTATGATAGGTTTGGTTTTGTTTTATTGTTATGATAGGTTTGGGTTTGCTTGGTTTTGTTTTGTTTTATTGTTATGATAGGTTTGGTTTTGCTTGGTTTTGTTTTATTGTTATGATAGGTTTGGTTTTGTTTTATTGTTATGATAGGTTTGGGTTTGCTTGGTTTTGTTTTGTTTTATTGTTATGATAGGTTTGGTTTTGCTTGGTTTTGTTTTATTGTTATGATAGGTTTGGTTTTGTTTTATTGTTATGATAGGTTTGGGTTTGCTTGGTTTTGTTTTGTTTTAGTGTTATGATAGGTTTGGTTTTATTATTATTATATGTTTGGGTTTGTTTGATTTTGTTTTGTTTTATTGTTATGATAAGTTTGTTTTGCTTGGTTTTGTTTGGTTTTATTGTTATGATATGTTTGGTTTTGCTTGGATTTGTTTTATTGTTATTATAGGTTTGGTTTTGCTTGGTTTTGTTTTATTGTTATTTTAGGTTTGGTTTTGTTTGGTTTTATTGTTATGATAGGTTTGGTTTTGCTTGGTTATGTTTGGTTTGTTTTATTGTTATGATAGGTTTGGTTTTGCTTGGTTTTGTTGAGTTTTATTGTTATGATAGGTTTGGTTTTGCTTGGTTTTGTTGAGTTTTATTGTTATGATAGGTTTGGGTTTTCTTGGTTTTGTTTCGTTTTATCTTTATGATAGGTTTGTTTTGCTTGGTTTTGTTTTGTTTTATTGTTATTATAGATTTGTTTTGCTTGGATTTGTTTTATTGTTATGATAGGTTTGGTTTTGCTTTTTGTTTTATTGTCATAATAGGTTTGGTTTTGCCTGGTTTTGTTTGGTTTAATTGTTATGATAGGTTTGGTTCCCTCTCGAGAGGTCTCTCCTATTGCGTAAGTAGCTTACGCTATGGGAAAAGTTGCTGCGGCAACTTGCTCGAACCAATGACGGGGCGACTCTGAACGCGCGACCAATGAGCGCGCTTCACAACAGGGACTCAGGGCCCGCCAAGATTGGCGTGGCTAAGGCTATATATTAGGCGCCCCATCATGAGAGTTCTTTAGATTTAATCTCCTTCAGCAAATACCTTCTCTTCGCTGGATCCTCTGGATTATTGGAGTCTTTTCGCCCGCCGTCGACAAGCCTACAGCAGGACTGCTACGAGGACGCCGGCGCCTTCAGCCGTCTTCAAAGCCTTCTGCTACGCCATCCGGTGCGCATCACCTTATATCCTTTACTAAGCAATAACTTTTCAAGTGTTCGCCTCTGCGACGCTTTTTTGTCCTTAGTAAAGAGCAAATTCGAGGCGTTGTTTAAAATGCCTTCGACCTGCGCCTCGTGCAGAGGCCCTCTTCCTGACGGGGACCGTCACATTATCTGCGCTCGCTGCCTGGGATCTGACCACGCAGAAGCTGCTCTCACTCGAGGCGGATGCCCCGAATGTGACTCCCTGGGCCTCACCGAGCTGTGCGCTCGCTTTGCCGCCTTCGCCGCGAACGAGCCTGCTACCACCGTGCTGCCATCCCCTCTGTTCGAGCCGCGCAAGAAAAAGCGCCGCTCACGGAGGCCGCCAGAGCACGCGGACTTCAGTGACGTAACGCCGGGCCAGTCTCCGCGTGCTTCACCACCACCCGAGGACTTCCTGCCGCCAGTTCTATTCACGCAGGCAGACCAGCACCCCTCCGGAGCGGTGGGTCTCGTCTCGTTCGGCGCGTCAGGGGACGACGGTGAAAAGGATGACAGCCTTTCCATTGATGCTGCATCCGACGACTGGCCGGACTTGGCCTTCGAACCGGCGCCGTCGACACTAGCGGACACGAGCAGGGACACCAGCATGGACTCAGAAATCGTCCGCATACTGTCCAAAGCCGTGGAAAACCTCGGGCTCGACTGGTCTTCTCCGGAAGAACCCGCCCGCAGCTGGCTGGACGAGTGGTTCCTGCAAGGGCGCCGGCAGGCCCCTCGACAGAGACCCTCCCCTTTCTTCCCCAAAGTTCACAACGAACTCACAAAGTCGTGGAAAGCCCCGCACTCTGCTCGCCTGAAGACTTCTTTCTCTTCCTCGCACTCCTCGTTGGACGGCGCGAGAGAAAGAGGCTACGAGGGAACCCCGCCCCTCGAGGAGGCTATGGCCAACCATCTGTGCCCACCCTCCACCGCTGGATGGAAAGCCAAAGCTTCTCATCCCTTGAAGCCCTGCAGATCTACCTCAGCTCTCGCTGGTCGCGCATATGCCGCCGCCGGCCAAGCTGCGTCAGTGCTTCATTCCATGGCTGTTCTGCAGGTCTATCAGGCCAAACTTCTCCGCACCATAGACGAATCTGGACCTGAACCTGAGGCTTTCAAGGACCTGCGCAGCGCCACTGATGTAGCCCTGCGAGCCACAAAGGCCACCTCCCAATCCATCAGCCGGGTCATGTCTAACCTGACTGTCCTTGAGCGCCATCTGTGGCTGACGCTAACAGAAATGAAGGACGCGGATAAGGCGCCATTCCTCGACGCGCCTATCGCCCCAAGCGGCCTGTTCGGACCGGCGGTAAAAGAGTTCGCTGAACGCTTCACTGAAGCCCAGAAGAATTTGCAGGCTATGCGTCACTTCCTGCCTAAGCTCTCCAGCTCATCACAGAGCCGCCAGAGACCGCCTCAGCTGCAGCAGCTAGCCAGGGCGGCGCCTCCCATCTCCCAGCCCAGACCTGAAACGGACGCTCCACGCCGCTCGCGTTCCGCTAACCGAAAGCAGCCGCCTGAGCGACGGGGACCTCGGCCCAAGATCGTGCTGAACCCGGAGCCTCGTAAGCCTTCCTAGCCATAGGAAGAAAGAGAGAGAGTGCGTGTCTCGCAAAAGCCGGACCACTCTCTCCAAAACGTGTAAAACATTACCCAGTCCCATTACAAGCGGCTGGAAATGTCTGTACAGCAGTCAATGGGCCAGTCACAGAACTCCCTCACCTGCAATCAAACGCCGTTTTAACGGCAACACGCAGAAATCACAAAAGAGTCATTTTCTGCCTGTGTCACTAAGAGGTCACGTGTCCACACTAAAGTGCGCATTCCCACATATCAATACTGTCCAAACAGTGCCGAATACTTCCCCAGCTCAATCTGGACGCCCCATAAATGTAGATCGTGTGCCTATTGTCATGTATGCACCACTACACACAAGCACTGTTCCCACAGTTATAAACACTTCCCCAGTAAAAGCGGGAAATACTATAAAGGTAGCGGCGTGCCTGCTGTCATGCATGCACCCCTACACACAAACACTGTATGCATGCCCAAAAACCCCCGCCATGGCCGGAGGCTTTATGAAAATGGCGGCGTGCCTACTACGGTATATGCACCCCCACCCATAAGCGCTGCCCATACAGTTTCAAACAGTTCTCTGGCCCATGCCGCGAGCATCACAGATCGCGGCGCTGAGCCAGAAACTCCCGCTAAGAACGGAAACTTTATGAAAGTGGCGTGCGTGCCTATCACAATGTATGCACCCCCACCCGTAAACACTGTCTATACAGTTTCAAACATTTCTCCAGCTCATGCTGCGAGCATTACGGAGATAGCGTGCGTGCCTGTAATCTCACACGCACCCCTGCACTCGGCACTCAACAAAGCTTCTCAGCGCGCTCCCGCGCCTCCGAGAGCTGTAAGCTCAGTGTTAGCACAAGGCAATTCGCCGGCAGGGTCCATATGTCACTGCGACACGCCCCCAGCCAGCATTCAGCCCATATCTGTGCGAGCAAAAGCCAGGGAAAAAATCCCCGCCATGCCGAAATGGGTTTTGAACATAATAAAACACGGTTACTCGCTTCAATTCGCTCACAGACCACCCCGCTTTTCAGCGGTGGTCGAGACGAAAGTGACGAAAGATGTTTCACATGTTCTACGCGCGAGGTGCTCAAACTAATAGAGAAGAGCTATAGAAACTGTTCCTCCCTCTATGAGCTGAGGCGGGTTTTTACAGCCGCTACTTTCTCGTCCCAAAAGGGCGGTGGCCTCCGCCCCATCCTAGATCTCAGACATCTGAATAAAGCTTTAATGATTCGCTCGTTCAGAATGTCAACGACCAAACATATCCTCACGCAAGTTCGCCCCGGGGATTGGTTTCTGTCAGTGGATTTGAAAGGCGCTTACTTTCACATTCCGATAGTGCCTCATCACAGGCCATTTCTGAGATTCGCTTTCGAGGGACAGTCATACCAGTACACAGTACTACCATTCGGCCTATCATTGGCCCCCCGTACATTCAGGAAATGTATGCACGCAGCACTTTACCCCCTGAGACAGCGGGGAGTGCGAATACTGAATTACCTCGATGATTGGCTAACCTAGCACAATCAGAGAGTCAGTTAACGACGCACAGATCTTGGATTATCAGTAATCTAGAATGTCTGGGTCTGAGAATCAATTTTGCAAAGAGCGTGCTATCCCCCAGCCAGAATATCTCTTTTCTGGGAATAGTGCTAGTCTCAGTGCAGATGATGGCGCGCCTCTCATCAGAGCGCACGCTCGCTATTCGGCGCCTTGCAACATCATTCAGAGCGGGCGCGCGCGTCAAACGATTTCAAAGGATGCTCGGTCTCGTGGCCTCGGCATCAGCTGTACTCCAGCTAGGATTGTTGCACATGCGTCCTCTCCAACGCTGGCTCAAGAGCCGTGTCCCCACTCACTGTCACTGTCCAGAGACAAGGTTCTCCCAGGAGAATGGTCTCTCCACCCCCTGACGGTCCAGTGGTTATGGCAAACCTTGGACGAAGCAGAGGTCGACCTCTTCGCCTCCAGGGAAAATGCGCACTGCCCTCTTCTCAAACAGCACGGACGCTCTCGCCCAAGTCTGGCCAAGCCGCCCCTTGTATGCTTTTCCCCCGATCGCGATGCTACCTCAGGTCATCAGTCGGATCAGGGAGGTGAAATGTGCAGTGCTCCTGGTAGCCCCACTCTGGAAGAACCAGACGTGTTTTCCAGAACTGATGCAGATGATGCAATCTGCCCCATGGCCGATTCCGTTGAGGCTGGACCTCCTCAGGCAGGCCAGCGGAATGATTCTTCATCCCCGCCCGATCTGTGGGCCCTTCATGCATGGCCCCTCAGCGGGTTCAGAGAACCTCCCCAGTGGAGTGTTGAGAACCATCACTGAGCCTGGCGCCCTCTCGAGCGCTTATATGCCCAAAAGTGGAAAGTGTTCAGTGACTGGTGTGATACCAAGAGCTTGAACCCCAAATCGTCGCGAGATACCAAGTGTACTCACCTTTTTGCAAGAGCTGCTGGAGGCGGGCCGCATACCCTCCACGCTCAAAGTCTATGTGGCTGCCATAGCGGCGTCACACAATCCTGATAAAGGGCGCTCATTAGGGAAAAACGACCTAATCATTCGTTTCCTAAGAGGCTAGGAGGATGAACCCTCCTCGCCCCCTCGGTACCGATCTGGGACCTGGCCACGGTCCTGGACGCACTCAAGAGTGCCCCGTTCGAACCTCTCCGAACTGTGCACCTTAAACAGCTCTCGCTCAAAACTGCGCTCTTGCTGGCACTCGCCTCAGTCAAGAGAGTGGGCGACCTGCACGCGCTGTCATCAAGCACTGCTTGCCTGAAATTTGGACCTAACGACTGCAGAGTTGTCCTTAGGCCAAGGCATGGGTATATTCCTAAAGTGCTCTCCACACCCTTCAGAGTACAGGTGATATCTCTGGCAGCGTTATCGTCTTCAGCAGACGAAAGCGACGCTAATTTACTCTGCCCGGTCAGGGCGCTCAGAGTATACTTGGAACGTCCTGCCCCGTTCAGACAGACTGAACAATTATTCGTATGCTTTGGCGGACCGCACTAAAGGTCTCGCAAATTCTAAGCAAAGAATATCGCGCTGGATAGTAGATGCTATAGCGCTGGCTTATGAAGCCAAGGGCCTTCAATGCCCCTTAGGCGTCAGAGCTCACTCTACGAGGAGCATGGCCTCCTCGTGGGCGTGGTCGAGTGGGATACCCATTGAGGATATTTGTGCGGCGGCAGGCTGGGCCTCGCCTTCAACATTTATCAGGTTTTATAACCTACAGGTCCCCTCATTGCATTCCAACATTCTATCAGCCTGACTGTAGTATGGACTGGAGTACATATATGCTGAGCATTATCTCCTCCCTTATAAGGTCCGTCTCTGACTGACTTAGGGAGTTTTTTATGCATATCAGTAAAAAGAAAAATCAGTACATAAGATATGTGGGTGTGTTTTTACAATGAGCGCCCCACCGTGGGCCACCTTGGGGCAAATGCACTCTGTATTATCCCATTATATAGCTCACCGTTGGCTGGCTCATTGAATAATCACTTTGCTTTAAGGCTCAGGCATCTGCCTTTGGCTTTATAGAGCGAAGTCAGCACGCACGGCGTTTTGCATGGTGTTCCCATAGCGTAAGCTACTTACGCAATAGGAGAGACCTCTCGAGAGGGAACGACTCGGTTACTAACGTAACCTCGGTTCCCTGAGAGGAGGGAACGAGTATTGCATAAGCTGCCGTGCTTGTGCTTGGTCAGTCGCTTCAGTCGATTGAACCTAAAGAACTCTCATGACGGGGCGCCTAATATATAGCCTTAGCCACGCCCATCTTGGCGGGCTCTGAGCACGCGGGCGTGAAGCGCGCTCATTGGTCGCGCGTTCAGAGTCGCCCCGTCATTGGTTCGAGCAAGTTGCCGCAGCACAGCCAATGACCGAGCTGCCTCGCTCATTGCTGTCTGCTGTGCAGCTGCAATGCGTTTTACATAAAGACTTCAATATTTCTCGAGAAACGGAGTTTTCCCATAGCGTAAGCTACTTACGCAATACTCGTTCCCTCCTCTCAGGGAACCGAGGTTACGTTAGTAACCGAGTCGTTTTGTTTTGTTTTATTGTTATAATAGGTTTGGGTTTTCTTGGTTTTGTTTTGTTTTATTGTTATGATAGGTTTGGGTTTTCTTGGTTTTGTTTTGTTTTATCGTTTTTATAGGTTTGGGTTTTCTTTTTTTTATTGTTATGATAGGTTTGTTTTGCTTGGTTTTGTTTTGTTTTATTGTAATGATAGGTTTGGGTTTTCTTGGTTTTGTTTTATCGTTATGACAGGTTTGTTTTGCTTGGTTTTGTTTTTTTTTATCGTTATGATAGGTTTGGGTTTTCTTGGTTTTGTTTTGTTTTATCGTTATGACAGGTTTGGGTTTTCTTGGTTTTGTTTTGTTTTATCGTTTTGACAGGTTTGTTTTGCTTGGTTTTGTTTTTTTTTATCGTTATGACAGGTTTGGGTTTTCTTGGTTTTGTTTTGTTTTATCGTTATGACAGGTTTGTTTTGCTTGGTTTTGTTTTGTTTTATTGTTATGATAGGTTTGGTTTTGCTTTGTTTTGTTTTATTGTCATGATAGGTTTGGTTTTGCTTTGTTTTGTTTTATCTTTATGATAGGTTTGTTTTGCCTGGTTTTGTTTGGTTTAATTGTTATGATAGGTTTGTTTTGCTTGGTTTTGTTTTGTTTTATTGTTATTATAGATTTGGGTTTTCTTGGTTTTGTTTTGTTAAACTTTTTGTAAAAGTTTGTACATGCCAAATAAAGTGATATTTAAATGTTAGACCATTTTTTATTGCTATTATTAGTTAATCCTTTATTTTTGCTAAGGCAAGGATCACTATTACTATTGTTCATCATACTTATGGTTAGGAGTTTGTTCTAATCATCAACCATAAGTATCGATTATCATGTGGTTTGGTGGGGAGCGGTGTCCTATTGGTTTTATAAGGGATCAGACTAATGTTTTGCCTGGTAGATGATTAAAGGTGTGACATTTTCCATATACCTTCATTGAAGGGGGGATCAACAACCACCTTGCAACCACACAGAACACCCTAACATCTGCATGGTCCTGTCTACATCCCAAATGTTTTTTTGCAAGATGTGTCTCATATGCTGTGATGGGCAAATTGCAATTAAACAATCTGTATACTGTTTCACAAGCATAAGCCATATTGTATGATACGAAAGATTAAGTTATTAACTAGTTGACTAAGATAATTAATCCTCTTGTAAACCGATTCTTGCTAACTTCCTTGCCACTGAATTAGCCACTGAACCCTGTCCTCCAAAGACTTGATGCCAGCAGCCTAAACATGCAAAATTACACAAAATGTGCTGTTTACAGAGCCTAGAGGTGTCAGACAGGTTTGACATCCCAAGACACCTATTTTGGTGATATCTGTCATATAGTAGCAACATTAAAAAAGAAAAAATCATCATAACTGCTTTCATTTCATTATTGTGCTCTTGGCACAACCATAGAGCAGTATTAGAGGAAATTACATTCTGTATATTATTTGAAACCTTTTTAAGTCATTTGAAACCATTTCCAAGGATGTGCTAATCTGTGGTGATGCTTTTAGGTAAAACACAACAGGTGGATTTTCTGTATGTACTTGAAAGTATTGATGCCTTTCTAATAGTCCATATTGTACAAGTATGACTAGATGATTAAAATTGCTGCTGTAATTTCATTGAAATAAAATAGGCTTTGTCTTTGGAGTGGGCTGGTTATAACACAATGTTTTGGTTTGTTTTTGCAGCTGTAGAACGAGCAACAGAAAGAGTTTGATAGGAAGTGGACAGTCGTCGGCTCTTCCTCGACCACACTCGCCTCTCTCATCACACACAGGTTACTTTTATTATTTCTGATGGTTTTGATGTCTGTAGAGTCTGCAAGAGTGATTCACAGTTTCCAGACCAGGCATGGCACAATAAAACATTGAACCAATTACATATTTTCAGTCGCTTGGATTCTTATTATGGCACTTTATTTTAAACATGCAAGTATGTTCCGATGACACCAGTAAAACATCTACTATAATATAATGATGTATTTGACTGGTGGGAGGGGGTTGTTGCATCCCAATTGTTTGTCATGGTCTTGGACTAACTGGACCATTCTAACCAGCCAAACTCTGACTCCTTTGGCAAGATGGGGGCAGGTCCAATGAACAGTGAGTTTTGTATTGAATAAATGAAGAAGCACTCCAGAAAAAAGCATGTTTAACCAGTGTCTGATTCATGACCTGACCATAAAATACGATTCGATAATTTTTTTCACATCCTTAGTTATTATATAAACTACCTTGATCTATATATATCACTAGACCACTAGTAAAATGAGTGGCATAAATGCAACGATGCTATTATTTTATCATTTGTGTTTTTTGTTATCTATCCATCTTTATCAGCTGTGTGTGAATATCTGTAAATGTGTCACCACTAATAAACATCTACCATCGGCTAAAGCTCAGGGGTTTCTCTTTATCAATGCCGGAGGGGCAATACAGATGTCTGTTAATTAACTATTAACTCCTTCCATATTCAATCAAGTTAATTATCTTTAATTATTGCTGGGCTGAAGGCAGTTGGAAGTGGGACACTGACTCAAATGGCTGTGATTTGAGATCTCCCAGACCCTTACATGTGCCCATTTTGCCAAAAGCCATAACTGAAACAGTGGGGTTCTGTTAATAAGTGCATTGCGCACATATGGTGACAGGGTGGATGTAGGAGCCTCACAGTATCTGACTCGAGCTTAAAGGGACAGATCACCCCAAAATTAGTGTTAGAAATAATTATTTACTCACCCTCTGTTTAAAAACAAAACAAAAAAAAAGTTAAAAGACCATCATTATCACCATAAACAATACCATTCATTCACTATTTTCCAATGCATCTAAAGCCATGTGATGGCTTTGTGGACCAAACTGAAATTTAAAGGAATTGTCTCATCATTTTCTCACCCTCATGCCATCCCAGAAGAATATTTCAGCTCTGTAGGTCCATACAATGCAAGTGATTGGTTACCAAAATTTTGAAGCTATAAAAGCACATAAATGCAGCATTAAAGTAATCCATACAACTCCAGTGGTTAAATCTGTATCTTCTGAAGTTATAATTTATGTGTGGGTGATTAAAAAGATCAATAATTAAGCCCTTTTTTACTGTAAATCTCCACTTTTACACATTATTCTTTTGTTTTTGGCATTTCGCATTCTTCATGCATATCGCCATCTACTGGACAGGGAGGAGAGTTTATCGTAAAGCACCTATTCTGTCTTTTTTTCTCGTGATGGCATATGAAAAAAGTCAATATAACTGGGACCGGGCTGATGGCGAGGCCGGGCTGTGATTTTACACACCCGCCCCCTTATCAGGCTAATCAAGCCTCTGAGAGGGATAAAGGCCGACTGCGGACGGTGGTGCGACAGAGAGAGAACGTTTACGGGCAGCTTTCCGTCCTATGTGTGTGTTTGTGTCTTTTGGTTTATTTCTTCATTACACTATTATTTATATTGTCAAGCCGGTTCTCGCCGCCTCCTTTCCATTGAATCCCTTTACGCCGTAGTGGCGTTCTCGCCACTACCATCCACCCCATTAGAGCAGCCTCGGCCATCTGCCGGGGGACAGAGGAGCCCAGCAGCCTGGAAGCGTAGGAACGGCCGCCGACCACGAGGGGAGAAGGGGCTCCTAACCGACCGGCTGGAGCGGTCAGGGCTGCTGCCAGGGGCGGAGGAGACCCCTACCAGCCGCTAAAACGCATCGGGGGCTGAGACTGCCGACCGCGAGTGAGGAGGAGCTCACTGCCAACCACCTGGAGCGGGAGAACTGCTGCCAGGGGTAGGGGAGACCCCTTCTGTACCCCGAGAACGCGTCGGTGCATTCCGTCTGCCAGGGGCTGGAGGACTGCCCCGATCCGCCCAGGGAGGCACGGCTGTCATCCATTATAGGGTGGAGGAGTGGCCGAGGACCAAACTACGGTGTATCAGAGAACCGGCGAATAAGTGATTTTTTTTTTTTCTTTCTCTCTCTCTCTCACTCTCCCACTGCCAGCGTTGGCCTTTTCCCTCTCTTTTAAATTTTACAGTTTATTTTTTGTAGGGGGTTACTGCACTGTTACAAGGAGTATCCCCCTATTTGTCATTATTGTCATTATCATCATTGTCATTATTTTCATACGAGGTCTCCCCGGCCTGAGAGAACGAGGGAGGAATGTGACAGGGCGGAGGGTGGGGCCGGGACATTTTACACACCCGGCCCCTTATCGGGCTAATCAAGCCTACAAGTGGGATAAAGGCCGACTGTGGTCGGTGGTGCGACAGAGAGAGAATGTTTACGGATATGTCCGTCCAATGTGTGTGTTTGTGTCTTTTGGTTTAAGTTTTTCATTAAACTATTATTTATAATGTCAAGCCGGTTCTCGCCTCCTCCTTTCCATTGAATCGCTTTACAATAACTTATAACTTAAAAAGAATATTGTATGGCCTCAGTTGTCTTCTGTAAGTTTGGAAACGGTCATTATTTTTACAATTCCACTTGGTCCTTCTGGTGTTCACTAGCGCAGTGAAAGCTGAACATTTCTGATGGTTTTTGTCAGCAATATTCTTACTTTGAAAGTGATACATTGTCATTTCTTACTGAGCAAACAGTCCCGTTGACACAGGACAAAGTGTGAAACATCAAGAATGTAAACAAATGATTATTTCTTTTTTTGCAGGCACAAGTCCTCAAGACAGCCCTAGAAACTTCTCGCCGAGTGCTTCAGCTCATTTCTCCTTCACACGCAGGTAAATGAAACATTCCTCAGACACGTTCAGACACTTTTTCTTATTACCAGCAAATCTGAGGAAAGTATTTGGGCCAAGTGCCATTTATTTGCAAAAACTATAGCACAAGTACACTTCAAGTAAAACATTTTATAAAAATAATTGTTTTAGGTTTTAAATGATAAAACAATTTATGCACTGTTCAAAGTGAAGACCACATTGAAACCAGTTGGTAAAAAGTAATTGGAAAAATGTTTAATCGCTGAAAATTGAAGTTAGTTCTGAGAAAAGACCTACAGTAACATTGTTAAATACAATATCAAACCTAGTGTCATCTGCAGAAAAATTCTAAATGGGTTTAAGTGTGACTAAAGCGTTTAAATACTTTCTAGGGTCACTGTACGTCATCAATAATAATGTATTTTGTTGTTTACCACAACTTACCTTCCATAATTGGTACCATTTATAACTTTTATACTACACACTTTGATAGATAAGTAGCTGTATTATTAGTATAGTTGTCTAGATCTGTCAAGAATATAAGGAAATGAACAGTAAGTATACAATATGTTCTTAGATGTGAAGATATTCCTCAGAATATGAAAAGCCTTCTACAGCTCGAGATGGGAACACATTTAAAACTCGTTCCGTTTTTCAGCTGTCATGACAGCAAAGCTTTCATGCTGCTTGTCAAACTATGTTCCCTTAGACAGGAAGGGGAACAAAGTCTTTTGTTCTTAAAAATGGCTTTTTCTTATTTCATTCCAATTATTTGTATTATTACTATTTATAATCCTCTAGTTTTGGCTACAGAACAGACAGGTAATTCCAAAGAGCTTATAGGGTGAATCTCATGAAACCTGTCATGTTCAGGTCACATTTCATGCCAAAATCACAAAAGGAAATGTGAAGCGATGTTTTGCTTATAGAAAAGGCAGCCTATTTTTGGACTCTTCCATATCCAGCACAAGATTACCAAAATAGACACAAAGCTGCCAACAAATATCTTTTTTTTTTTTTTTTTTTAATGACATTATTTTCACAACAATTATACACATTTCCTTTACCATTTTCATTAATGTAATGTGAAAAAATAATGATATATTATCTCTATTATATGGCCCATAAATCTACATTTTCTTCATGCAAAACATGATTTCTTATTTCTTTTGATTTGGTATGAAATATGACCATGTTTTCATGAGATTCACTCTGTTGAACTTTTGTCTCCGAAATCGATCATAGTGCATCAGGCACCTTCCCATGTACTGTACATTAACCTGTTTGCTGTGGGTATCAACATCCAGTCCCCGCACAAACATTTTTGCGCATTATCGGTATCAACCCATGTTATCCTCCCAGTGTTTGTGCCCCTTGATGATTTACTGTGGTTGTTTTAATTCGGCCTTTTCAATCAGCTGGCTTAGAGACCCATAAGAAATTACTCACAGAGTGCTGCTCTAAACCTAACTTCCCACAGCTCGTGGATAATACTGCCACTGTCTTTCATCTGTTCTGCTTTGAAAATAAATGACACACTCAGCATGTTTTCTTTTAGCTTGTATGCCACTCGCCTCTCTTGTCTTGGACCCAATGCAATGCAATGTACTGATGATGACGACCCCTAATTCAAAAGAGTTCAGGTGATTATGAACAGAAAGCTGTCTGTGTTTGCAGGACTGATGGGCGGCGCTGGTCCTTGGCTTCCCTCCCCTCGTCTGGTTATGGAACTAACACGCCCAGCTCCACCGTCTCTGTAAGTACCACACATGAAAGTACCCATTATATAAAGGTGCCTGGGTTTGTTCCTGGCAGGCAGCAGATGCCAGATTTTATGCAAATAAGCAGCTACCACCTTGTGATGCATTTGGATATTGTTGTGGAGTAGGAAGCTTTTTCTTGTTTTTCTTTTTCTTTTTTTCTTTTTCTTCATCAAATCTGACACTTTTCTTAATATACTGTATAATAAGTTGTATAATAATAATAATAATAACATGTACTACTATTCTTAATCTATAATAAGTTGTATATAGTAACCTAAAATAATTAATTTTAATAATAATATGCATTTTATTAGAGCCATCCATAGTTAAAATGATCACAATTAATGCCTTTTTACATTACAATGAATAATCATAAATTTTTAATTTACCTTCTAAGTGTGTATATATATATATATATATATATATATATATATATATATATATATATATATATATATATATATATATATATATATATATATATACACTTTCTTCCTCAACACTTTCTCCGCTCTGCTGTCAATCCCACAATCCACTTCGTGCCGCTCGACTCCCATAGGAATGATTTGAAAATGCCTGCTTAGCTTCGCATAAAATGCGCCAGTGGACACATACGGTTGATTTTGGTGATTATGAAATTGTATGCTGTGTACAATGAATGCTGCAATCATTATTAATTTCAGCATTGTTCCAGTTTCATTGCTGTATTTTGCTGTGAAGCTTGATTTTTGGTTTGGGTCTGTGTCCTTGCATTTATATGCACAACTGAACTAATACTTGGCTGAAACTGTCTGCCGCGGGTAACAGATGCTGCATGACTGTCTCCCAGTCTGACTAATGTACCTGTGAGCACCGCCAGATTTGTTTGCTGGTAAATATGTCACTAAATCTGCGCCAGACTGCCCACTCACACGTTCACTCTCTGGTTGTTGTTGTTTTTCCACACACAGTCGCCGCAGCTGCCCATCCTCGCAAGAAGTGACGCACAATATGATGCTGGCACACCAGCCAATCAGCTTTCAGTTTACAGAAAAGTACTTACAGCAGTACAACATAATAACACGAGGCATAAAGTTTCCAGCAAAGTAACTTTTTTTCCATACTGAAAGTGAAAATGCTCAAAATTATATTGGATTTGATTATCATGAATAAAATGAGTGTGTCTACTTATGTAATGTGCTTGGTTTTATTACAGCATGATGTCCAAAATAACCTAAGAATTCACCACAAAATATTCTGTTTAAAATTTGCATTAATTGTTTCATAGTTGTCAATTTTAGATTGATTTTTAAAACTGTGCTGCTTCATGGTTACACCTCACCTCACCTCACTTAAATACCTGCTTACTTCACTGAGGTCTCCACTCCCCATGTTTTTAGGATCATGACCATGAAGAACCCCGTAAACCAGTAAAAATCCAGTACTGCGTTTATCCTCCTCACCTGCATGCTCGCATATTGATGATGTGTGACAACACATCAGTCGTCATCTTTTGTTTGTTGTTTTGTTTTCATTTCATTTCTCTTCTTTTCTTTTTCAATGTATTTTCGTTTCATTTCCAGTCGTCCTGTTCATCACAGGAGAAGCTCCATCAGCTGCCCTTCCAGCCCACGGCAGATGAGCTCCACTTCCTGTCTAAACATTTCTGTACCGAGAGCATCGCTGGAGACGACCGCAGGAGAATCATGCCCATGCGGCCACGCTCTCGCAGTCTCAGGTACGGGAAGAAAATACATTCAAGTGAAAAAAATCTATTTTTTTATGTGTGAACTTAAAAGTAAGGTAATAATAATTTTGAGATAATGCATTTATAAAGATGCCTACATTTATATATAGAACCCTAACCCTATATATGCTAACCATTGTATGTGACAAGGGAGTCTTGATCTAGTATGATCAAATGCTGCAGTTCTGACTTTCAACATTCTTAAAAGTACTGTGGCAAAAAAAAAAAAACCTTTTGGAATGAGCTGGTTTTCTGCATTAATTGATCATAAAATGCGATCTCATCTTCAGTAAATTCACAATCACAATTATAGACTAACACAATGTGCTTGAGCTAACAACACACAAACAATTATAATTATGCATGTCTTTACTGAACACATCCCATTAAAATTGGTTGATCCTACTTTGGCAGCTATAATCTCAACCAAGTGTTTCCAGTAGCCGAGGGATTAGACCTGCACAACGTTCAGAATTAATCTAGGAACATTCTTCCTTACAGAACTTCTTCAGCACAGCCATATTCTTAGAATGTTTGGTGTGAACGGCTCTCTAGAGGTCATTTCACAGCATCTCTATTGTATTAAAGCTAACCTTCGTGTCTACTAAGATGGAAAACACCATTCTGTAGTAGATTTACTTTGATGTTTGGGGTCATTGTCATTTGTGATGTCCTGCCATGGACACATGCCTGTTTAAGTCTTTGGCTGTCAATCTAGAGTTATTTTTTTAACCTCATAGAGCATTCTGAAGTGTGCCCTTTGAGTCATCTGGATGGCCACTTCTAGGTGAGAAGCCACAGTACTAAATTGTTTCCATTTGTAGACAATTTGTCTAATTGTAGAGAGATGAATATTCAAGCTCTTCGAGATAACTTTATGCAAAGCAACCATTCTTGATCGTTGGTCTTCTGAGATCTCTTTTTTGCAAGGCAAGGTCCATGTCAGCATATACTTCTTGTGAATAGCAAACTCGTAATGTTTGGGTGCTTTTTAAAAGTCAAAGTAGGTCCAACCCACACCTCCAATCTCATTTCATTAATTGGATGACGGGTTTGCCAACTCCTGACCCTAATTATCTTTTTTGACATCATTAGCCTAGGGGTTTACATACTTTTTCCAACCTACACTGAAACATTTTGAATGATGCATTCAGTATTTGCAGAACAATACAATAATTTGTTGTTTTTTTTATAAGTTAAAACAGATTGTATTTGTTAATTAATTATTATAATTTAGATAAAGGTCAAACCAGATATTAAGACATAACTATAGAAATCCAGTTAATTCCAAAGGGTTCACATATTTTTCTTGCCATTGTAAGAGTACAAAGTAGAAGTGTGTTTTTAAATTGGTATGCAGCCTTTCTCTTTCTCAAAATATTAAGATTTTTGCAAAACTTTTTACTATGGCACCGCAAACTCAAAATGATAGGATGATGGCATATTGAAAAGGATGTTTTCTTTGCATTGACAGTCCTGGAAGATCTGCATCATGCTGTGACCATGAGATTATCATGATGAATCATGTGTATAAAGAAAGATTTCCTAAGGTATGTGTAAACTATTTTTTACCAAATATTCAGTGTCATGTGATTGTTACTTTGACTGCTCAGCCTTTGGCACCCACTTAGATATTTGGGAAATATTTAGATGTAGAGATATTGTGAGCTCTCCAAAACCCACAAAGTTACTGTTTATTCTTCGATACTTGGTAAGGAGGCACAAACTGGTTACTGCAGTTGTTTGTTGGAATTATTATGTTGCTATGGAGACAACAATATGACAACTTATTGTTGAAGTTGTTGAAAATTACAGCTATACTGATTTGAAATTGAAATGTGGTAACTTTAACTGAAAGTAGAGAGCTAGTTCAAAGAACTGTAACTAGTTATGTGTTTGGGCAGCACTTATTACAAACGCATAGAAACTGTACACTTTTTTCATGTTTTCTGTGCTCATTGTAAGGGACCCTGCAGGAAAGTTGAGCTAAAAATCAGCTTCTGTTGGTAGCTGGATTTACATGGTAAACAGGCAGGTCTAAGATGTTTGATCAGGCTTTTGGACCTGCTTCAAACCTTTTAGACCATCTAGATCAAGCTTGCTAGACCTTATAGACCACTTCGCACCAGCAACAAACCTACACCATGTTCCAGAAAACGTCTTGTATGCTTGTAAGCTGGTATATCTTGTTTTTTACCAACATGATTCGAATTGGTTGCTGAAACTATTACCAAATTAGCCAAATTATTTAAAAAGCAAACACACAGGGAGTGGGGTGTGTGGAAACTTCATGTATGCCAGGCATTAAAATTCTGCAGACTTCTGCAGAGCTTTCAGAAGAGTTTTTTTGGGCGCATACTGTAACCCGGAGCCGTTATGGCCCACGATGGACTTGGCTGGTAATTACAAACACAGTAGAACTGACTCCATCTCTCCATACCTCAGGCCACAGCTCAGATGGAGGAGCGCATCAAGGAGATCATTCAGAGCAACTCCCCTGAGAACGTCCTGCCTCTGGCCGATGGTGTACTCAGCTTTGCTCACCACCAGATCATCGAGCTGGCCAGAGACTGCCTGGAGAAGTCTCGCCTTGGCCTCATCACATCCAGATACTTCTGTGAGCTCACAGATAAACTGGAAAGGCTCTTTCAGGAGGTAAATGATGCCTCCAGAGTATTTGCCTTCTTTGTTGTTGTTCTTTTCAGTATTTGAAATACTGTGTAATGAAACCGCCAGACATAAAAGAAAAATAGTCTTCCTTTTAACTTGTTTCTCATTATTGCTTTCATTGATGCATGCATAGATGGCCACTTGTGATGTGTTCTGTCATTGTAAATGCAGTCGACCGAGCGATCGGAGAGTGCAGAGGTGACCTTCATCAAGGAGCTGGTGAAGAAGATCCTCATTGTCATCGCCAGGCCCGCACGACTCCTGGAATGTCTGGTAGGATCTTTGCTCAGTTCCTCTACAACAAAATTTCCGTTGTCAAAGAGCCTTGTGATTTCTCGTGTCCCTTCAGAATGCTTTTATTTTGGTCAATGGTCAGATTTTTACCCCATCATCTAGAGTTGGGGTACTTGACTCGAGTCCAAGTCACAAATCCAATTTCAATGGACTTGGACATGCATTTTTACTCTGACTTTAGCCTTTTGGACTTTTCCCCAGACGGTCTTCTTTTTCAGACCTGAAAAAAGCATCAGGCCAGGATTTTAAAATTGCTTTGTCTTTAAGTTGATGTGCTCTCTACAGTTAGTGCTATCATACATGTTTTTGATTATGCGGATCAGTTTTCACGCAAATATGTTCTTATGTGTGATTATTCTGGCTAAGAGCAGCAGCGCGCACTCTTTCAAAGTACATTTTTAACTCTCTCTCGCCTGTGCACACGTGCTGTATGTGTGTGCGTGAAAGAGATCGCCGTTCGCCAGAAGTGTTCTGCTGGTCTCATGCAGAAATTTCAATAATGTAAGTACAAAAGTATGTTCCCCAACTCTGCAAATTATTAAATAAACACATGTTTTATCACACTCATGCTTACTGTGCAAAGTCATTTCTAACTGAAAATGCTGACTATGTTGAGACAAAATAAAATTTACTACATATCAGGGACATTTAAACTAATATGACAGATGAAATAGACCGTAATGGAAATTGTACAACTCAGTTCATCACATATTTTGTAGCACAACCTCTGTGTATTACCTGTAAAGCTGGCACTTGCGTTTCAATTGCAAAAAGTCAGAAAATGCAACGAAGAGCACAAGTGAGTGTAGATGTCTCTATTCACCTATTATCCATACTAAAGCATCAGCCCAAGGTGAGTTTGATTTTGACTTTAGGGAAGTAGGATACACCCGAACACAGCAGGAGGATTGAAAAGTGTGAAGTGTAGTACTGTAGTTTATACATATTGTTTTTAATGGTATCTGATCTTTTCTGTTTTATTTTATATTGTTGTATTTAATTTTATGGGCATTATTAAATATTTTATTATTAACATTTATTCAATGTATTAAACACATTACATTTATTTATTTTTATTAAATATATTTCACCCATAATTTTAGATAAAACTAAATTGAAAGGACAAATTGAAAATTAAGTAGAAATAAAAACTAAATGAAAATCGGAAATAATAACTCTGTCTGTAATGACTATCAGCATTCACTTTCTTTAGTCTATGTTTGAGTGGAGGGGAAAAGGAACAAATAATTGACTCAGACTCAGCCTGTTATGGACTCAGTCTTGAGTCTAACGCAGCCGCTTTTGCTTTCGATCTCAACTCTGACTCGAATAAGGTGGACTCGAATCAAACACTACCAACATCTAACTCAGTGTATTCAATTTAATTATTGGTGCACATTACATTGGCAAATGATTATGTTATTGACTTGTAATATATTATTATCATGCTGAGATTTACTGCAGATTTATTCACAGATAATATTTGTAATGTTTTTTGGGTGGCTACTTTTTTAATCAGCTAATGGTAGTAGTGATACAATATGCTGTTTTCCATATTCTGTTTATGTTTCATGAATCAACATGTCAAAAACGTATTATACAGTCATTTTTGTTGTATGTTTACTTATTAGTTCATATAGCATGCTATATTGGAACAGGCATAATTTAGGGGTGCAACGGTTGGGACACATCCACTCCAGTAGTAGGGATACTACTTTTTGCCTTTGCCTGCTTTGTCTTCACCACTTGTCTAATGCAGAAGAAGCATTTCAAGTTCTTTAGCAGGAGTTTCCATTTAATTTTGTGTGCAAAGTTTGTTATTTTTAATGTTATGATGAGAGCTTGTTGCGGCTGTTATCAGTTTTGTTGAGCGACAGCAGGTGGTGATGTGATATACTCTCGTGCATCCAGCTGTTCGCTCTACTGCCACAACTCGTGCTCCTTTCCATTTGAATCGCAAAGCAAAATACAATTAGATGTGTCTCTGCTCATGACCACTGATTACCCACAGAGCAAAAAAGGCCAACTGAGGGTTGAGGCAGGGTCAATTTCAAAGGTGGAGTCAGGTCAGAGGGTCAGCACAAATATTATTATTTCCAAATTTTTCATATATAGCTACCAGTTTACCTCAACAGATCAATGAAGAGTGGAGAATCGTGATTACTGGTCAGTAGACGTCAGGTCGGTGACATCTGCCGAAACAAAGACGTGATTAAGTATATTGTCGCCGAACTTGCCAAGTTGTGTAGCCAGCGCAACGGGAAAAATGGGAAAAATCTGTGTTCATTTCGAGGGCTAGCTAGTCTCCAGAGTATGATACCGCATCTTAAGCTTCCCTCTTGCTTGTGAAATGGGCGGGTTGTATGAAGATAGCACAGGGCGATATATTATGGGCGGGCAATGCTAATGGTCTAAAGGACTGATGAGAGGAATTCAGATTGATTTGGTTCTCGTAGCTTTTAGCTATCGAAGCTATTGGCAGGCCAGTTGATAGCCCTGGCTTGCACTGGCCCAATGGTGGAGAAGCGGCAAAATAGCTGCGAATTATCTGTATCTGCTCAGAAATTCCTTATCCTTGCATCGCTAATTTCAATGACCATTACCACTACCAAATGATTTTCATTACAGAAGATCTCAAATTTTTCAGAACAATCTCGCTAACATCTTGGGTTTTAAATTAATGCATTCTGTTTTGTAGGAGTTTGACCCTGAAGAGTTCTATCATCTCTTGGAAGCTGCAGAGGGTCATGCCAAAGAGGGCCAAGGCATCAAAACTGACATCCCACGATACATTATCAGCCAACTTGGTCTGACAAGGGATCCACTTGAGGGTAGGAAAACCTCAATACATGGATATAATAATTCCTGTCTGAACCTCATGAGACACCCATTGGCCATTCATGGACCATTTTATTTAAAAAAAAAATATATATATATAAAATTAAAGGTTCATGATAACATGGAACACAAAAAGATAATTTTTCAACACAATGGCAGAGGATAGTGCCTCATTTTAAAATTAGCACCAAAAAGTATTATAAAAACAATACATGTGACTCGTGCATCATATTCCAAAACTCCTCTAGGCATATGGTAGGTTTTGGTGAGAAACGACCAGTTTTAAATGTTTTTTTTTTTTCAGTTAAAATCTTGACATTCATGAGAGAAGCTCAAGCACAGTGATTTACACGATGCTTTTTGTTGTTTAGTGATAAATGCAAGTTCTCGCATGTTCACCAAATTTTGCGGGTTATGGCATCAAATCGAATCAAATGTTTTTTGCCGCAGAGATAGAAAGTAAACTATACACCTTCATGCACAACTGTATGCTCTACTTTATCATAGTTACAGCCGTTTAACTCATTCACTATTATTTGGAAACTTGGCGATTTCAGATTTACACGCCTCTAAACTTTACATAAGAAAATGTGTGAAATGGGATTGGTCACCCAAGGAGGTTCTCTTTTCATCTACACGTTCGACACCTCACTATGGGACACGCCTCTTATGTGGTCATCCATAAAGCCTTATGCAATCATGCCTAAAAGGCTGCTGGGAAGTAACACTGGCCCAAAATGGCTTCCTACATCTCTTTACTTGTGGCATCTAAGCTACAAGCCCTTTTTCAGTGTACCTAGTGTTAAGAACTGTTGGCTAGATTTAACTGTCAGAAATATGAGCTGCCACTTGTTGTAGGATGTCAAGCTAAGTAAAACAAGTGTGTGGCATGGCGGAGGGCGGGGCCGGGTCGTGATCCTACACACCCGGTCCCGTATTAGGCTAATTATGCCTCCGTGAGGTTTAAAGGCTGACTGCAGAGGGCCGTGCGGGAGAGAGAGATTGTTAGCGGACATGTCCGTCATGTGTGTTTGTGTTGTCTTTTAAGTTTTCCATTAAACTATGATTTATATTGTCAAGCCGGTTCTCGCCTCCTCCTTGCCCATCCGTTTAGCTGTTTTACATTGGTGCCGAGGCCCAAGAAGGAGGAGGGATACGCCGTAGTAGAGTTCTCGCCACTACCGTCCACCCCAACGGAGCAGCCGCGGCCATCTGCCGGGGGACGAGGAGCCCAGCCACCTGAGCGAGGACGATGGCCACCGACCGCGAGGGGAGGAGGGGCTCCTAGCCGACCGCCTGGAGCGAGAGAACCGCTGCCAAAGGCGGAGTCGCCGCCTACCGGCCGCTGAAACGTGGCAGGGTTTAAGACCGCCGACCGCGAGCGGGGAGGGGCTCACTGCCGACCGCCTGGAGCGAGAGAACCGCTGCCAGGGGTGGGGGAGACCCCTTCAAGTCCCCGAGAACGTGGCGGGGTGTTTTGTCTGCCAGGGGCTGGAGGACTGCCTCGGATCCGCCCGGAGAGGCGCGGCTGTTGTCCGATAAAGGGTGGAGGAGTGGCCGAGGAACAAGCTGCGGCGTATCGGAGAACTGGCGAGTGAGTTTTTTTTTTTCATCTCTCTCTCCTCTCTCTCTCACTGTCGCTCTGCGTTGGCCTTTATCATCTTTTAAATTTTACAGTTTTTTGGGGGGGTACTACACTGTTACAGGAGTACCCTCCCATTTTAATCATTTCTGTTTCCCTCCCCTTGTCCCCGCCCTCGTCCAGGTAGATGGGGATGACCTGCCGGCAGTCAGCTGAAGGCGCCCTCCCCAGGGAAAGAGGGGGATGTACGTCAGGCCGGGGCTCCCCAGCCTGAGAGAACGAGGGACTAATGTGGCATGGCGAGGGCGGGGCGGGTCGTGATCCTACACACCGGTCCCGTATTAGGCTAATTATGCCTCCGTGAGGTTTAAAGGCTGACTGCAGAGGGCCGTCGTGGAGAGAGAGATTGTTAGCGGACATGTCCGTCATGTGTGTTTGTGTTGTCTTTTAAGTTTTCCATTAAACTATGATTTATATTGTCAAGCCGGTTCTCGCCTCCTCCTTGCCCATCGTTTAGCTGTTTTACAAAGTGTTGTAGAGAAGAAATCGGAAAACTCTTTACCAAGCAATATAAATGTAAATAAGTTCTCAACTTTCCAGTTGAATATGGCTTCTTCCAAGAAGTCTGGTAAGACCAAACCGCCTGTAAAGTGATCCATGGAAAGGAGGAGGCGAGAACCGGCTTGGCGATATAAATGATAGTTTTAATGAGAATCTTAAAACAAAGACACAAACACATATGATGGACATGTCCATAAACAATCTCTCTCTCCCGCACGATACTCTGCAGTCGACCTTTAAACCTCAAAGGCTTGATTACCCTAATACGGGAACGGGTGTGTATGATCACGACCCGGCCCCGCCATCCGCCCTGCCACACCGCCGTTTCGCACTTGCCTGGAGCGTGTGGATTTTCTATGTTAGCCAGAGATCCACATGTTATGTGTCCAGTGTGTCTGGGCCTAGAGCACACCTGGCAGCATTACGGACACTGGTCTCCAGCACACAGTGTAGTACCTGGTGTACAGTGTAGGAGAGTGATGTTCTTGCAGGATGTGTGTCGTGATCTCTTACAAGGAGGTTACATGGCGGTATCCACCGAAGAGAACGAAACCTCACCTCCGATGCCAAGTTGGGCTGACCAGCTTACTCCTTCGGATGAGCTTGGGGAGTCGGTCATGTCTTGCTCAAGACTAGATGGGAAATCCCTCCACCTCGGTAGCTCATCTTACACTCCCACCTTTCCATGACTTTATTGAGGATCGTATTAAGTATTAAGAGTCCACTTTCATCTAGAGTCCCGGTGTATGGCTTCTCACTTGACATGGCAGGTATGGAGGAGTGAGACTGGTCTCACATGCCACCAATGGAAGCGTCTTTGGCAGTCCATTTTGATTCTCAATCTGCATTCGGTTTATCTCTGATTTCCTCAAGCTGCCTCAAAGATCTGAGCACTTCTCAGCCTCAATTTTTTTAAGATTTACAAATCTGCAGCTCAGACGGGACTACCAATGCGATCACTCTACTCTCGACCTATATTGTGGAGTTATAGGAGTGTATGTAAGGAAAAGACGTTGCAAAGCTCTGGACAGACTGCCAGGCTCAGTCCACAGGAAGAACTCTGGTTTGGCAGTGGTGGGCCAGAGAATTCAATGGCTGAATTTGTCCACGATTTCCAAAAAAGATAAAAGAAAAGGAACATTTCTCGATCAGCCAGTGGGCACTAAGGGCCTGTTCGGACCAGCTATGGCATCGATGCAACAGCGGTTTGAAACGAGGGGGGAAAAAAGATTTCCGACCATTCGTGGCCTGCAGCACATGCCGATGCAGCAATAGGTAACTCATCATCCCGCCTTTACCCAGGCAGGTTAGATGTTGCCAGGGACAGAGCGTCCTCATGATCAGGGAAAACAACCTTCTTCCTGGCAGCAAAGGTCATTTGCTCAGGAGGCAGCGGGCCTTCCCCCTTCTCCCCCCGTAATGGGGGGTAGAAGAAAGAAGCATAAGGTTTAGTATGTTCCGATGTTTACCTCAGTTTACCTCTGTAATTCCCCCAGAGAGCAATGCTGAGATACTGAATTATGCATCAGTTTCTGCACATATCCCAGGGTTGGTCAGAAAAAGTCACAAAATACTGTCACACATTCATTTCCCCTGTGTTGATAAGTCAAATAAAAAAGAGTATTTGCTCAACTGGGCAAAGTGTACAGTCTCCCAGTGGGTTTTAAACACAGTATAAAAGGAGTACAGACTGCAATTTGCAAGAAAACAACCTCATTTTCCAGGAGTAAATCAGTCAAATGTTCAAAGGGAAAATGCCACATTTTTAAGAGAAGTAATCAATTCTCTTCTCCTCAAAAAGGCAATTCGAGAAGTACCGACAGAGGAAACACAATTTGTTTTCATTTTTTTAGTGTTCCTGGGGTTGAATCTAAACTCTGTAACTTATCGGGCATCCTTGTCCGAACAGAGAAGAGTAAGTCTGTTGAACTCTGTGGATCGGTTTCATCTGGGAAAAATAGTCTCTTTTCACTTGTATCTGAGACTGTTAGGTCTTATGGCATCTGACATAGCAGTAGTACCATTGGGACTGTCTGATTCTCCTCAGTTTGTCTAGAATCAGATCACAGAAGGGGATGGTGCTTTTATTTGCTCCATTATGGCCAGGGCAGCCATGGACAGCAGAAATAATTCAGCTGCTATATTCGGACCCATGGCGCCTTCCTCAGCACAGAGACCTCTCTCTAGTGAGAGGGATGAACTTCCATCCACATCCACAGAGGTGGAATCTCTGGGTTTGGACTGTGAGAGGTCTAACCTGAATGCTCTTGGCCAGACTGTGATTTGAACTATTCAGAGTGCTAGAGGGGGCTCCACTAGGTCTTTGTATGAGATGAAGTGTAGGAGATTTGGGGTATGGTGTCAGGAAAAACAAATAGTGCCATTTCTTTCCTCAGTATCAGACATTCTCACTTTTCTTCAAGAGATGCTAGTTGAGGGGAAGGCATTCTCAACTATCAAGGTCTACCTGGAAGCCATTTCATCTTGGCATGTAGGATTTAATGACATGACAATAGGTACACATCTAACATATGCAGACTTATGAAATGTATGTGCGGTCTTCTGCTATTTGTTAAACCTATGTTACCATCATGGGATTATCTTTGGTTTTAGAAGCATTCGAGGAAGCTACATTTGAACCATTGGAGGAAGCGTATATAAAGATTGTCTCATATAAGACAGTTTAATTGCTTGCTCTGACCACTATGAAGTGAGTTGCAAACCTTTTCAGTTAACCCTGCAAGTATCTGGATCACACACAATTTTTACAAGGCCCAAACCTGGCATTTGTGTCCAAGGTGATTAAACCTGGTTATTTATGTAAAGAAATCAAGCGTTCTACTCCCCTCCTTTTGGTTCTTCAAATGAAGAAAACTGTATGACTCATGTCCAGTGAGGGCATTGCAAATATATTTGAATAAGATGCAAAGCTTTAGACAATCTGAAAATCTCTTTGTTTGCTTCACAAACCCGGTGAGGGGTAAGGCACTATCAAAACAATGACTCTCTCACTGCAAAGTCCTTTAGGTTGGCTTATTCTGTGAAAGGATAGTTGTTATCAGGAAGCGTGAGAGACCATTCTACAAGGGGAATGGCTGCTTCTTGGGCTTTATTCAAGGGAATCTGCATAGAGGATGTTTGTGCAGCAGCTGATTGGGCACACATTTGTGCACACACATTTGTCAAGATCTATAAGTTGAATATCACAAGATCCACTTTAATAAAGGTAGTGCTGGAGGAACAGTCTTAAAACAAATTTAAAAAGAGGGATGGATAGACCCTAATTAGTCCAGGTGCCCTGATGGTAGGCCTGTTCTGATGACTGAATAAATGGGCATATCTATATCCCATAGTGAGATGTCGAATGAGTCAATAGTAAGAGAACTTCTCTGAGAGAGATGAGTGAGACATCTCACCAGAGGGTCCATTATTCATCCACTCAGAAGAGCTGTAACCAGGGGTGATTCTATGATTTAAATCTCAGATGGGCTCAGCCACCAATGTATTTTATGTATTCCACTCATTAGCAGATAGTTTTTGTTGCTGTGGTTGTTTTTTACTGTGTTTACATCATTCAAGATAGCTGGCTAATATTCAGAATTTTGTCATTTTCTATAATAAACACACAATAAACAATTAATTATTTATTAATCTACAATTAAATGACACTGAAACTGTTTATAGAACCATTCAAATACTTATTTTTTTTACTAATTTATTACTTATGTTACATTTATTAACAAATGTTTATATATAAATTATGTAAAAATTGTTTATTATAGAAAATCAATAATTTCTTTACCTACTGTAGATTTAAACTTATGCCAAAAACCACAAAAACTATTATCACAATAAATATCACATTTAGCTTGGTCGGTATATTATATCCTGAAGATGTTTCTCTGTATGTCATTAACTCGTGATTTGAGTCTTTTGAATTTGTACTTGTATATATATATATATATATATACACCGATCAGCCAGAGTATTAAAACCACCTGCCTAATATTGTGTAGGTCCCCCTCTTGCCACCAAAACAGCACCAACCCGCATCTCACAATAGCATTCTGAGATGATATTCTTCTCACCACAATTATACAGAGCGGTTATCTGAGTTACTGTAGACTGAGACTTTGTCAGTTCGAACCAGTCTGGCCATTCTCTGATGACCTCTCTCATCAACAAGGCATTTCCATCCACAGAACTGACGCTCACAGGATGTTTTTTTTTTTTTTTTTGGCACAATTCTTAGTAAATTCTAGAGACTGTTGTGTGTGAAAATCCCAGGAGATCAGCAGTTACAGAAATACTCAAAAATAGCCTGTTTGGCACCAACAATCATCCATGTGATTATCTAATCAGCCAATCGTGTGGCAGCAGTCCAGTGCATAAAATCCTTCAGATACAGATCAGGAGCTTCAGTTAATGTTCACATCAACCATCAGAATG
The DNA here is from genome assembly GCF_025860055.1 of Xyrauchen texanus. NCBI lineage: Eukaryota > Metazoa > Chordata > Actinopteri > Cypriniformes > Catostomidae > Xyrauchen > Xyrauchen texanus. Next base: position 10,793,516 of record NC_068278.1, on the reverse strand, counting down.
GGAAACAAAATCATCTCAGAATGGGAAAAAATTTCATCTCAGTGATTTGGACCATGGCATGATTGTTGGTTAGTATTTCTGTAACTGCTGATCTCCTGGGATTTTCACACACAGCAGTCTCTAGAATTTCCACTCTGTACAATTGTGGTGAGAAGTACAGTTGCAGGTTGGCGCCGTTTTGGCTGCATGAGGGGGATTATTAGGCAGGTGTGCTGCCTACATTTTCGGATGCAGCCAATAACACCCTGATCCTCACTCATTCATGAATTGAATGAATGAATAAAGGGGCTTATTCGATTGAGTCTTTACAGGTTAGAAAAGCCACCAAAACTCCTCGCGCTTCAATCAAGTGCAGCGTTGCGGTGGCAGCTGTTTAAAAAAACGTATGTGCTGACTGCAAAGTCACAGATTTTTAGGGGGGCTGAGATGGATTTTAGAGGGACTTAAGCCCTCCTAAAATGGGTCCAGTAACGCTGATGGCTGTAACATATGCCATTTTGGGCCAGTGCTACTAATTATATAGGGAAGGGGTGGGGGGCACTTTTCTGGTGCACTGGCTAGCAGCCTGTTAGGCATGATTGCATAGGGCTTCATGGATGACCACACAAGAGGTGTGTCCCATAATGAGAAGTCTCTCTCATCTCCCTCAGAGAACAGAGGTTACAACAATAACCCAAAGTTTTAAAATGTACTGTTGCTGTATCAGTTAATTTAATATGAGTCTAGGTGCAGAGCCTTTGATTTTAAACCTTTGTGGTTTTTATTTCCTGTAATATTAGTTGAAATACAGACCAGAAATCCTTTAAAAAAAAAAAAACTGCTGATTTTGTACTCAAGACTATCATAATTGGTAATGAGAACTGAAAACACCTGCAGACCTGTCTTGCCTTCTCTGCAAAAGCAGTGTTGGTTACAAAGCCATTGTAGGCTTCCTATTCCTCCGAGAATATCCAAATCTTTTTGTGTGGTGATTGGAAATGGAGATAGGGCAGCTGTTCTGAGGGATTTCTGATGGGCTTAGCTGTCTTCAGAGACAGCCAAATGGCCCTTCATTTCATTACCTCCTGCTGTTCACCGGTTACTTCTGAAGTCTCCTGAGAACTGGCTCACTGGGATTTGTTTGGAGTGTCCGTATTTGCAAGTAAATGTTTCATGATGTGTGTAGATTTTGCCTATGATTTCCACATCATTTAATTCATTTAGAAACCACAGGAGTCAGCTCTAAAAGTGACTTGATCTTTTTTTTCTGTTTTTCAGTTAGTGAAGTAAATGAAGAAAAACAGTGCTTTATATATAAAAATTAAAAATTAAAAAAATGTAAAAAGGAAGCGAATAGTGACTCAAGCTCGAAAAAGTATACAAAAAAAAACATGAAACCACAGTAAAATAATCGTTACGACTCAGACACTATATTCCAAGTGTTCAGAAGACATATGATCACTCTGTGTGATGAACAGAACAAAATCGAAGCCTTTTTCTCTCTTCAATCAAATCATTCATAAACTTTAAAGACCTAAATTCAAAAATGGCGGCTATGTTGATATGTCTCTTTGGCTCTTGCATCATGATGTCTTGATGTTTGGTCACGAGATGCTAGATGAGAACCAATAAGGTTTTATATTATCATTATAGTCGCCATATTTGTTTTACAGAGATTATTGGAGATTATTTCATTCTGATCATCACACAAAGTGGTTATATCACTTCTGAACACTTGCAATGTGTTGTAAGGATTACTTTTACAGTTTATTTGTTTGTTTGTTTTTTGTACTTTTTGGAGTTTGACAGACTGAAATCAATATTGACTTCCATTTTATGGCAAACAAACCTGTGAAGAATTTTAAAACATCACCCTCTATGAAAGAAAGAATGTCATAGATTTGGAGCGACATTAAGTTGTGTAAATAATAACAGAATTAGCATTTTTGTTTCTTATTTTGTTTCGTTTTCCTTTAAGTTTACTCATAAGATGATGAACATTTTTACAAATTTACACATCTCTCTCTCTCTCTCTCTCTCTCTCTCTCTCTGTATCTCTCTCTCTCTTTTTTCTGCAGAAATTGCACAGTTAACTAGCTATGACAGCGGGATTGCAGAAACACCCGAGACAGATGACTCTGTTAGTGTAAGTAGTTTGCAAAAAAAACGAATTACTCAGAAAACAACAAATCGAATTAATCTAATTTAAAAATAAATCTAATTAATGCTTAGTCTTCCAGAATTCAAAAAGGGAGAAAGTATACAACATGTTTAACTGTATGGACTTAAGTTAATTGCATCATTCATTCCTACTTAACACTTGATATATCTCATCTAGTTGCAGAGCCTGAGCGCAGCACTACGGTCCCGACGCAAACCCTGTGAACTCGACTTTGAGATGATCAAACTGATCAGTAATGGGGCTTATGGGTAAGCTGACCTAACAGCTGTATATACTGTAGATTACTTTGTGTTAAATTATTATACATATGGCTGTTGATTACATTTAGAATATGTTTTCTCTCAGTGCTGTGTATTTAGTGAGACACAAAGAGACCAAACAGCGCTTTGCCATGAAAAAGATCAACAAGCAGAACCTGATGCTGAGGAACCAGATCCAGCAGGCCTTTGTGGAGAGAGATATCCTGACTTTTGCCGAGAACCCATTTGTGGTCAGCATGTATTGCTCCTTTGAGACTCGACGACATCTCTGCATGGTGATGGAGTATGTGGAGGGTAAGCTGTAGCACAGGCATTGTTTACACCTGTAGATGCGTTTGAGATGCATGGGAATATCAGATGTAAACAGGGCCACACTTTCCCCAAATCAAAAAAGGCACGTTGTTGTGCATTCATTTGTTGTTCTCCATTCCGACAGGAGGTGATTGTGCCACTCTTCTGAAAAACATGGGACCTCTCCCGGTTGACATGGCTAGAATGTATTTTGCAGAGACTGTGTTAGCGCTGGAATATCTCCACAACTATGGAATCGTCCATCGAGATCTCAAACCAGACAAGTGAGCTTTGATCTTCATCTGATTAGATAGTGAAACATAGCATCATATAATATGAAAATTAAACATACAATAATCCCTGATGGAAAATCCAGCTAAACCCAGAATATAATGTCAGTTGGTCAGCTAGTTTCTTGCTGGGCATTTGTGGTCATTAGTTGGTCCAGACAGGTCTAGATGGTTGATCAGATGGTGGGCCTGGTTTAAAGATGGCAGTCTGTATTGATCAAGCTAGTTAGAGCTGGTAGACCACCTTGAACTCCTCTTCCAGCTACAAGCCTTACCACCCTAAGCTGGTATGACCTGTTTTTTCCAGCAGCGGTGACGTCAGATAAGACTATTATATAACTGATTGTGTTTAGAACTTTAAGACCTCACTGAATATGTATGTCATGTCATTCTGGTGATTGTTTGCACTTTGTCATTACATTGTTACAGTTTGTTGGTCACTTCAATGGGACACATAAAGCTGACAGACTTCGGCCTGTCGAAGGTGGGACTAATGAACATGACCACTAACCTCTATGAGGGGCACATTGAGAAGGATGCCAGAGAGTTCTCTGATAAACAGGTATACGTTTCTCTTTGAAAGTCCAGATAACTTGAAATTTCATTTAAAGATTGCATTGTCTTTGAATACATCTTCAACTGCACCTTACATTCTTGGCATGTTATTGAGATTTTGTATGTTCGTAATTGATTATAATTGAATTACATATCTGTTGTTTTTACATCTGGAATTCAAGGAATAGTTCACCAAAAATTGTAATTGTCACATCATTTACTCACCCTCATACCATCCCAGATGTGAATGACTTTCTTTTTTTTTATGCTGAACACAAACAAACATTTTTAAATCATTCTGTTAGTCAATATATTCCAATTGAATGGTGACCAAAGTTTTTAAGCACCAAAAAGCACATAAAGACAACATAAAGGTAATGCACAAGACTCCAGTGGTTTAATCAATGACTTCAAAGCAATCCAATGAACAAAATAGATCTCCTTTTTTACTATAAAGCATAATAACACTGCCTAGCTCCTTCTAGTGCTCTGATAATGCATCAAGCACTAGAAAGTGTAATCAAGCTTGAAATCATGATCATGCCTAGAGACTAGAGCGAGATTGATATATCATTACGTACATTTTTATTTGGTACAAATGTACATTTTTGTTTGGTTGCAGAATAAACTGCATCTGGGATTTTATTCATTTTGAAGTCTTGTTACCTCCGTGTCTGTGCCCCTCATAGTAAGTAAAGACTAAGACATTTTTTTTAACATTCTATAAATCTATTTTCAAACTTTTGGCCAATTAATCGATTATTGGCCTTTTCCACCACCTTGGTTATCGGTATCGGAAAAATCCACTATCGGTCAACCTCTATTAAATGGTAAATGGTCTGCACTTATATAGCGCCTTTTAACCTTAACTGTATTCAAAGCGCTTTACACTGTGACTCATTCACCCATTCACACACACATTCATACACCAATGGCGGCAGAGCTGCCATGCAAGGCGCTAGCCTGCCATTGGGAGCAACTTGGGTTTCAGTGTCTTGCCCAAGGACACTTCGGCATGTGGAGTCATGTGGGCCAGGATTCGAACCACCAACCCTGCGATTAGTGGCCGACCTGCTCTACCAACTGAGCCACAGTTTTTTTTAGTTAAATAGGAGTTACGTTTTGGTCTTTTCTCACCCACAATCAATTAGATTGCTTCAGAAGATTACACCACTGGAGTATTATGGATTACTTTAATGCAGTGTTTTTTTGGAGCTTCAAAGTGTTTGACATCATTCACTTGCATTATATGGATCTACAGAGCTGAGATATACTTCTAAAAATCTTAATTTGTGTTCTGCCGAAGAAAGAAAGTCATACACATCTGGGATGGCATGAGTGAGTAAATGATGAGAGAATTTTCATTTTGGGTGAACTATACCTTTAAATCAGTCTCGTGTGATCCTCTATATGCAGGTCTACATTGTGTTGTGATCCAATCAATCAAAACACTTTCAGAATGTGGCCATATCACATTTCAAGTAATAACCGCTAATGTGTCCTGATGTGTACCATAAAACTTTATAGGACAGCTAACTCGCCTAATATTTAATCATTGTGCCAAAGCAAGGGATTTCAACTTTAAGCTTGTTACAGTGCTACAAGAAAGAAATTGTCCAATTGGAAATAATTGGAAAAGCTTATGCTCATGCACAAGACTTCATGGAACATCTTTGAAATGCCTGATTTCAATATGCAGTGACAGATTATGTGAAGCACAACCATCCAAAGTTTGAGGCTAAAATAATTCTATAAAATAACAAGGAGCATTCTGATTATGTTTGAACCATAATAACTGTTGAAATTAAAATACAATTATATTTGCGATCAACAGTGGTCCCTTTTTTTTAGCTATCTAGTGACACTCTGATAAAGTGATATGTGTAGTCATGAAATCAGAAACCTTCTCAACAAAATCCAATCACAAGTGGCCATTGGAGATGCATTTGAATCTATGTTTGCAAGATGTAAACAGCTCTCTGTCTCAGCTAACCCCTTGTGATCGGATATTAATATTAGGTGTAAACTGTCATACAAAGGCAAAAGCAGTAACTACACAAAACTGAAATTGAGAAAAATAACTTCAGAGTGTAGCCAAATGTGGATTATAAAATAGTCCAACTCTGAAACCCATCTATAACAGGACAGTCTAAGAGACTCCATTTCGATCATAGCTCAGTTTTGACAATGTGTAGTTAAAGTACTGAATTTTGGCTTTGCAGGGCAGTAACCAGGGCCAAATATAATTACTCTGAAACTTTTTGACACATTTCTCTGCAGGTGTGTGGGACTCCTGAGTACATCGCTCCAGAGGTGATCTTGAGGCAGGGCTATGGGAAGCCTGTGGACTGGTGGGCAATGGGCATCATCCTGTATGAGTTTCTGGTGGGCTGTGTACCCTTCTTTGGAGACACTCCAGAAGAGCTGTTTGGCCAGGTCATAAGCGGTCAGTAACATTCTAAAATCTGTTATGTAATAAAGACATGCATCATTCAGGCAAGAGCTTTAGCTGATGCAGATAGTGTTGCATAGTCTTAACTGTGTTTCTCATTAATGGCCATCAGTATCTCATAGGTTTCGCAATAGGGCCCTGCAGATATTTGGCTCCACCTGTCATTTTTCAGACCTGCTCTGTATTTATACCCAGCTATTTATATCTGTGTCATGGTTTTGGAATCACATGTGACTTTGTGGCTTTTATATTAGAATAATGAAACAGAAGCTTTGTTTCATTTTGACGTTTTAGCAAGCATCACTGTTGCTCATACTCTGGGTTAGGGATTTGAACAAACCCCTAACCTTAACCCCTTAAACTCTGATCCAGTTTTGGGCTGCCACCTGCAATTTTTCACACTTAAATTCAAAAGCTTACCATTCACACATACTGTGGACTAATTCAAATCCCTCATGGTTTCATTGAATATCTCGGCATCTGAGTGGACTAGAAGCTCAATCTATGTGTCAATAGAAAGAGATCCTCCTCTTTGTGATGATGTATAAAATTTCAATATTAGAAAACTTATTTGTCTAGCAAGCTTTTCCTGCTTTGTTCTGGGCATCTAAGTTAAAACATTAGAATATTCAGCCAATCCAATTTTTTAGAAAACTGCTTAAGGTAAGATCAGATATATAGTTTTTGGCTACTAAGGGTTTACAGCAGCAGTGCACGGTGCATAAATGAGACATTTTTATATTATCTCTACTCTCTACAGAAATCATATTTCACTTTGTGATTCTTTTAAAAATATTTCCAAATTTGATAATAAACTGTATAGTATAATATTCCTGAGAAAGCTTCACTTTTCCATTTAAGTGCTTCGTGAAAGACTTTTATATTCATATTAATATATATAGGTGTGCAAATCAATGCAAATGTTTTTAGGCCTTATTTAGTTATTTTACATAAAATAAATGTGAAAGTAATTGTATTTTCTGAAAAGTTTCGATTCTAAGCTTTCAAATGATACCTCATATGCCCGACTTATGTATACGGGAACTTTAAAAATTTTACAAAACCCCCCTTTGGACCCACCACTGGGTCCATAAAGTTTAAGGGGTGTTGAACTGTAGTTTGTAACTCATGCTGCACTGTTTATTCAAAAGGCATGAATGATACATCAAATAATGCGGTATCCTTTGCCTTGCAAATTATAAAACAGGCGGAAAGAATCCTGTAGACGTGCTTTAAAGTGGGCCCAGATTATCATAAAGACTTGACTCTATGGACAGTAAGTAACCACCAACCACCCAGAACACCCAAGCAACCGTATAGCAATGTGCAAAAAAAACTAAAGAATCCCCTGCAGCCATACAGGAATTCTTTCTTTTTATATACTACTAGTGGCTATAGGACTTTAGAAGTATGTAATGCCCCATTGAAAACAGATAGAGCTACTTTTCATTAGAAGTCTCCATGAAATTGTTCCTTCTTTTGTTGACGTTCTTCCTTTAGAAACTTGAAGTTTGGACAGGACATAAAGCAGGGCTTGTCTCCTTATTTATGTATATATTCATACATTTTTAAAATAGCGAATAGGCTTTATTTGAAATAAGATCCATGATCGATGATTTCCATTCTTGTTTTTGTTAGTTGGTGACACTCTCATTCTAAAGAGCATTTGATTGAATAAAATGTGTATAAGCCCCTGAGTACAAGATGACTCATTAAAATGAAAACTGTTCATTTTAAATCCATATATCTGCTATAAGAGAATTGTATTAACATAATTTACTTAGTAATTAAGAATACACTAGCATAAACATGATCTCAAAGCCAATAGACATGGGCTAAAAGACACAAAACTCAAATTTATATTTCAGTGGGTTTGAGCAACGTGACTTTGACACAAACCCCATGATGAAGAAAACACTAAAATGGTTTCTGTAGCCATTAGTATGTTCTCCATCATGGGGTTATCATGACTGTGAGTATTAATTCATATGCCTGACAAAGGCACAGCTATCTGCCATTGCCTAGGGCTTAGATACATATTTATGCTCCTTAATGTGGTTCAAACATGTTGCCATAGAAACAGTCACAAAACAAAGAAAGCACAGCTCCTCATTTATTTCACCTGCTGGCCTTTCAGCCAAAGTCCATGTCCCCTTTTTATTCTAATCCAAGTTCAGTTTTGTTGTTTCTTAACAATTGTTTGAATTATGATTTTGTCGAGAGCCTGGTCTTTTGATAAGTGTCAAACATTGAACAACCTCCATTGGGAAATCCATGCTTGTCCTATAATGCATGCAAGTGGATTGGGATATTAGGATGTTTTATGCAGGTGCCTGTTTATGTGTAGTAGGCATTTTAATGCATGTTAATAATCACATGTTTGATTCATATGTAAAGAGATCCTGCATATTCATTAGGCTGGTGTTTCATGAGTGATCACTGTAACAATGGCAGCCCAACAAAACCATAGAGGAGCTTCCATGTTGAATGAATTGCCCTTATAAAAACTAGAGATCAACTAGTATTGTGTTTTTTTTCAAGTAATGCCAATTATTTATAAGTGGCCAATAACGATATTAAAACACGTTTTTGTTTTATTTAAGATTTTCACAATAATTAATATAATTTGGTTACACCAATAAATAAAAAAATACAAGTTTGATTATTATTGTTTTTATTATTCATGCTTTTACTTTTATACAAAGTTGTTTTTGTATTTAGTTTGGGCCAGTGGTGGCTCAGCGGTTAAGGCTCTGGGTTACTGACCGAAAGGTTGGAGGTTCAAGCCCCAGCACCGTCAAGATACCACTGTTGGGCCCGTGAGCAAGGCCCTTGACCCTATCTGCTCCAGGGGCGCTGTTTTATGGCTGACCCTGCGCTCTGACCCCAGCTTAGTTGGGATATGCAAAAACAACTACATTTCATTGGCCCTGTACCTGTACTCTGCACAATGACATTAAAGTTGAATCTTAATCTTAATCTTTTTTGCGATCTTAATAGTCACATATTTTGAGCTATATCTAACTGTTAAAGCAGGTCGGGAACCTATGGCTTGCGAGCCACAAGTGGCTCTTTGTTAAACCACCTATTATGTTTTTTCAAACCTTTCAATACCTTTCAGTATCTCTACACCAACGCTCGTTGATGTAAAAGCATGTCCCATCACCTCTCGTTTTCCCCGATAACTCTGCGTTGCAATCTGCTCTGAACAGCTGAAAGCCCGGCAGATGTAACGCGCTGTCCGGGATGCTTCACTCAGCCAGGTTTCTGTGAAACAGAGCAGCAGAATTAGAAAAGTTCTTATTTTTTTGAGTGAGCAGAAGCATTTCGTCCGTTTTTTGGCTAGGGAGCGGACTTCGCCAGATGAATACTCTGAAGTGGAGTCCTAAAGCCACGTTGATTTAGTGTGATTAATTATATAACAAATAACCTGTTAAAACATTTTTTACGCAATTAATCATGTCAATTCTGAATTTTCCTACCATACAAGCCACAAGTGGCCGGAGAGATCTTCCAATATTCATTATGTACTTGAAACTGTTGTAGAGGTAATGACAGCAAGTGAAATCAACTACTTTTTCAAGCTTGAAGTACATCTGTTTTTATGAGCTTCGTGAATAACCTTAAAAGGTTTATAAACCTAAAAAGCAGCGCAGCTGAATGAGAACCACTCACTGAGGAAGCACAACAGGTGGGAAACACAACAGAATATTGGAATCTTCAGACATGATTTTCTAAGTTTTCACTTCTTTGAACTTGGTACAGCTTCCTTAAAATGTGGTGTTTATGATGCTGAATACCAGTGAGATGCTCCAAACACATCTGTCTGAGACACATGTAAATAGAGCAACAATTAAAATGAGTGCAGACAGAGTGCAATAACGTGCACTGTGAGAATGTACTCATTGCAAAACAGATTGCTGTAAACTGTAGGTTCAATGATGTGTTAAGAGCCATCTGCCTCTACATTTAATTTTGTGACATTATCAGGTGGAAGCAAAAGAGATTTTTGTGTGTAATATTAGACAGTTGGTGACGTGAAGTGAGTCAGCATCACTCGGTGTTTATATTCAACAACACTCTGTGATCACTCGTATTGCTATTAAACTACTAAAGAAAGAAAATAGATTTAAATGGCTTTAAACTAACAACTCCAGCATTAAGAATCATCAAAGCAGAGAGACCCAACAGATTGATTAATTGCACAAACGCAAGGCATGATACTAGTAGTTCTGCAGTGATGTTTTTGAGAGGCTTGGATGCATTTGTTTTGAACCAGCACCGGCAGATTCTGATCCATCGCGTAAGAAAGTAGTTCCATGCACAAATGTGTTTTTTGTGAACATACTCTGTTTTTCCTAATTTTTTTATTTATTTACTGATTCATTGAACTGTTGCATAGAAGCTGTATCACACTCGCAATCATGCTATATGGCCCTAAATCATCACTGCTGTGATTGCCTATGCAATTACAATTTTTCAAACCACCCCGAGACAGTAAGGATTTACAAAGGTAAGCTTTTCTAATGACCCAGAATATATAAAGATTACATCTATATCAGTTGAGTGACATATTCAAAGTCATAGTGTGACTGTATTACCTAATATTTCTAAATAGCAGGATTTTTTAAAGTCGTGTCATAATTACTCAACCCCTATTGCATGCAGGTGTTTCTTAAATATGTAAGGCTACAGCCATGGCCAGAAGTATTGCAAAACATACGTTTTCTGCTTCAGTTGTTGTGATGTTGATTCACATTGTTTATAGATTATTGTGCAGAGTGATCAGATGCATTTTAAATAATTGCAAAAAGCTTCATTGGCCAAAAAAATTTATTTATCACAAAAACCCAAATTTCACAGTTTTTTTGGCCCTGGCACAAAATGACCAGCTAACATCATTTCACTAATCATATCAGCAGCACCTGTGAAAGTGTGAATGAGTACTAGTCAGGTGAAATCACTCTATCAATCTGATTGGATTATAAGAGCAGACTGATATAAAAGGAGGGAAGAAGTGCTTCCAATCATTGTGTTCTTGTTAGCAATGGTTACCTCTAAAGAACGACGTGCTGCCATCGTTGCTTTGCATCAAAATGGCCTCACATGCAAGGAAATTGCTGCAAAGAAAATTGCACCTTAAAGAACCATTTACCGGATCATCAAGAACTTCAAGGAGAGAGATTCAACTGCAGTGAAGACGGCTTCAGGACATCCCAGAGTGTCCAGCAAGTGTCATGTCACCACTAGTGCAGAGATTGCTCAATATTGGCAGCAGGTTGGTGTGAGTGCATCTGCACGCACAGTGAGGTGAAGACTTTTGGGCAATGGCCTGCTGTCAAGAAGGGCAGCAAAGAAGCCACTTCTCTCCAAGAAAAACATCAAGGACAGACTGAAATTCTGTAGGAAGTTCAAGGATTGGACCGCAGAAGACTGGTGCAAAGTTGTTTTTCTCTGATGAAGCCCCCCTTCTGACTGTTTGGGACATCTGGAAAATCGGCCATCAGTCAGTATTTGGCCCAGAAGCTGATATCCAGCATGCCAGAGTGAATTGCAGAGGTTATGAAGAACAAGGGTCAACACTGTAAATATTGACTCTTTGCATATATTGATATGTTGAATGTTTGAATGTAATGTATGAATGTTTTTACCAATAAAAGCCTTTAAAACTTATGAAACCATAGAAACATGTGAAAAAAATCATCTACAAATACTGAAGCAGCAAACGTTGCAAAACACAAAATGTATTTCACTGCCGATACTTTTGGCCACGGCTGCACACAAGTAATTGTTTTAAAACAAAAATAAATACTTTGATAAACCTATATTAGTGATTTATATTTATATTTTAGAACTGTTGGGACTGATTTAGGTGGAAATTGCAAACATACGTCATTCGCCCGTACATGTTGAAATCATTTCCGTACACAGAGAAAATAAGTTTCGCTACTGCAGTGCTTGTGTGGGATTAGCTGAAGCTGAAAGTTTGTTGTCTCAACAAATGAGAAAAATGTACCATGGATCATTCAAAAACGGCAAACCTCCAGGGAACCACTTTGTAAAAACAAAGAAACCCCGAACAGAGCAGAGTCTACAAGCAAAAAGGGAAAGCAACAGAGTTCATACTAAAACCTGAATCAACATCGGCTTGGCTTCTCAGAGGTGGCGACAACTCCTGTGAAGCGAAAAAGCCATCTAAAAGCGACCCAGAGATTAATTTTTTCTTACTCAACAGTTAAGATATTTTATTGATATGGTTTATGTATAGTTGTGTAATCAGGTCTGTGTGTTTAGTGGAATACAATAATTATACTGTAATCGGTGCAGAACTTTTCACATGCTAGCACACCTGTGTATTTTTCTTTATAACAGCAATAAAGTATATAAATAAATAAATTGCCAAGGACATGCAAGTCTTGAGACGATGTTGACCACTGGTTGGTAACTTTGGCAATCAATAAATGAGTTACTATCATGGTCTATTTGGCCAGAATATCCTGCAGTTATAAAAATGTACAACGTTTGACCTTATCAGACTACAATCATTCAGTCTAATGTTAACTTTTGTAACATAATTTATTTCAAAACTTGGGATTAATGAACATAAATCAACTATTAGATGCCAAGATATAAAGTCTCCAGTAGCAAGACATTTTAATGAGATGGGTCATAGCATTAAACAATTAGAATGCATAGGGATAGAGGAAGTTCAAGATCTTGTAGAGGCAATTTAAATAATGCGTGAAGCTTTTTGGATTTACACTCAAAGCATTAGCCCCATATAATCTGAATGAAGAACTAGACCTATCGATTTTCCTTTGATTAAAATTATAATTAAAAATTCAGTTTTTGATATATGTTCTTTGGCATAGGACATCAACGTAAATTCAAAATGTGAACACAAACATTGATTAATGACGGTGTTTACCTAATGTTTCAATGATTGGATCTTTCACATTTAACTGTTCTTGTTCAGTGAGTGTATTGCACTTGTTGCAATGCTTGTGTGTGGCATGTGGGGATTTTGTGAATTTGCATTCAGATGTATCTTCAATGATGTCTGTAAATTGTATTGAGAGTTAATCGTGTGTCTTTTATTGTTATCATCTCTTCATTGTAAAACAAAATTAAGCCATCACTCTACAATGGCACTTATTTAAGTTTAGTGTTGTAAGCAAAATTTAATTTCTATGCAAAAAATGCTATTAAAAATAAGCCAATAGAGGAGATTATTCCAATACACAAGAAAGGCCATGGCTAAAAGTACATTTCCCAGGTACTTCAATATCCAGACAAAGTTGGCAGCACCATTCATACATTTTACAACAGCCACCTTCTTGGGTGTGGAAGAAAGAAAAACTTCAAGTGGAATGTTGACTTGAATATTCAAGAAGTAATTTGGAAAGACCTGTGGCGTCCTGGAAGAAGGTTTTATGGACATATGACACTAAACTGAAAATTAGTTTTAGACCAATGGGTCAGCAGTATGTCTGAGGAGGTGGGTCAGTCCTGTTATGGGGGTGTTTTGCAGCTGCAGGAAATCCTGACTATGTGACTGACACCATGGGTTCTTTCAGGTATCAGGCTATTTTTGCAAATATCTGATGCCTTCAGTGTGACAATTGAAGCTCTGTGATCCCTGGACTTTCCAGCAAGACAATGACACCAAGGATGCATCCAAACTGTCAAAAATCTGGTTCAGGGATGGGTCGTGGAATGTCCTTAAATCGCCCTTTCAGTCCATCATTAAAATCCCATTGTCCCAATGTCAGTGAGCTGGAAGCGTTTGCTCATGAGAAATGTGTCCGAAGCCGAGAACACTTACCTGATACATTTATTTTATGTTATTAAGAATGATTGACTTTGGGGGTTGAAATATTTTTGCCATGACATTTGTGGAGAGAATTAGTTACTCTTAGAACTCTTTGTTCTCAAAATCTCTCTCATGTGTCTTAAAAACTTACTTTGAATGTTTTCTGAGATTTTAGTTGATGTGTTTTAATTCACACAACCAGAACATGTTGCTGGTGAGGGGGGTTGAAAAAGTTTGATTGCGACTGTATATATATTATAATTTCTAAATGTTTTACTTTTATTTTTTGAGAAAAGAACTTGTTAAATTTCTGTAATTAATAGTTGATGTTTTAACTTGTAAAAAAAAAATCAAGGCAACTAATGCAGTAAACTAATATCTGTCTCTATGAAAACCACAGTAATGATGTTTTGGAAGGTTTTGTTTCTGTGTTGTCACATTAGGCTGGTGAGGATGAAACAGTTTTTTTTTTCTCTTTTCTCAGATGAAATAAACTGGCCTGAGGGTGAAGATGCTCCACCAGCTGATTCTCAAGAGCTCATCACACTGCTTCTCAGGCAGAACCCGTTGGAGCGGCTTGGCACTGGTGAGAGTCCACAGTTAACACACTCATTGGGCTTTGTCAAGTACAGTTTATAAATTGCAACTGCTGGCCAGTTGGACCAGAAACTTTGTTTAAAAAAATGTGTTGCATTAAAAAATACATGGTTTAAATCTGACCCCTGGAGTCACGAGTTCAAATCCAGGGCGTACTGAGTGACTCCAGCCAGGTCTCCTAAGCAACCAAATTGGCCTGGGAGGGTAGCGACACATGGGGTAACCTCCTCATGGTCGCTATAATGTGTGGTACTCGCTCTCTGTGGGGCGCATGGTGAGTTATGCGTGGATGTCGCGGAGAATTGCATGGGCCTCCTCACAAACTACGTCTCTGTGGTTGTGCGCTCAACAATCTGCGTGATAAAATGCGCGGATTGACTGTCTCGGATGCGGAGGCAACTGAGATTAATCCTCTGCCACCCGGATTGAGGCGAGTCACTACACCACCATAAGGACTTGGGAATTGAGCATTCCAAATTGGGGAGAGAGAAAAAAAGAAAATAGAACAATAATCAGTTTTTTTTTTTTTCGTTAATTTGAATGAATTGAATTAAAAAAAAGCTACAAATGGATTTCTTAAGAAATGCCAAGTAACTGTCTTTTAATGACGTTTATCTAGTAAGTGAAAAATGTGCCACCAGAAGTTTAATTAGGAAACCAAAAGTACGTGTCTCAAGAACTTCATGTGGCAACATTCCTGGCATTTAAAGGGGTCTTGTCATGAGGAACCAAATTTTCCTTGATCGTTTGACATAAGAGGTCGTTGTACTATAAAAATAGGAGAGAGATAGGGCCTGTCATGGGAGATTAATCCACTTTTAAAAGATGCGGTGTCAAGTTATAACTCAGAAGAGGAGAAGCTCTCTGTCATTCAGCTGCTGCCTCGCATTCTTTTGCCCATCTGCGCTATTTTTAGTTTTGGTGTATGAAAACATGATAGAATGATACTAGAACTGGATGTGGATGTGTCTTCAGCATATTTTAAAGGTGATTATATGTTCGGCTCATATTATTCCAGTCATATTACGATTCAACCTTTACAAAGGAACCGTTATTGAAGGAAGGGGCAGTTAAAACAATTTCATTTGTGAATATTTCATATGTCATGACTGTGTGATATTTTATGGTGCTAACACCCTGTCTACACCTGGCACGTCCGTTAACACGACACAATGTAACGGCTTGAGGCTGTCTACACTGGGTGCGTCAACACAAACATTCTAAACCATTTATTTGTGTTGTTGGCAGTAGTAGTGCCACTGTGTGCATTGCAAAATGTAACGAGACATATGTTTACTGTTGGTGCGACGCAACGAACGCCTCCATGGTAGACCGCATCACTGATTATAATGGGTTCTATTGCTTTTGATGCAACTCTTGTGTCCGGTGTAGACAGGGTGTGAGTGTTAACAGTTGTGCTGAAGATGAACAATTGAATATATTCCGATGCAATTTGTTGGATGTGCATTATGTGTAAACCCTGACATTTAGTTTTATAATGTTGTTGAGCTGGTTAATTCTTTCCTGAATGAGTTTCAAATATGCTTGTGTGATGTTAGCCAATCATAACAGTGGGTGTTTACATTGAAGTTTTAAGGAGGCGCTTGGGCCAAAACAGAGCATTTAAAACTGAGTGAAAGATCATACAGTATATTAGTAAATTATGACTATGTTTTAATGCAAAATAAAACTTTAATAACATTTTCAGTGGACCTTATTTCAGTGGAGTATTTCATGATCCCTTTAAGGTTGTTATACATTTTTTTTCAATATTAAGATACTTTCTACTATCCCATATAATAGAGTAATATTCAAAGACAGCTATAAGTAATCCATTCGCATTCGATTGAGTGTATACACAGTGATGCTATCAAAATATTGCTCTGTTTGTTTGAGTATCCTTACCAACCTGATATACTGCAGCAACATTGACTCAATGCAGAAGTTAACAAACAGTGTTTGGGCCATTGGCAAGCAGTCATTATTTTTGCAATTCCATTTGATGTTGCTAGAGGCAGGAAATGACACACTTCACCCACTAAAACAAAAATGAGGAACAAAATCAAGATAGGTGTTTTTGTTACAGGTGGCATTTCATTAATAAACTTACTAGCATAAGATGTGATATTTGACACAATGACCTTCATTGTTTGTCAGAGATACTGTATAGCTACAAGGGACATTTTTTAATAATTACATTGTCAAAGATATATTTTTTTGATATATAAAATAATGCCTAAATACGGTTACATGGCCATTTAAAACTTAATTATGGTACATTTTATTAATTCACATACCATTAGCAGAGTTCAAATGTTACAGCTAATGCAGTGACAGTCACAAATATGTGTTTTATATTGCTTACAGGTTATTTTTGTCTGTAGACTATTTGAGGAATACCTGGAATGAAAACAATACTGTTCTTTTTATAAAGCTAATAAAATTAAAAGATTAAGATTCAACTTTATTGTCATTGTGCAGAGTACAGGTACAGGGCCAATGAAATGCAGTTGCTTTCGCATATCCCAACTAAGCTGGGGTCAGAGCGCAGGGTCAGCCATGAAACAGCACCCCTGGAGCAGATAGGGTCAAGGGCCTTGCTCACGGGCCCTGCTCAAGGGCCCAACAGTGGTATCTTGATGGTGCTGGGGCTTGAACCCCCGACCTTTCGGTCAGTAACCCAGAGCCTTAACCGCTGAGCTACTACTGGCCTTAACAGGACTCTCCATTCAGCCATTAAAGCAGACTTCCATTTTCACTCACAGAAAATCGCATTGCATGATTTATGTCTATGATGTGCACCCACCCTTGAAAAAGCCAAAGTGCAGCACTTTTCCCGCCATTTGGAAGAGTGTCTTTAGATGGACTGTAAATAACATTTTTAGACTGTTATGAATGGCCATTGAGAGTATGTCTTTTTTTCCATTACATCTCAAAAATCTAAAAGCACACAGCTCTAAGTTTGGTCACGATACTAAGATTTCAGTGGTCGATATCAATACCAGTGAACGGTCATGATTCTTGATACCAGTTTCGATACCACAGCATAAACTTATATGCTAGTGAACACGCCTTTATTTAAAATATTAAATATGAATATAAATATAATCAAATTAAATTACAACTAGGGCATGTAGCCTTCAAGGAATTATACTTTATGGTTTTACTAGTAATTATTCAAGAAACTATATTTTTGTTTGATTAATATTAATTTAATGAATAGATTGCAAGGCCCAATGCATAGATCTTATATTTTGACACGTATATTTTTTGTCCTGCTTGTATACATTCACTGACTGTTTTTATGAATACCTTGCCAAGACGGGCACACTGATGCACAAAAGTGTCTGGAAACAAAAAGCTGACTTGTTATTGGGTTCTGCTGGTATTGTATAAATACTATATATATATATTTATGTATTGTTTTCTCACTTTATGGTGTTTCGTCTGGTTAGGATGCGAAGTAATGCTTAATCTAGAGCTGAACTTTGATTTGCTTTGTGTATTTCAGCAGGAGGGGCATACGAGGTCAAGAACCATCAGTTCTTTCATAGTCTGGACTGGAACAGTCTGCTGAGGCAGAAAGCAGAGTTCATCCCTCAGCTTGAGTCTGAGGACGACACCAGCTACTTTGACAGTGAGTGATAGTCTGTCATTAAACGTATGGAGTCATCTCTCTTCACAGTGCGTGCAGAACAGGGCTCAGAGCACCGCAAGCCTGGGTTTGTTTTTATTTCTAAGAGAGGATCAGATGTTCCCAGGCTGACAGATTAGTCACATTAGTACAGGACAGTTGGGTGATGTCATTTGTTTGGAACAACATCAACTATTTGCTCTATCAATGTGTCAATATCATTTCTGGATAGCTTTCTGTCCAAGCGTAATAATATTTACCCTATAAAGAAGTGCGTATCATATTTGATACTTGATTTTCTACTGCCTCCTGGTGAAAGTTTATGTGCTCACCTAGTAATATCATTCCCAAAATGACATTTGTGCTGATTTGGATCAAATAATAATAACATTTATATTTTTGTTGAACCTAGCACATCTTGCACGTCTTGAAATAACAGGCATAAAGAGACATCACAGCTCAATATGACACTTTTACCCCTTTTACTCACAGCGCGATCTGATAGGTACCATCACTTAGAAACTGAGGAGGAGGAGGATGCCAATGATGAAGATTTCAACGTAGAACTGCGCCAGTTTTCCTCATCCTCACACAGATTCTCCAAAGTGAGTTCTCTCTCTCTTGTTTTCTGTCACACACCTTTCAGTCATCCTGAGTTGTGATGCATATAAGAGGGGAATACGTTTGGTTGCTATGCTTTGCTCTAACTATTTAATTGGTCATGATCCAGTAATCACAAACAACTGGGAAAGTAACTGAAATTCATTGGTCAAAAGGTGCAAGAGGCCTGAAGAAGATTCACGTCTATTAGAAGTACTGAGTATTCTTTAAAACGTCTACAACTCCAGTGCTGTCACTGTCTGCCTCTCGCATGGAGTTTAGCTTGTAGATCTACAAGCATTTACTTTGGTGACCGAGATCTATTTCTGTCTTACAGGGAACAAAAGCACATACTACAAATACTCATAGCACAGTGTTGCTCACAGGCACGCAGGGCTTTGGTGCAATGCAGTATCAGTAGGTTCAAGGAACTATCATGCATGCAGTAAAAGTATCTGGTGAAACCTGTTTTGTTTAGATAGTGATTCTCAAAATGTGTAACTTTGTCGCAGATTTGATTTCTCTTTTGCATGTGTCCTACAGGTATTTTATCGATTGTCAGGAATACGTAGAACAGAGATAGCAGACAGTACATAAGATATCTCGAGTACAACAAAATAACTGGGGAAAAAAGAATACAATTTAATATACAAAAACCTATATATATATATATATATATATATATATATATATATATATATATATATATATATATATATATACAGTATATACAGTATATCAGCCTATCGGCCACCCTGCTCTCTGGATATCAACATCAGCCATTATAAACCCATTATAAACCCCATATCGGTCGACCACTAGTAAAAATAAAGGTAGCAGTTTAAGGGTGAAGGGAGACCGACTTGATTACATAGTTCACGGTGCATCATGGGAGGGGCGATCACGCTGAGGCTCATTTCGTGGACTTTGTTGGTCACGGTTCTCTGATCTATCTCTGCTGGACCATGAGTAATGCTGTTATTTACCATGAATTCCACTATCAAATATGATTTTTAAACAATGAAGTTGAAATAATATAGACAGATGGCTTCAATGGAAGCATATACCATTGATAAACAACCTCGGAGTTCACGGTAGGTCTGCCTTTAAAGGTTTATAAGTTATCGTTGAAAATCAATTAGTCTTTGGGATAAATGAATGGGAGTTTCACTTCTGGAACTAGACTGTTACGCTCTATTGAAAAATGAATCGCTGTCCACTGTACTCTTATGTTCAATGATATGGGAATAAAACAAGCAATATATTGATGACTTGTCACTTTTATGTATTGTCTAATAAATATTTTACTCATCTGCCACAATAATGCAATTTCCATCTGAATTTTAATATGTATTATATATATATATATATATATATATATATATATATATATATATATATTTATAATTATTTGAAGTATTATGTATTATTTACATTGAAAGTTCTTGGTAAGTTTATTTTATCATTAGTTTTTCATAATTTTGGTCACATTCCATGTATTCTATCTATAAATAAGATGTCTTCAAATGGTAATATTGGGACTGCTTAAATAATGACCCCATTTATTTGGAAAAACTATATTTTTAACCCATCCCTAATTTTATCATTTTTATTTTAAGCCATACATGTGATTTGTTAGGTTCAGCATAGCGAAACGCTCCCCCTGGGGTATAGACCTAGCAAGATACAAGCTTTTTCATTTATATTTTTATTAGATTTTCTTGCTTCAAGATCCGTTCTCACTCTAGTGGTTTTACTCTGTGACATGCATGCATCTATATTTATTTAAAGGTCCAATAGACTTTAGTGATGCATATATGCTGTGTATTTGTGTGTCTGTGTGGTCTGTAGGTGTACAGTAGTCTGGATCTGTCTCGGGGACTGTTGGAGGAGAAAGGAGAACAGACAGAGAAGAAGACAGAAAGTCCACTCACCGTTGACTCACTGAGCTGGACTCCAGACTTCACCGAGATGTACGTCACTTGAAAACCCTCTCACCTTCTCCATTAACCCAAACTTGGTGCAAACATCATGGTTCAAATTGAATCTGGCTATAGACTCAATGTTGGTCATTTAAACACTGTGTTAATCTAGTACCAATAAATGGCCAGAACATTTATGTAGAAAGACTTTATTAATAAATAAACTGTTAATGTTGACATTAACATTTAGCATATAATATGCAGTTTGTTGGGAAAATCCAGTTAAAACCCTGGCTCTAATGATAGTTATACCTGTTCCAAGCTGGTCAGCATGGTCATTAGCTGGTCCAAGCTGGTCTAGATGGTTAATCAGTTGGACCACCAGCTAGTGGGGCTGAGGTTGACCTCTTGGAGGCTGAGGTTGACCTCCTCCCTCTTGGTCTTTAGAGCTGATAAGGCCACCTTGGACCATCAACAAACAGGTGTCTTCCAGCTGGGTCATACTGTTTTGCCTTGTTCCTCTTCTCCAGCCCCTCTCTCTCTCATTCATCTGACACCGAGAGCACCAGCCTGAGTAGATGTTCAGGTCTTCTCCCTAGGTTTGCCATCTCTGCAGAAGTGGAGGATGTTGAGGGCTCCCTGGCTCTGGAAGATCCCAGTAAAGTGACATTCAGTATTGGGGAGCTGCCTCAGGATGAGCCGGATCCCACCACACCCTGTAGCACCACCAGTAACTGCACCCTCTCAGGTATAGGGCATGACAGTGGGCATACATTAAACTTGTAGCGTAATTCTAAAACAAATTCTATACAGTCCATTCCGTGCATTTAAAATGTACACATTTTACGCAATATTAGACATTCGGTTTAAACTGGACGGGTATGTTTGGAAATAATGCTTTTTAAGGCATTTTATTACTAAATCATTATTATGATTTCATATTTTGCCTCTTTTATAATTCTTTGAGCAGGCAGTTTCTCAGAGCACCTGGATCAGGTGCCATCACGAGGAGAGAGAGTGGAGAGTCCGGATAGTTCCTATAAGGCCTCGTATGAAACGGGCTCCTTCCTGAGTGCTCCCAGACCAGAGGCCACAGAAAGACAGTGTGCAGTCAGCAAAGTGCCAAAATCAGTGTCTACCAGTGCTCTGTCTCTCATGATCCCTGGAGGTCAGTGTGTGTGTGTGTGTGTGTGTGTGTGTGTGTGAGCGTGTATTTATCACTTTGTGGGGACCAAATGTCCCCATAAAGATAGTAAAACCCGAAATTTTTGACCTTGTGGGGACATTTTGCCGGTCCCCATGAGGAAAACAGCTTATAAATCATACTAAATTATGTTTTATTGAAAATGTAAAAATGCAGAAAGTTTTCTGTGAGGGTTAGGTTTAGGGGTAGGGTTAGGTTTAGGGGATAGAATATAAAGTTTGTACAGTATAAAAACCATTATGTCTATGGAAAGTCCCCATAAAACATGGAAACACAACATATGTGTGTGTGTGTGTGTGTGTGTGTGTGTGTGTGTGTGTGTGTGTGTGTGTGTGTGTGTGTGAGCGTGTATTTATCACTTTGTGGGGACCAAATGTCCCCATAAGGATAGTAAAACCCGAAATGTTTGACCTTGTGGGGACATTTTGTCGGTCCCCATGAGGAAAACAGCTTATAAATCATACTAAATTATGTTTTTTGAAAATGTAAAAATGCAGAAAGTTTTCTGTGAGGGTTAGGTTTAGGGGTAGGGTTAGGTTTAGGGGATAGAATATAAAGTTTGTACAGTATAAAAACCATTATGTCTATGGAAAGTCCCCATAAAACATGGAAACACAACGTGTGTGTGTGTACGTGTGTGTGTGTGCTGCTTTGTAAATGTGTTTGTGACAGATTGTGGGTACTTTTAACAAATGTAATGTATATAAGATCAATGTAAAGTGGTTGTTTTATTTTTACCCATTTTAAAATATACATTTTCATATGATTTAATTCAGTAATTATTTACATTTTATTTAACACTTTAAGCTCGGATGGGCCCACGAGAAAAAAATAATCGTCAACTAGCAAATATTAACAACTAGTCTTGACCATCACAAAATAGGTATTGTTTGAAAGCTTAGAAGCTCTACTTTACAATACATGTAGGGATTATGACCAAAACTGAACAAGTGCTTTGAAATTTTCAGACAAATCAGAAGTGTTCCGTTTTGATAATTTAATAAAAAAACAAATTGCACTGTGTGTGTATATATATATATATTGCAATCAGTAAAAACATCAAACTGATCAAACAGTGATGTGTCATATGTTGTTGGAAAGAATACAAACAGCCTATTTTTTTCTCACAAAAATATTGCGAGAAAAAAGCTAAGTATATTTCTTTGACAATTATGTTGGTTTTGCTTAATCAGATGCACAAAGCACATAACATATGGCCACCAGGAGATGGCGCCAAATATATGACATTTAGTCAAATGGCACTCATTCTGTGAAATCTTATTACTAAAATCATGTCTCCATGCTATGCTTGCCTTAAATCATTGTTGTGCTTGCATGTGTATTTTTGTTTTATGTACAGTTATTATATTTTATTTGTTTGAAGAGGCTTTTGGACACGAAGACGTTTAGTGGACACTATGATAAATATTTTTTGTAATGCTATAATTATTTGTATTATTTGTCGTATCAATACAGACTTTTTCTCAGATACAGTTGACATGATTCGAAAAAAAAAAAAATATATATGTTTTTCAGAGCAACGATATTTACACCCAGAGATATTTCATGTCAAATATGAAGAAAAAAAAATTGTTTTTGTTTTGTTCGATTTTTCAGCAGTTTCTTGGGATCAGAATGCATCATCGTCTATATCATTAAAAAATCCGAAAATTTTTCTTTACAATGATACCAAACACCAAACCCTGTTTTTTTTTTTTTTTTTACATACAATCCATATGTTATGCTATTGCAGGATGCTTATTCATTTATTTTTGTAATGTGTTGTGCCTCTTTTCTTGCTCCTTTAGATGTTTTTGGTGTGTCCCCATTAGCAAGTCCAATTTCTCCATACTCGCTGTCATCAGACCCCTCCTCCCGAGACTCCTCCCCCAGTCGAGACTCCTCCCGCTCTTGTGTCGGCTGTCGTCAGCCAATCATCATCCACAGCTCAGGGAAGAAGTTTGGCTTCACTCTGCGAGCGATACGGGTCTACGCCTGTGACAGTGATGTTTATACCGTTTATCACATGGTCTGGGTAAGAGCTCCTCTTATTCACTAACCAGGTGCAGTGTGACAAGTAATATTTCTGTCCACACTGTTATTTAAAAAAAATGTAAATAAAATGTATGTTTAATATAAATCTATGTGCAGTGGGATTTTGGACCACTTTAAATTTACTGTGGGCGGAGCTACCTAGCACAACATAAATACAAACTTAGTGAGTGACAAAATGTATTGTCACTTGTTGCAGACATGGCTGGACAGGACAGAATACAAAATAACATATAAGATATTTATCTCTTGATGGTTTAATTTTTCTGTTGGATTTGAATGTTTTGGTCTGTTTGTTATAGAATTTAGAGGATGGTGGGCCTGCTCATAAAGCTGGTCTTAAAGCTGGAGACCTCATCACTCATGTGAATGGAGAAACGGTTCATGGACTGCTTCACACTGAAGTGGTGGAACTACTGCTGAAGGTGCAGAAACCAGCCGCAAGATCATAACCACATCACTCTTTTTGTTTTTTGTCCTTTTCATTCAGTGTTAAGCAAAGTCAATAGACAGTGACACTTGTATTTTATATTGCAGAGTGGAAGTAAAGTTGCAATATCCACAACCCCGTTTGAAAACACTTCAATTAAAACTGGTCCAGCTAGAAGAAATAGTTACAGAAGCAAAATGGTTAGAAGAACCAAAAAGCCCAAGAAGGAAAAGATACAAGAAAGGTAAGAAAACAGAATATCGCTAATACAACATATTTATGTATTGTCTATTTCTGGTTGCCTGATATTTACATAATCACAAAAAACAAACTACACAAACATCAGTACCAAAATTTCTCCCACCTGCCACTAGATGCAGCTGTTGCTGCAGGATATATATATATATATATATATATATATATACTGTCTACACTTTTTAAGTATAGTATGTAAACAGTATGCAGTATGCTACAATAAATGTTTCAAGTACACCACAATGTGGCATGTTTAATTCATATTGTGGTGTCCAGTTTTCATATTGAAATTCTGTGTAAAAATGCTGGGTCTTTTGGCTGTCAGATCAAATAGGGAGTCATGAAAGAGATTTCACTACAATTGTCACTTTTTATATAGCTGATTTTGTTGAGTGCATTGTAATACAGTATTTCATGAAGTGTGCTCTGGTTTTATGCTGTACATATCGGCCAATGTTTGTGTTGTTTTTAGTCGCATGTAATTTTTGTCCATCAGTCCTGTGTCATTCTTCTCTCTCCAGGCGACGATCAGTATTCAAACGTTTTGCCATGCAGCCCTCTCCGCTCTTACACACCAGCCGCAGTTTCTCGTCACTAAACCGCTCACTGTCCTCAGGAGAAAGTCTGCCTGGATCTCCCACACACAGCCTCTCACCACGCTCCCCTATAGTTGCCTTTCGCTCAACACCCGATTTCAACCAGTCAGGTTAGTGTCTAACTTTATTATTTCAAATTTGTTGTGCATGTGATGAGTGTTGTGAATACTTTTTTTCTTGCTGTTTTCAATGATATCTCACATGTTTATATGTGACGTAACTCTGTATAGAAAGGATGTGAAGAAGTTAGCATTGTATTTTGCTTCATACAGGAGGCACTTCATCACAGAGCAGTTCCCCCAGTTCAAGTGCTCCTAACTCACCTGCAGGCTCCGGTCACATCCGGCCCAGCACTCTGCATGGCCTGGGGCCTAAACTCCCCGGACGGCTCCGTCAGGGCCGACGCAAATCAGCAGGGAGCATTCCCCTCTCTCCACTGGCTCGCACACCCTCTCCAACCCCTCAGCCTCAGCCCACCTCCCCTCAGCGCTCCCCATCTCCCTTACTGACTCACACAGTGGGCAGCTCCAAAACTTCTCAGGCATTCCCTGCCAAAATGCACTCACCTCCCACCATAGTCCGGCATATGGTGCGACCTAAGAGCGCTGAACCTCCTCGGTCACCACTCCTGAAGCGAGTCCAATCAGAGGAGAAGCTATCCCCCTCTTTTGCTGGAGACAAAAAGCATTTATGTTGCAGAAATCACAGTTTAGAGGTCACCCAAGAGGAGGCCCATGTAGAATCCTCACATAGAGGGGAGTATACCCCACCATGCGTAGAGGAGAGCACTTGCTGTGAGCCGCCCACTATTACTCGTGTGAGGCCTGCTGAGCAGGGTTGCTTAAAGCGGCCTGTAACCCGCAAGGTTGGCCGACAGGAGTCTTTAGAGGAGCTTGACAAGGAAAAGCTGAAGGCCAAAGTTGTGGTGAAGAGGCAGGACTGGGCTGAGAGACGAGAGTCTTTGCAAAAACAACACATCATGCAAGATGTAGAAGGTTCTGCATGTTCACATCCTGTTGACGATAAGGAATGGGGCATAACAAGACCCAGTGTGAGACCCCAAGGTTCAGAATTTGGATCCCTGGAGAAATCTACTAATGCTACTTTGAAGGATGTGCTCTACAAAAAACTAAACCCAAGAGTTTGTGAGAGCATATCAGAGTCTCTCAGCAGTGGAGACTGCGCATCACTTCAGAGTGAAAACGTTAGGTCATCATCTTGTCAATCAGAAAGACAGATGTCACGGCCAATGAAGGAGGGTAATAAACCAGACTGGTTCGATTTCAAAGCCCCCAACATGGAGTTTGCTAGGAAGAGGCAGTCCTTTGAGGAGAGGGAGGAGTCTTTGTGTCGAATTTCCCCTGGTATTCATGAAAGCATTCACTTCAACACCACCAGGTCCAAAAGTCTTCAGCTGGATTCTTCTTTGGGTTTAGAACATGTGAAAGGGGGAATGGGAAACATTCACAGCACATCTGGAATCGGTGCCGATTGTTTGACCTCTAAGCTATTCAGTGGAAGAGGTGAGAGTGCTGTTGAAAAGCTTCAGATGATCTCTTCTGAAGGTCCCATCAGGAAGACCTCATCAGAGTACAAAATAGAGGGACGACTTGTATCCTCTTTAAAGCCACTAGAGGGCACGCTGGACATTGGTCTACTTTCTGGGCCTTGGGTTTCCAAGACTGACACATGTCTCTTTAAAATGGAAGATAGCCATTTTGAAAGTGGTATATTGGCAGGAGATCCATGTGTAAAACCACTAATTCAACAGAAAACTACAGAGAAACTGAAAGGTCCACAGGTCGGGACAACAGGGACTCCTAACTATAAGGACCATGTGAATTTGAGCAATAAAAATATTACAAATGAAGAATCCATGTCCAATAAGGACTGTATAGTTGGTCCTATTTGCAGTGAAGCTCAACATGATAGAAATACATTTAATGATGGAACGAAGATGCAAATTATAACCTCTAAAGTGGAGTCCAATCACGAAAGTGTGAAATCGGAGAGTAGGCTAAAGACAGCTCAGGAGATGAGGGCTGCACGGCACAGCGCTCATTTTGCATGTGGGAAAACACCGTCAATCAGGGAGGTCAGCAATGAAGATCAGGAAGACGATATAGAAAACCCTGAGGAGACACCTTCAAACCAAACTGAAAAGATACAACCTAACCTGGTTTCTTCTTCTGTTATTCTTCAGACAAACTCTTTCCAGCAAACTCCAGAAGCAAAATCTGGTGGTAATCATAGTGGTCTAAGTGAGGCACCATCCAGTTTACCAAAAACAGGGTTGTCTACAGAGATGGGTGGCCCACAAAGCATCAATAAAGACAAACCAGCCAATACAAACAAAACTGCTATAATTGTAAAGCAGACCTGTCCATCCAGACAGGTTACAGGCAATGCACTTGGGGCACCAAGCCCAACCTTGGTTGCAACCCAGACTCCATTAGATAGAAAGAAAAGGTCGGGGAGCACCAAAGACTCTCTTGAATTTAGTTCTGGGAATCCTCAAGATTTAAATGGAGACAAATCAGCAAGCACCATAAAAAGTTTAGGCAAAAGCATAGAGAATACATTCAGAGACAAAACGGGTGGTACACTAACCTCAATTGCTGGACCCGAACAGGCTAATTTACAGATGCTTGTCACTGAAAAACCCTCCATCTCACAAAATATATCTATATCTCCCTCAGTCCCAACAACTCTGTCAGTTGTGTCTTCTGTCTCAACATCTGTAGAAGCACCTGAGAGTCCTGTTATTAAAAGACCTTTGTCTCTAAAGCCTACCCTTCAAAGAAAAGCAACACCATCATCCATTGCTGCCCCACTGAAGGCCACGTCTGCCACAGATTCACAGGCCCAATCTGTCCTACAAATTTCTGCATTGGCAGAGGTGAACACAACCGCCATCCAAGCTACACAGTCTGAACAAATATGTGCCAAAAGCTCTGTTGGTTTGCCAAAAGAACGGACCACTCAACTGTCCAAACAAATCTCAGACAGAACACAAAATTCCAGTCTGTCAAGTGTTAACAAAGAATCAAGTGTGCAAGCCCCTCAGTCTCAACAGTGCTTCAACAAAAACAAGTTTCAAATCAATTCAGAGGAGGAAAATAGCCAATCCAATTTGAAACTGAAGGATCTTAAATCCATGCCATTTGGAGACAAAATGGCAGGCTCAAGAGATAAAATGGTACCTAAAAAGGACTTAAAATGCAATGTGACTGAAAATATTGTTTGTGACTCTAACCCTTCAGTCAAAACTGAAGTTTCAAAGAGCTGTGAAAAGCAAGAACCCCTCATCAAATGTCAAGTAGATGTAAGTACTGCATTGAAGCAGGACACTGGTGCAAGCCCACCAAAATCTACAACTAGAGACAGTGTGCAGTCTGCAATTAAAAGAGAAGATAAGCAGAAATTCAAGAGCATTCTTAACGTAGACAACCAGAAAACCAATAAGCAAGTAATGGACATTTTAACGACAGACACAAGTCAAGCCCAAACTGCAATAAAACAGACACAATCACCTGGTAGTGCTATGTTGAAACAAACTCCTCTGAGTTCCAAAAACAAACCCAGAGTAGACTCTCCGCTTGTTACACAATCTATTGGGAAAACAGTTGAACATAAGGGTAAGCAAGAGAACAAAGCACAGCTACAACCAGTTGGCAAAGAAATCATAGTAAAACCAAAGGAGCCGAGAGAGTCCGTTTCATCTACACCTAAACCCCAGCCCCAGAAAGAAACCAGCATTGGTTCTCAAGGTGTGCCTGTGTTGCCTGTTCCTGCCATTAAAATCCATGTTTCTAGTGGGTCTCCTCCAGGTAAGGGCAGTGGTGGCACATCTGAAATACTCAGAACTTCTTCTAAGGGACAAATGAAGCTCAGAATTGATGTTCCAAGGTCAGACTCTCTCAAGGGTTCTAGCACGAGCGAAGCCATAGGGTCTACTGCTACTATTACATCCAGTCCTGAGGCTAAAGTTGCCTCAAATGAGTCAAAGGTGACTGATAAACCGATTTCATCTAGTCGACAAGAGCAAGTAGAAAAGAGAAAGGAGCTCTCTCAAGAACATTTGCCTGCACCCAAAACTACGCGTAAAGACTCATCAAGAGGCATAACGTTGGCAAAGGATAGCACTACTGAAAAAGATTCAGTCCGTTCTAAACCAACAAAGGATCCACCACGTGTATCTGCTTGTAAAAAGTGATCAATTATTGTAGCTGCCAAGGTTATTGAATTTTAAAAGGACTATGAGGATATAATCATCATTTTTGTCTTTATGTAATATCATCAAGCCTTTCCATATGAGGACCGGTTAAGCTGTTACTTTGGGTTTTCTCGAGAAACAATATAGAGATGAATTTGTGTTTGTGTGTTGTGAACTATTAAGGTTTGTTTATATAACATGTCAAAAAAATGTTTAGGCTGAATGTAGATTTGTTTTGCTGCTGACTCTTGGTCTCTTTTTAGATCTCGCAAAAGCGCCAGAATTTATTGTTGGTGTATTGTTGCGTTGGCATGTGAGTAACAAGTGGTGTGTGCAATCATTTTGGAGAGGTGAGTGGAGATGTTTTTTTTAAGGCTTAAATGAACTGTGTCATATCTGGTTGAGAGGATTCTGGTACCAAACGAAAAGCACCTAAAATGTAGAGCTGAGGTGCATGTAGACTGTGTAACAAAAGCTTCATGCTCATTCAAACTAAAGTTATCACTGGTTTGTGAAGTATTTAAAAAAACATTAGAAAAATATACGTAGCAATGGTGCTATTAATGTGGCTTACACTCTGCAAGCAGAACACTAAAATTGTATTTCTTTATTTCTTTTTCATCTGAACTTTTTTTTTTCTTTTTTTTTTTTCTAAGCAAAGTTTTGTTTTGGGTTGTGGTGCACAGAGGAAAACCACTATGTGCTGTGCTTCTCACCTAGAACTTTTATCTTGGAATCATCTTTGGGTTCTAGAATCATAGTGGAAGGGGCCTTAGAGGTTTTTGGGGGGAATATGACTTGCTGTTCTTAGCAGGTTTTGGTGAAATTCACATTCCTTTCACATACATTTCTAAGGATTAATTTGTATGCAATATATTGTAAATACAGCAGCATTAATTATACTGAGGGGTCAGTTAAAACGAGTGTTGTATGTTTTATATGTATATATTTTGCTATGTCATATGTTTGTATACTGTACTCAAAGTCATCTGCTCATTAATTCCTCTGATAATGGAGCCTAAACTAGAAGAATAATCATAGTCTCATTTTAAAATGAAGTATACTTGAAGTTTCACTTTGGTATGTTGGGGTTAACCACATGGATTTTCTGATATATATTTTAAGTGACGCAGCAGAGTTGCTCTCCGAATGTTGTCTTTAATATTGTACTTGATGCCGCTAATATTGAAATCAAGCATTTACATAAAACAGGGACAAGATGTAGCACATTATGTAAAAGGCAAGTTTTAGAAACTAAAGGATAATCCGTGAGGTTTGCTGTGTAGGTTATATTTACAACCTGTTTTTCCAAATAAGTGAAATGTCAAGCTTTTAGGGCTAACATTTGCCATTCGGCATTAATGTCCCCTGGTTTGGTTAAAAGGGCTAATACAGGGATAATCAAATGTACTTAAGTGATTACTTGTGGTAAGTCAGGGCGTTTGGTAAGTGTCTGGTGTTTCACTCCATGTTTTGTTTTTTGTTCAGTCAGTGCTAACCTGTTCATATGCAAAGTACAACACTTAGAAATGGGAATGGTGTAATACTTAAAAGTATTTTTGCTATTGACTTCACATCTCTAGTCATGCAAAAGAATTGCTCAGTGCATTTCTTCCACACATTTCTTATATATCCGAGGCATTTCAAACCCTAACAAAGCAAACCCTTTTGCTTCCCATGAGTTGAAAAGCATATTTGTAATTAGTTACGCTTGATCTTTAGACAGTTGCATAGTGGCCAACGAAGGTTAGCAACAGAAAAGAGGAGATTGTGAATTGTTTTCTCTTTTAATACTTGGTCTTACTGTTAAACCTGACATAGCTCTACAGGTATGTATGCAACACATAAAGCAAAGTAACCGTATATCTACAGTACTGTCCATTTAAGTACACTTATATTGCTAAACACCTACGGTATATTACAGTATGATATTAAAGTACTTACAATATTAAAAGTGTTTTATGTAGGCAAAGAGGATATAGATGAGCTGGACACACAAACATGTTTAAGTATCTAAATAACAGAATGTACCATGTGACGAAAAGCGAATAAAAAGGATTGTAGAGATTTTAAACTATTAGCGGACGGAAGTTTCTGTTCCTCATAGACTTGACAAATGTAGTTTAGTCTGAAGAGATACAATGCACCTTAACATGAAAAACCCAATGCTTACTGGGATTTTGGGGAAGAGATTCTCAGCATAATATGAACTTTAATGATAGAAAATGTGAATGTTTTATATGGCATATGCATTTTCTATGATCTATTATCAATAGTCTAGCAATGAATTAACCCCAAACATATTTGTTAGAACTGAATTATTCTTTCCCTTGCCTTTTCTGGCAATTGATGTTTAAATCCTAAAAGAAGCACATTAAATGTTTGTTTACAACTACTTCATGGATGTATATTTTGTACATTGTGTAATTTGCCAAATTAATGTGCTATGTCGCAGGACATTATGCTGTGATCGATGTGTGTGAGTTTCTCTTAGTATACACTTGCCATCGAAGACTGTCGGTGGGTAGCCTAATTGTTTGTTGTCTTTCCAGTTCAAAATGTTCATGCTTGTTTCTTTTTTTTCTCTGTATATGTGCGAAAACAGTGTTTATCTAGATGACCCTGCTTATGATTATCTTTTAGGATCTGTGCAATAAGAGATGTGGTTTTGAGTTTTGTATATCACCCACGGAAAGCTCTATGGATGTCATAGATGTTGTAAACTATACAAATATTTATACTTCTAAAGTTGTATAATACTGAAAATAAATAGGCATGTCAAAATGACCATTTTCTATTGTGTTTTTTGTCAATTTGAATTTTAAATGACAAACTAATCAAGGAGGTAGAGTTAATAAGTCACTGTAAAGGAAAGTTCTATCTATCTTTTCATAAAATTTCCATATCGAAAGCTCTCATGTTCATGACTTTAAGAGGACAATGTTTCATTTGTAAGACTTTACAATAAAGTTCCCTTTGTTAACATGATTAAATCATTTAGCAGTTGAAATTAACACAAAAGTAACACATATGCGATTTATTAAAAATGTTAAACTTTTTCTTATTTTTTTATCGAGATTAACTCATTTAGAAATTTTCACGTTAGATTCTGACAATTTATTCAGCTCTGTGTGAGTACTGAACAATGGTTGGAATAGAGCAGAACCTTTGCGCTGTGGGTCATTACACTGATGCACACACCTCAAACACACACAAAACAGCGATTCCTCAACTGTAATTTTTTACAGTTAAAGCATCAGCATTTCCCCGGCGTCGCATTCCAGACAATTCGGATGAAGTATCATTACGTGAAAAGTGCAAGAGCTAAAAACAAGACAATGCCAGCGCTTTTCATAAGGAGTTCATGTTAATGTGGCTTTACGATTGCTGTATCAAAGTGGATAGCCACTATTAATATTGTGGAGGATGAGGGTTTAAGAGATTTCATGACCCCTGCAATGAAAATGCAAACTACAGGGACTAGATATTTAAGTTTTTGACCTCTCACTTAGGCTTTGGGAAACAAATGTTACTTGCATTGGTGCTATTTTAGTGCATTAATGGAAAAATAATGCTTTATTTGAAAATTGTTAGTAAAATATTTTTTGTTACATATTGTTTTCCTTCCTAAGAAGGAACCAAATGCAATAGTTTATGTAGAGTCAAAATTCAGTACTTTCAAAATCTGCTATTAATTGCAATTTACTATGAAGGATCATGTAATTAATTGTAATTAAATATTTGAAATGACTGACAGCACTATTAAATATATTAGGTATCATGAACTAACAATAAAAATATACACTGCCTGGCCCAAAAAAAAAAGCCTAGATCTTGTAGTGACGACGAGAGAGTCGAATCACACCGTAAAGTCTTCTTCAGCACATCCCAAAGACTTTCAATGGGGTTAAGGTCAGGACTCTATGGTGGTCAATTCATGTGTGAAAATGATTCCTCATGATCCCTGAAACACTTTCACAGTTTGAACCCGAGCATTGTCGTCCTGGAATATGCATGTGCCGTCAGTGGAGAAAAAAAATCCATTGATGGGATAACCTGCTCATTCAGTACATTCAGGTAGTCAGCTGACTTCATTTTACTGCCGCATAGTTTTGCTGAGCCTAGACCTGACCTGTCGATTTTTTTTCTGACTTGAAGAGTTTGTGATCTACGATCATGATCATTCATGATTTTTTTTCTGACCACAATTCTTCTGTGAATCTGACAGTTCATCATTATCCTTCCAGGTTTTAATAATACATTGGACAGGTCTTAACATAATTCCAGTTATTTCAACAATCTCCTTGGTTGATTTCTCTGCCTGATGCGGGCCAATATTTTGCCCCTTCGAAAACACAGTAACATCTTTTCCATGACCATGCTATATACGTCTTCTGACATGGTTGTTTAAGAAATGAGAAGCTACACACTGCATCAGTTAGTGTTAAAAGAATTGTTGCCAGCTGAAACATTAATCACTGCAATAATGATCCATTCATTAAGTATCTGATTATTTAAATCCAAACGGCAACTTTGTTTTGGCCAGGTAGTGTATTTTTACAGCATTTATTAATCTTGGTTGACGTTAATATATATATATATATTATACACACACACACACACACACACACACAGTATATATAATAATTCATTGCTAGTTAATGTTGGTTCACACAAAAATGATAATTCTCACATCATTTACTTTTACCCTTATGCCATCTCAAACTCATATGATTTTTATTATGTGGGACACAAACAAACAAATGGAACACGGGGGTGTTTTATATCCATTCAATGCAAGTAAATGGAGTCCAAAACTTTTAACCTACTAAAAAGAACTAAAGGCAGCAAACTGTAAAATTAATCCATACAACTTGAGTAATTCAATACATGATTGTCGAGTGAGAAAAACAATCTGAATATGACTGTATTTAAGGTTGTGTGTATCTTGCATATCTTTCCTTAACTCTCCTGATGAAGCAGAAAACAACACATGCGTTTACAATTGCAAATACAGTTATAGCAAATGCAATTATACCTACAGGAAATTTACATTGCAAATGGACATCTATAATCCTTGTTCCTGTGGTGTTAAAACCGTCTCCATTAAGTGTCTCACTTTGAATTCATTGTGCTTAAAACAGTTGATAAACTTAAAGTTGCTACAGTTGCATAGCAGAGGATTTTAACTCAGATCAACAGTACCACCGTTTCCCAAATCCATAACATTTCCAACATCCACTGGCATTACTGGCAAAGTTGGGGAAACTTCAATGAATATCTACTTACATGAGTTGTGTGAGCTCTTTAAACATGTCCTTCCCAAAGGCAGTGAATGTGCGTGCAATAGAATGCGAGTTTCCAGAACTGGATTAGGTTTGAAAAGATCTGTTTGTTTAAGAACCCCTACTTAAATGCAGCTCCCCTTCAAATTGTGAAGTTGAAAGGTCTTCAAGCCTTTGAATAGTTGCACATTTGTGAGATTTGTGTTTGACCAGGATAGATTTACATTTACATTTACTTTTATGCATTTGGCAGACACTTTTATCCAAAGCCACTTACAGTGCACTTATTACAGGGACATTCCCCCCAGAGCAACCCGGAGTTAAGTGCCTTGCTCAAGGACACAATGGTGGTGGCTGTGGGGATCGAATTAACATCCTTCTGCTTAGCAGTGCAGTGCTTTAGCCCACTACGCCACCACACTTCTGATTTAGAGTTCTAAGATTCTGTAAACTACTGAAAGGTGAGCTGTCATTCAGAGTGTAGCTTGAACGACTAAGGTCCAAGTGCTCCAACTGTGGTGTCGCATTGAAAGGCTGTGGATTCCAGCATGGGTGAGCCATAGCTGAGGTTGAGGACTTTCAGGTGACCAAGACCAAACAGCTGAGCATTACAACAAGGTCCTGTGGGGTTCACTTGACTGGAGCTGATATCCAGCTCTTCTAGCCTTTCAAGACTCTACAAGCATCTACTGCTGAAATTGATTTTCTTCATGTTCCCACTAATGGATAAGTGTGTAAGCTTGGGAAGGTTTCTGAAATCGATGAGGCAGACATCCAGAAAGCTTTTCCCATCTAACATCGGATGGGACAAGGTGGACATTCTGGTCAAAATGGAGGGCAGCGAGCCTTGTAAGCTCTGGTAAGGTCTAGCTTCTGAAGACGTTCAAGACAACGAAATGTGGAATTATTCAGGTTCGAGAAATGCTGGATCTGGAAATCCAGATCATTCACAGGGATGTTGCAGAACAATTGTAGTGCAGAAGATGGTATGTGCACCTTTTGGATCAGTCCATCTAACGAGCGAATATCACTTCCTCCAAGATCCAGATTTTCTGATGGGATGTCTGATAGGCTTTTTATCTTTGACTGAGCTAGACTGAGATATTTCAAGGTCTGTGGTACAACAAAAGCTCTTTCTGCGATGAACGCAAGTGGGTTTCCAATTAGGATAAGGACTTTCAGGTTTTGCTGATGTTTAAAAAGATTCAGACTATCTCTCCATTGTGCATTAGGCAAAAGAGGACAGTGTCACTTCATTCATACATTATATACAGGTTTAATAGAGGAACTTAATGTAAAACTAAAAGTATTCAACCATTGCTTCCCTTGTTCTCCATACAATTGATTTGTACTGTTAAAAGTAGAAAGAATGCCATTGTGCTCATGTCCAGAAATCAAATAAAGGCTTGTACAGTCATGTATAAAAAGATCACCTCTTCCGGCATGGTTTTAAAGATATGATCTTTACCACCAATTTAACTTGGACTATAAATAAATGAAACTCAGATTGCAGATCTTACATTATTTAGTTAATAAAGAAAGCAATGTGTGCTGAAGCTAGGTACCTCATAAGGCCGTAAAGTTTTCTTTAGAACAGTGCTTCAATTCATAACCTCAAAAATGACCTCAGTAACATGAGGTCATTTGTTTATACAAAGCGTTCTAAAAGGAATAATTCAACAAAAAACAAATTCTCTCATCAATTACTCATCATCATGCCACTCCAGATGTGTATGACGTTCTTGCTTCTGCAAAACATAAACAAAGATTTTAAAAAGAATATCTCAGCTCTGTAGGTCCATACAATGGAAGTGAATGTTGACAAAAATTTTAAAGCTCCAAAAAGGAGATAAAGTCAGCATAAACATAATCCAGCAGACCCCAGTGGTTTAATCCATGTCCAGGGGTGGCGCCAGCTAATTTTGATTGCTAGTGCTGAAGAGGTGCTAAATCATTGAAAGAGGGAGCTGAGCTTTGGTCACAAAATCTATATGTGCAAAACCCGGCATGGCCAAGTGATTTTATCAATATCAGTTTGAGCGTGGTGACAACAGAAGTGAAATCTCTATCCTGCAGCCTCAATAAAACAGGCAACACACTTCACACTTAATTTACAGTACTGTATGAAGCACAGGTACAGCATCCGGGGGACATGCTCCCCCAGGAGAAACTTTTGCAAAAACAGCACTAAAGCATTTAATTCTGGTGACTTTTGGAGCAGCATATTTACCTTTTCACAAGTGTATATATATATTGTGTAGCAATTAATGTAACTACGGGGTACAAAGCATTGATAAAAGACTTCTTCACACAACACATCCAGCATTAAAGTTTCTCAAAATCTACCTTTAAAAAATGTTTAAATAGCCTGCTGTAGCAGGACCTTGGGATTGTGATGGGATCAGATGGTAATGGTGCATTCCATTTGTACTCGGAAGTCGGAAATTCGAAGTTCCCAGTAGGAACTTTTAACTAGAATGTCCCCTCAAGTCGGAACTCCGACTTGAGGGGACATTCTAGTTAAAAGTTCCTGAACCCCGACTTCAGAATACAAAATGGCTGCTCAGCACATCAAAAGTAAGTAGTAATATATTGTTTATTAGCACTTCTGTTTGTCTGCATCTCAATAAACTCAGTGGTGCTCATAGTACTATCCAACCTCTATCTGTGGACATGATGCTTTGGCATTATCTGTGCAAAATACCACTTTTTTTATGTGTTTCCATCGACTGGTATTGCTAACAATGGTTACTTCCCCCACCCCGTCCATCTTGGTTTTCGGACTTGTGTACTGGACTGGGTTCAACTCGGGAGTGACGTCATTCCCAGCTCCGACCTCCAACATCTAAGGTAAACGGAACGCACCATAATACTGCGGTGCATTGGTGTAAACCATGGTATTTACATAGTACTCAAATGTACATGTTAAAAAAACATGCAATGATACTTTTTGACACCTGTTTGTTTGGAAAAATGGCTTTACTTTGAGTTGTTCAAAAGCTGCACATGACCCTGTTAAATCAAAATGAATGTTTTGCTGCTTTTGGTCCATATCTATTAGCTTTAGGCTCATCTATATGCCAGAGTACTTCTTAAGGTGGATGAAATACATTTTCAGAATATGTATTTAAATTCTGCAGTCTCTTCCAGCTAGAAAGACACAGTCAAATCATGATGTCAAACTGTACAAGAGAAACTTTGTCCAATCAAATGTGTTCTAGAACGAGGACGCACCCGCCCTATTAATCTGCTTGCCGCTCATGGCTGTGTTTTCACCTGAGCTGATGTATCCTTCACAGGGCACTTCAGAGAGAACACAATCCATGTTGTGGTGACTGACTGTTACCACCTTTCAGTCCCCTGAAGCCCTCAGAGTGGAGGGTAATTGTCTTTGAAGGGAATAGGGTATAGGGACTGTCACTTCTGACTGCACTAATTAAAGCTCAGAGTTAGACGCAATGAAAGTGTCTGGAGTTTATATTTAATGCATCCAATTTTCAGAGGTTTCTTGGGCTGTACATCATGAGTAAGTTTACTTTGCTCTTTCTATTTAACGTAGTGTGATTCAGGACATGTATATGTTGTAATGTTTATTTCGCTTGTTTCTGATTCATCTTCATGACTTGCACAACAGCTCGTAGTTAATGAAGTACGCGATGCAACTGAAAAAGTTTTCGACTGTTCAGATCTCAAGTCAGTGGAAAAGCAGCCGAACTAGGTTGAGATCGCTGTTTCACTCTCTAACAGCAGCACGGTGGACAGAGGAATGTGTGTGTATGTATGACTGCGGTGGCAGGGTGACCAAGAGACATTGGATCATTCTGCCACATGCCACATCCACGTCCAGAGCCGGAGGTGCACACCCTTTAGCCGCCAACACAGGAATTCTACTTCCTCAACCAGGCCCTACGGTCGGAGTGGACTTATGGGGGATACTTCTCCAAGACAGCTCCTCCTCTCACTCGTACATGGGTGGGAACAGAGAAAAAACACGAATTAATATGATAGCCTCAGCCAGACACAAGGTAAATGCTTATTAAGTGTCACATACCCTTTCCTGTAGCTGGTAGGCCATCCTCGTGTCTTCTCCGTCCCACTCCAGGCTTTCCATCTAAACAAGAATGAGAGGAAGAGTGACTTCACTATTGGTGTCTAACTGTGCCATCTCTGCCCACAAATGTGTCCGCATTCTCCACCACTGTTGCAGGGTGAGCAAGAGACAGACACAGTGAGTGTGGCGTCAAGCCTCGGAGAGGCATTTATTGGAAATAATAATAATAAACGTAAAATGTCCAAAAGAACATTTTGGGAATCTGGCATCCTCGCGGTGAACAGGGTTCCGTAAAAGGGTGGGATAAAGTCCATAGGAAGGCCCAGGCACGAGCTAGGTCAATCGGACGCTCCCGCTCCCCTCGAATATCCACGGCATGAGTGGTGGTGGCATTACAGGCGACCAGGCTTCCCAGGCCCACGGCAAGCATGAGGGGAAGGCGGACCGTCATCTAGCCCATCGGCGGCAGTGTGAGCTGTTCATCCCCAGCAACTCTTCAACTCGTCTGGGGGTTCGAAGAATGAGTCCGGCAGCAGACCATCTCATCAGCTTCGAACTCTCCCAGTTCTGGTCCTGGGCGTGCAAGAATGCCAGTGTGTGCACACATGGAGATTTGAAGCTGGCTCCAGTGGTGATGAAGCATTATTCCCATCAGGTGTGCTTCATTCGCCGCTGACTAAACAAGGCTTATTAATTATGCCTCTCTTCC
The DNA here is from genome assembly GCF_025860055.1 of Xyrauchen texanus. Taxonomy (NCBI): domain Eukaryota; kingdom Metazoa; phylum Chordata; class Actinopteri; order Cypriniformes; family Catostomidae; genus Xyrauchen; species Xyrauchen texanus. The sequence goes on along the minus strand of NC_068278.1, from coordinate 10,754,143 downwards.
TGGGTGGCCCTAGTTGCCCTAGGTGACCCTGGGTGCTATAGACTTTCTTGGAAAGGCTGAAGTACACGATAGCCCCTCCCTAGTGCCGCCTGTGTTCATGTCTTCTGAAGCAATCCATTTGTTTTGGGTGAGATCAGACTAAAATATAACTCCTTTTCCACTGTACATCTTGCCATTGAAGTCTCTAGACACAATCATGATTCAAGCTCGATTACATTACCTTGTGCTTGACGCATGAACAAGAACACTAGATGGCGCTGTAGGAAGTCTAATCGAGCTTGAAATAATGATCACCAAGGAGAATGCTTTCAAGATTTATAGTGAAAAAGGTAGTATATTTTGGTCTGTTCTCACCCAAAAGACACCGTTTAATCAACTAATGGATTATGTTTATGTTGACTATCTCTATTTTGGAGCCTTAAAACCTGGTCACCATTCACTTGCATTGTAACGACCGACAGAGCTGAACTATTCTTCTAAAAATCTTTGTTTGTTTTCAGCAGAAGAAAGACAGTCATACACATTTTAGATGGCATGAGGGCGAGTAAATGATGAGAGAATTTTCGTTTTTTAATTGAACTACCCTTTTAACATGGGCTTAACCATCACCTGCACTGACTGGGGACAGGGATTTCCATTAAAATATATAAATAAATATGAATCTTCCGCATTTAGCTGAATGTACAGATACAAACATTTGTAAAGTTAGCATGAGCAACGAGTTAGGTTTATGCCCTTATACTGTTTATAAAACTATTGAACTACAAATGACTGTGCCATCTTTTTCATGATCATATAGGCTTTATCTGCTGTTGTATTTGTATTTTAGACTTTTATTAAGTAATATTCTAGTTCTATCTATGGCTAGCACTCACTTAGCAAATAACATTTTTAAGATTATTTTTTATGTTGGAACATTAAGTCACCTAATTACAAATAATTTTCAAGTTTATCAGGCCTTGCAATAGAAACATTTATCCATCAAGGGGTGTTATTTAGCCATTTTTGCCCTTACTTGTAATGGGCCGAAAAGTTGTGATGCTGGAAGTTACGTAATCCTTACATCCAATTGAGAGATAATGACGACACTCATTGTTTTGTACATATATATAGAAAATAAATCTTTTACAGATTAGTGTCAGTGCGTCCAGAGGATTACTGTGTTTTCAAATCCAAATGTTAATACACAAGACATGATTCCAGATAGGATTGAATGGCTTCTAATGGTTCACAGTGTGGGTCACCAATTGATTTAATGGATTTGTATTGATATACACATTACATAATTGTAATTTATTTAATACAATATTTGTGTCTTTGTGTTTTATCTACTCTACCATTCATCTTTATTGCAGATTCATGTAACACCTCTACTTGTCCAGAGGTACATTTTTTAACCACTGTTTCCTCACTGGTTTATCAAGATGAACTTGTAAGATATTTAGTAAGAATGCTGAATTGTTATTGAGGATATCAGTTGTAACATTTAAGGGAAAGTTTGAACCATTTAGCCGTCACCAAGATACTAAGAAGTTCAAGAAGTTGAAAAAGGGAACTATGGAATTGATGTGGGCAACTGACATCTGAAAAATAATCTGGCCTACAGCAACAGCAACAACAACAACAAAACAGATTAACTAAAATAAGGAGGTAAGTGAATGACATTATGATGTTAGGAACATGCTTTTGACTCATTTGAATCATGTTAGCAATAAACATGACAGTTTCAGCAAAAGTGGTCATTTTTGCAAATTTCCCTTAAAGGTGCACTCAGTCACTTTTTTATTTTGTCATTTTGGACATACAGTGACACGTAGCTGTGTGGATGCAGCATCATTCAAGTTCAATAGTTTTCTGCTTCAGATGCCATTGTAATTCAAATTCGCAGTTCACCATTGCCAGTAGTATTTGACTGATCATGTGATTCAAACATGGCAGCCTCCATGTGTGGACCCTCTCCATGTAGAATAAGACAGCTTTTATAAGGTTTCTAATATGACTGGAGTCTTCATCGCACTGGAGTATTCATGATGTTTTTATGTTTCAAAATTACAGTTTCAGTTTCATCTTTCTAATTACAATTACTTAAGGGGTAAAACTTTTTTAATGAGGAAAAAATGACTGAGTGCACCTTTAACCACTTTTGTTTAGTATGACATTGATTTCAAGTATTGGGAAAAGTGTGGAACGTACCATGCACCTGTGAGCAAAAACAAATGTTTACATGTAACACTTACAAAAAGTTACCATTGGAACCATAGTTTCCACCAAGATACCATAGCTGCAGTTATTGTTGCTACTGTAAAATTGTTTTCTGAAAGATTTTTACTCTTGTAACAAATTTTCCACTCATGGATGTGCCACATTCATTTATTATGATCTTACAGTAGTAACACAAACTAAAGTATTTTGAACTGCACTGTGGCTGCCATGGAAAATTTATGTAATTTGTTAAGTTTACATTTTTGCATTTGGCTGGCAGTTTCATCCTAAGTGACTTACATTGGATTCAAGGTAAACATTTAATACATATGCATGTTTCTTGCAGGCGCCATTTTCAACCAGTTGACAATTCTAATGGACCGTAATAAAAATATAAGCAGCAAATCAGTGTTATAACATACCAAAAGGCAAATTTGTCTTGAACATGCTTTTTTTTTTTATATGATGGTCATGTACATTGGGCCAAATATTTTCATTCACATGACTTATTCGAGTTGAGCGAACAATTAAACATTTCAAACCTTAAATATATGTATTTATGAAACAAGATGCATTCCATTTATTTCATCTTTTATTTACATTTGTCTAGCATGCAAATATAACAGGGCCATTTGTACATCAGTTTTGTAAATTGAGTCCACAATTGCTCAGTCATTATACTGCACCTTTAATGAACTTTTCACTAGCCCTTTTTTATTTTTGGATTAATGCTGCTAGGAATAGAAATACAAGCAATCTGCCATTGTTACAAGCTGTAGCACAATAGCACACTGAAATCACACTCCCTCATTGTGACACAGAAACTGACCTATTCAGCCCAGCACCCACATCAGCTGCTTGCCCGACCTGCAGTCATGATGCTGCAGATGCACTTATGCCCACTCGCAGATATTACTAAGCAGAAAAATACAATCCTTCCACACAGACCCTAATCCTCTTAGAGATTGTTAATGCCCTCCCCCTCAAAGTGAGCTTCAATGAAATGGGGCAGAAAGCGGTGCAGGGAATTGAGGACAATTGTGGCACCTGTCATTGGCGCATGAGTCGGATGTCTCATATGTGCGGAGCGGCGTACAAAGAGCAGACAGCAGGGCTCCTCTGACCCAAATCGCTAAATTAAACATCAATGAGTGAGCTTCATGGGGAGAAGCTTTCAAACCAGACCCTTAATCTCAACCGACTATATTAAAATCATTCTGACAGCCCCCTCCACTTTCCACTGTTCTTCAAACACACACGCACATACACTGGCAGTCAAAAATATGGACACCCTTGACTGAATTTATGTTCTTCAGGACTTTAAAAACATTTTGATCTAAATTCTTAAACTGACATGCTTTGTATGAATGACATGGACTTGATAATGAAGGGTAAAAAAAAACAGCCCAGAAATGTCAAACATACATGGGAAATCCTTCATGAATTTGGCTGAAAGAATGCCCACAGTGTGTACCTTTTTGTTGTAAGTTTCCCCACAGCACCATCAGTAAGTCCGTAGTACCCCTCCATCAACACAATAATGTAATGTTGTTAATTATACAGGACGGGGGGTGGGGGTCTTTTAACTTGGTGTATAAATATACATTTTACAAATGTTATTTTATAATTAGTTTTTCATCATTTTGGTAGACAGTATATTAACTTGTATAAAAACAGTAAATATGTAGGCCAAACTATACTATAGTATTTACACTGATATGTAGTACAATCACTAAAACAGTACTGTCTCTTTAAGAAAACCAGCAGTTCCACGATTTGTTTTGGTAGAGCGAATTTTAACGAAAATGGTGTGGCATGGTTTATTTTATTATTTTTAGTTTTTGATCAACAACTGACTAAAGAATAGAAATGATATTAAAATAAACATCATCAATAACAAATGGAATGCGTGGATCTTGTCTTTGGACACACATTACACGGAACAAGTTAAACTAAACTCTCAACATGCAGTGAAAGGATTTTGTTGCAATCTCAGGATTTTAAGAATGGATATCGAGATATAATCTTCATTTGAACTAATGAATTAGAAAGTCTACATTTTTACCCAGCCCTAATCCCTGTTTTTTATTTTAAGTCATTCATACAGTATAAGTTCAACATTACAAAATTCAATTGTTTTCACAGACTCCCTGTAACCAACACCCGGTTTTTCAAACTACATATTTCTCAATACTTCCTATTGTATTGTATTTCATAGTTTTTATTATGTACTATTATTCTAAAATGTGGAAAATAAAAAGTAATATTAAAGAATGAGTAAATGTGTCCAAACTTTTGACTCGTCGAGTATCAATAGAGATTGTTTAGCCCGAGAAGGACCGCTTTAAAATGAATAGGAGAAAATGAAACGGTCAATATCGTGCATGTAGAGAGGAAGTCCTGCCTTACTTTAAAGAGCCAATAATCTTTTAGATACAGACATCGCTTGTCAGTTAACTTCCATGCGCATTAGCTGGACCAGACCAAAAATATAGCATTTTATTAGCATGATCTGAGCTCAAGAACCATGATTTATGATACCATTGCTGTCAGATTTGACTGCTGATTTAAAATATATGTTATATGATCGTAAATATGGCCACTAATTTTGAAGATTTTTGGCTGGTTTGGATATATCAATCGCGGCAAAATCTTGGAATGGTCAACAAGGAGTGCTGTTTGAATGTTAGTGAATGGAGAAGAAGCTTCAGACTACTGCACGATGAATTGACTGATTGGGTGCTAATTGTCAGAATGTTTGCCATGATATATTCATTTGTAGGTGAATTTATTGCATTTGCTATGGGGGGGATAGCTACTGTATCTGTCAATTTACATTCAAGTGTTGTCAGATGGCTCTTGACCTATCCAGTATGGTGGACGTGCTGACTTATTGACCATCCATAGAAACAACTGCTAATAAATTATCTAGATATTTATGATACCATCACTCTGGACTGTAATATTGAATCTGACTCCATCATATTAGTAAGTATATTGTCTTTGTTTTTGCTTGTTTTGTTTACATGCAATGTTATGTGTGATTTTGCTAAAAGCGCAATATTAAGTTATTATTATTGTCATTATTAGTCATAGTAACTAATACATGGGAACTTAAATAGCTTTTATTTAATTACTGATATGTCTGGAGTCTTAATCTTATGTGTGTGTACATCGTTTTCAACCTATTTCTAAAAAATGCTATTCAGTTCTTTGTGTAAAACCTTTTTAATAAGCAAAAATGTACTTATTTCACTTTTAAATAAGAAAATAGCTGCCAGAGAGCTTTCCAAAAATGGACACTGAGTGGACTGACTTGCCTTGAGAGCTACTTTGGTATTTGTCAGGCTGGCATCAACCAGTACACTGGCAGCCAAATACACTGGAATAATGTACAGATTTTCCTGTTTTGGAAGGATATTGGTACTTTAATTCTCGAAAGTGTCATTCAACTGATCACAAAGTATAGTCAGGACATTACTGATGTAACATAAAAAAAAATATTGGAAAAAGTCTAATCTAGACAGGCCCCATTTCTAGCAACATCACTCCAACATCTTATCCTTGAGTAATCATGCTAAATTGCTAATTTGGTTCTAGAAAATCACTTGCCATTATATCAAACACAGTTGAAAGATATTTGGTTCATTAAATGAAGCTTACCATTGTATTTGTGTTTGTTTTTGAGTTGCCACAGTATGCAATAGACTGGCATGTCTTAACATCAATATTCAGTCAAAAATGGCAAATAAAGAAACCACTTACTCTAGAAACTCTTCAGTCAATCATAGTTTTGTGGAATGAAGGCTATACAATGCTTGAAATTGCCAAAAAACTGAAGATTTCACACAAAGATGTATACAGTCTTCAAAGACAAAGGACAACTGGCTCTAACAAGGACAGAAAGAGATGTGGAAGATCAGATGTACAACTAAACAAGAGGATAAGTACATCAGAGTCTCTAGTTTGAGAAATAGACACCTCACATGTCCTCATCTGACAGCTTCATTGAATTATATACAATGTGATCAGTTGAATGCCACTTTGGAGAATAAAAGTACCAATTTCTTTCCATAAGAGCAATATCTGTACATTATTCCAAACTTTTGGCCACCAGTGTTTATCTGCAAATACTGGCATGTGCATGTATCAAATGCTGCTCTGTGGGTCCTAAAGCCAGTAAAACATGATTTCTAGGAGGAAAATCTTTCTCACAGCCTTGAAGAACTTTGCTATACACACAATCTTGAATGTTTTTTAAGAGATAAAGTCGTTTAAATTCTCGTGTAATTCTTTCCTTTTAAATGAGCCAAGTCTTCTGGATTAATTATGTTTCTCCAGTCAGAGTTTGCATTAAAGAAAAGGAAGTTCTAATAACCAAAAGCACAATAATAAAACCACTGACTGAGGTATTTGCACATGAGAAGATATCTCTCAGAGTGATTCCCATTCACACTGACACATCTGTCCGTTTTGTCTTGCCAAATATTTGACATGTCATAGTTCATTAAAATGGCGTTCTCAGTTTTGCTTAATTTAAGCATCAATTTTGTCTCAGATGTTTCTCCTAAAATGCCTGAAACAAATGGGAAAATTTCTGACATACTGTAAGAATATAGCGCTAAAACATTAATATGATTAGCAAAATCCAGATAATTTGGTCTTTGAAGAATTTGATGAGAAATGTTTGAGTTCATACTGGGAGCTTTGGCTTTTGATTGCAGATTTTGTTATATTGACAAATCTGAGCACAACTTAAAGATTGTTAAGAGGTCTCTCAAGAAACTCAAGAGGAAACATGTGTGACATAATCTAAGAAGCAGGAGACAAAAGTCTCCATTAGATATCCATTTAACCTTATTGCTGGAGAAAACATAAGATCGGAATCTCATTGGTGTTTTTCCCCCTAAAAATAATATATGACTACCAAAAGTTCACAATATTGCTAGTATCAGTAACAGCATCTGTTAAAAAAGGAAAATGTATTGCTTGAATTGCAGTTATATCTTCTTTTTTATTGCACCCTATAGATTACTCCACTCCTCTCTTTGTGTTATTACAGCTTACAGAAGAAATACATCAGTCTTTCTCCTTGTATCCTCCACTTTCACCTTGTCTATCAGCCTCACAGACCATTATTAATTTCTACATTTAAGCAAAGCAGTTATGATTAATGCATTTCCGAGTTAATAAAATGGGGGCAACCCATCTGATAGAGGCTTATGGAACAGGGAATTCACTGCAAATTAGACAGGACAGCCAGTATTTTGCACACTACATCACTGATGTCACAATACATTTCTCAGCCCTGCCAGGAGTGGATATATGTTCTAACTGGTTGACTTTATGTAATCTGTCCATGCAAATTAATGATCCATAGCAGATGTCCATTGGTATGGCATAAATGCTGAGTAAAACTGAATAAAAATGCGCATTTAGAATGGGGTTTAAAAGTCCATCTGTGAAAATGTGACTACTTTAAATGTTTTACATTATTTAAATACTGTATATACAGTGCATTCAGAAAGTATTCAGACCCCTTCATTATTTCACATTTTGTTATGTTGTAGCCTTATGCCAAAACGCTTTAAATTATTTGTTTTATTGTTTTTTCCCACATCAATCTACACTCCATATCCCATAATCACTTTGCAACTTTAAAAATGTAAAACTGGGGGCCTGGGTAGCTCAGCGAGTATTGACACTGACTACCACCCCTGGATTCACGAGTTCGAATCCAGGGTGTGTTGAGTGACTCCAGCCAGGTCTCCTAAGCAAACAAATTGGCCCGGTTGCTAAGGAGGGCAGAGTCCCCTGGTGGTTGCTATAATGTGGTTCTCGCTGTGTGTTGTGAATGGATGTCGTGGAGAATAGCGTGAAGCCTCCACACATGCTATGTCTCCACGGTAATGTACTCAACAAGCCATGTGATAAGATGCATGGATTGAGAGTCCCAGATGTGGAGGCAACTGAGATTCGTCCTCTGCCACCCGGATTGAGGCGAGTCACTACGCCACCACGAGGACTTAGTGCATTGGTATTTCCATACTGGGGAGAAAAAATATATATTCATTACATTGACATAAGTATTCACCCTTTGCTATGACACTTGAAATTTAGCTCAGGGGCATCCCATTTCTCTGGATCATCTTTGAGATGATTCAGCACTTTGATTGGAGTCCACCTGTAGCAAATTGAATTAACTGGACATGGCACACACCTGTCTATATAAGGTCCCACAGTTTAAAATGCATATCAGAGCAAAAACCAAGCCATGAGGTCAAAGGAACTGCCTGGTCAGCTCGAAGACAGGATTGTGTTGAGGTACAGATCTGGGGAAGGCTACAAAAAATCTTTGGCCTCATTGAAGCTTCCCAAGAGCACAGTGGCCTCCGTCATTTTTTAAATGGAAGAAGTTTGGAACAACCAGGACTCTTCCTAGCGCTGGCTGCCTGACCAAACTGTGTAATCAGTCTGATGAAATTGAACTGTTTGGCCTCAGTTCCAAGCGTTATGTCTGGAGGAAACCAGGCACCACTCATCACCTGTGTAATACCATCCTAACGGTGAAGCACGGTGGTGGTAGCATCATGATGTTGGGGTGTTTTCAGTGGCAGGGACTGGGGGATTGGTCCGGGTTGAAGGAAAGCTGAATGCAGCAAAATACGGCAATATCCTAATGAAATACTGGTCCAGAGCGATCAGAACCTCAGACTGGGCCGAAGATTCACCTTTCAACAGGAAAATGACACTAAGTACAACTCTGTGAATGTCCTTGAGAGGCCCAGCCAGAGCCCAGACTTGAGCTCAATTGAGCATCTCTTGAGAGACCTGAAACTGGCTGTCCAATGACGGTCCCATCCAACCTGACAGAGCTGGAGAGGATCTGCAGAGAAGAATGGCAGAAATTACCCAAATCCATGTATTGCTAGCTTTTCGCATCATACCCAAAAAGACTTGAGGCTGTAATCGCTGCCAAAGGTGATTCAACCAAGTACTGAGTTTATGGTCTGAATACTTATGTCAATGTGATTGTTCAGGTTTTTCTTTTTAATAAATTTGCAGTTATCAAAATATGTTTTTTGCTTTTGTCATTATGGGGTATGAAGTGTAGGTTGATGTGAAAAAAATGATAATAATTTAAAGCATATTATCATAAGGCTGCAAAATACCAAAATGCGAGAATTTTTTTTTACTCTTTACAAATTTATGAGCCAGTTCTTTTGAATCTACAGTGCTACCAGTTTTGTTAGATTCCTGAACTAATAAGTCTTATAAGCCAATTTTTTTGGTAGCGGTTAGCGCAATGCGCTACGATCCTGGTGACCCGAGTTCGATTCCCGCTCATGGCCAACACCAGTGACGATTATCTGAACCGGTCCCGGGCCTCCCCTAGGTCGACTCAGCCTAAAATGAGTACCTGGTGCGGTGATGTAAAACATCACTACTCGGGAGACAAAGGCGGTTGGGCGTGGTGCTGGCCACCCACCCCATCGTGTACCGTTCCGGCCTTCATAGGTGCTCGCTAAAAGCACTTGCCCCTACAGTTCAAAATATGAAGTTATCTCATCTTTTGGTTACATGGTGCTATGGGCAGAAATTTAACAATTACATTTCTTACTTCCAAATATTTCTTCCTCAAAAGTACTAAAAGAATAGCTACTGGAACCATTTCAGAACCAGAATCTTAATTCCCTTATGATTGCCGTCCCTATATATGACTGAGGGGTTGAATTGAAAAGTTAAAAACAAGGACAATCTCTGCATCTCTGTGAACTTCTGCAGCTAATCCAGGATGGACTTCAAAGACATTAGTCTTACAGTTCATACAAAATATTTGTTTAAACACTGACCCTTAACGCTTACTTTACATAACTAAAATTGGCATTATATTCATGATGTTAGGCAGAGGGGAACTGGCCCCCACAGTGAGCCTGACAGTGAGGATATTTTTCTCCATTAACAACACTTCTGGAGTTTTGTGTTCCTGGCCACAATCGCCTTCAGATTGCTCACTCGGGTTATAAAGACAAGTATTATTAAATTATTTTTAAATCCAATTCAGAATCATATTTTATCAAACTACACAACGATGAGACATTATAGATATTACGGTTTAATTTTCTGTTAACGCATGCTTTTCCGAAAAGATGTGTGTTGTGAAAGGCGCTGTACAAATAAAAATGACTTGACTTAAACATTTTCAGATTTTTAATTTATTTATTTTTGTATTTAGGCTTGTTTTGTTTTACTCAAGCTGGCATGGGCCCCACAAGTTTGTGCAAAACTTGATGATCCATGTAATCCAGCATGATTTTGGAATGTTCCATAGAGTATCTTGTGTGCTTCAAAGGAGGCAAGAAAATATGGCAAAGGAGTTCGCATTGCCAGTGTCACAAATTTTCTTACATTTGATTGGCGATCTTAAAACAAATCATATTTTGTATTCGTTTTAGGTCATAACATTTCTTGTACATTTTTACAATCCTAAAACTTTGTGTTTGAGAATTTCCAGATTTAAATTCCAGATTTTCAGTGTGGACTTTTGTACCTCACTTTTTTTCATGAATAGCAATCAAACAAGCTATTGTTGTAGACGGGGACATTTGTGAGAATAGTGGCCCCATTGTGAAGGCAACAGTATTTGCCTTTGTTTCATTGTCCTGCAGGATCCGACACCCATTTGGTGATATCTAAATTTTATCACTGTAATGTTGGCACAGTCCCTGCACATCATGACCAGTATAAATGGACTGATAACTTGAATACAAAGCTATTTTGAGAGCAGTATTCTAAATATTTAGATCACTTTAAACATTTCTTAACTGGATTTTGTTTTTGACGAGCTAAAAATGGTCTAAAGAAACTTCACTGTCTCTCTGCTTTTGGTCAAGTAAATAATGGGATTATGTATACTAGCGTTATTAAAATTCAGGACGTTTTATGACAGAGTGTGGCAGTGCTTAACCTCAACACAGATCGTTTGTATACACAGCAGTCGGAGCGACAGATAAATCGTCCGCCTGTATCAACTTCAGATGGAATTAGTTCAAGAACATTTTGTGCAAAGGGTGAGAGCCAAGCTTCAGCAGAACAGTCCCATGTTGCAATTATCGGTCAAAGCTCCAGTCTTAAATATGGAAAAGCTGGCTGTTCATACTAACAGACAAGAATAAACATATCAGTCCAAGATAATTTGTTACAGGAGACTTTATTATTAAAAAATAAAATAAAAAAATAGGAAATGAAAACACAGCATAATGTTAGCATCAGGAACAGCGGTGTGTGGGAAAGACTGGGATTAATGTGTGTTTAGTTGGCTGGAAGAGCACAGAGAACATTCCAGATGCATATGAGAGTAAAGTGGGATTTGTCCAGAGCTTTCAGCATTCACCTCATTCATTTATCTGCTCTTTTTTTTGGATAGTGAGCTGGCAGACCTACACTACATATCCTATAAGACAAGCATTATATCTGTTTCAGATTTAACTTAGCGATACATGTTTTAACTACTAATGCAAATAACATGGAAAAAATGACAAAAATTGTTTAGGTTATGATTGGCTTAAATGGAAACCACAGATTTAGATTTTTAGATTATCTGAAGAAAATGTGAGTGGTGCTTGCCAGTCATAAGGTTGTTGCTACAATGATAGAGTTATGGGTGGTTGCTAGAACGTTGCTAGTTGGTTGCAAGTGTGTTTTGAGTGGTTAAATACTGGCTTTTGTTAGGAGAAAATGTTCTTAGTGCATCCTTTAAACTAGATGTCTTTTATATTTTTTTCTGAGTGTAAACTGATAAAGAAGTTGGCAAATTAAGTTTTCAGGAAGTTTTCATATTTTCACTAGGGAGTTATTCTCTACCTATGTTAAGGAAACTGTAAATGGTTCCCACAACCACATTGTAAGGGTTTGAAACAGTTTTAAGAACATTTGTTAGCTAGGATGAATGTTTAGTCTAAACTCGGCTGTTTATACTTAATCGATGTGCTTCAAAAGAAACTCTCTTCACAGTGCCAGATAAAACATGTTCCAAGAAACTCTACTTGAAAGACATCCAAATCACAAAAAACATCATGCAACCAAACACTTGCAAACACATCGTGACATGTTACCATTGCCAATAAAAGCGAATGTGTCATAATAATGTAATATTATACTCTTGAATTGCTGTTTATTTGTTTAACGTAAACCAAATCTAGCATGAGAATAGTGAATGATTGCAGTCACAGCTTTTATAACAGCCTCATATGACCGATGTTGCTGACACCTGCTAAGTGGGGTATACATTTCACTCTATGTATGCAAATTGCAACCTCACACTCATGAAAAGAGCCAAATCTGGAAAAATGTGGGAATAGTAAACTCCCACTTCACTTCAAGTGTGTCAAATGTATTAGGGAAAAAGAACATATCTTGAAACCGTTAACATCCACAAAAAGCCACATACCTTAATTCAGCGGAAATGTAAAGGGAATCATGAAGTTTGATGGAAATTTACAGTTGAAAATCAGCTGGTTATGATGATTGATTGTCAGTCCTGTTTTGAGGGCCTTTTTTATGTTACTGACTGGCAATTGTGAGTGAAAGGTATTAGGTGCTTGTTGTGATTTCAGAGTACAGGGGAAGGCAAATAACTGAAGGTTTGGCTTATTCTCCGCTACAACGAACTACATTACTGTACAGACAAACTTATTAAAATAAACACATATAAATGGTTAACCAAACAGTGGTTATATTTAACTCAATAATAACTACATTTCACTTTACCTGTTATTTTTGACAGATATTAGAGAAAAAAAACATCATGGTTACTGTTGTAACCTCCGTTCCCTGATGGAAGAAGAAGGGTCTTTCTTGAGAGCCTCGTGTACCTCTGGATTTGAGAAAAGGCCAATGAGAAATTGGCAGACAGAATTTGCATGTCCTGTCCCCGGACATACAGGTATAAAGGGAAGCGGACGTGCGTCTGTCAGTCAGGTTTTTCACTGAGGAGCCGAGAGTATGGTTCGGGAGTTTACAGTGGGAGGTCTAGTGTCGTGGTAAGGGGGACACAACGTCTCGTTCCCTCCATCAGGGAATGGAGGTTACAACAGTAACCATGACGTTCCTCTTCTGTCACTCAACCTTGTGTCGAATGTATTGACACTAGGGGTCCCATTTAAAAACTACATGCACTAGACCATGTTATGTGAACTGCTGACACAGGTGCAAGCAAGCTACTGCGTGCTAGAAGCAGCTGTATCGGCCACACGTAACCCTACCCAACGACCCCCAGAAAAAGGTGTCATATACAGACCTTAGGTTCCCTGTTCCCATGTTCAAGGGTTGAAAGTCTGATGGTGGCAAGGGGTGATTAACACATGGTATGTGCTATGGCGAAATGCCCATCTCGGGACTCGAGTCTGAAGCCAGTGGAGCAAGCGTGACCTAGAATGAGCCATGATACCTGACACTTGTTGAGGTAGTTGAGTATGTGGATGCCCACTTCCTGTAGAGGGGCAAGGGCTGCCTCTACGAACTTCGTGAAGATGTGAGGGGACAGGGACAGGCCGAAGGGGAGGACCTTGTACTGATACGCCTGGCCGTCGAATGCGAACCGTAGGAAGGTTCAGTGTCAAGGCAAAATGGAGACGTGGAAGTACGCGTCCTTCAGGTCTACCGCCGCGAACCAATCTCTATGCCGAACGCAGGTTAGAATCTGTTTCTGCGTGAGCAGAAAGTTTGTGTAAAGCCCAGTTGAGAACTCACAAGTCCAAGATTTGCTGCCTTTTTTGGATACGATTAAGTAAGGGCTGTAGAAACCCTTCATCTCAGCTGGAGGGACTGATCACATCCTTGAGTAGCAGAGTTGTAATCTCTGCCCATAAGTTGCTGGCGTTTTCGGCGGTCATCGAAGTGGAGCGAATACCGCTGAAACTAGGCAGGAGCCTGGTGAATTGATGGTCCTGGCCAGCCAACGCGACGGGTTGGATGGCGAAAGCCATGTTAGGAGCGATGCCCTGACCCGAGGTACCAATAGTAAAGCCGTGAAGGCTGTGGGGAGGACAGAGGGTTCCGACACTCACGGCAGCCCAGGAAAGTATGTCGGCCATCTGCGCATCAGCCTCAGACTGGACGGGCTGACCCGATGGTGGCAGCCCAGTCGCATCTTCTGCATCAGATGCCTGAATGCTCTCCGATGCAGCGGCGACGTCATCATCCAACTCAGGGGGCTCGAGGGAGAATGCGGGCTGGCTGTTAGGCGAGTCCGGACAGAAGCAAGCGAGCGTGCCAGGAGGCGGGTGATTCGTGGGGACTTACCCGGCTAAACCGAGCCCGCTGCCATCCCCAAATCACCTCCATCGCCAGCCGGGTTGTCTGCATTCACTTTGAGAAATGAAAGCCGCAACCGCAACGTTGCCATGATCATATTCTCGCAATGCGTACATGAACAATCCACAAATGCTGTCTCAGTGTGATTGCTACCCAGGCACACGAGGCAGCGTCTATGACCGTCAGACTTGGAGAGATATTGACAGCATCCAGGAACTACACCGTGGCGGAAGGGCATCTTTAAAAAGACGTGTCCTGAAAAGGACGTTCAACACCTGCTGTGTATTGCTCTTTTGTGAGTGAAAATATACTCATTTAGAGGGGGAAAATACTTCTCTTTTAGAGGTTTACACTCTTTTAACAGAAGCGATGCTGAAGCGCCAAGGATCATGGACTGCACAGCGTGCAGAGAGGGAGAAAGCCGCTGGTAACGCTCCATAGATCCAACAGCAATGCTCTGCTTGTAGAGGTGAGTGGAACAGTAGTGAGACTCAGCTTGCTGCTACACAATCGCTCTGCTCCAAAGAAAAAATCTGACTGACAGACGCACGTCCGCTTCCCTTTATACCGTAGGTCCAGGGGCAAGACATGCAAATTCTGTCTGCCAATTTCTCATTGGCCTTTTCTCAAATCCAGAGGTATGCGAGGCTCTCAAGAAAGACCACTTGTGTCACTACGTTGAGTAAGTGACAAAAGGGGAACTATAATTTTTTGGTTTTGTTTTGTTTTTTATTATTAAGAGTTTTTATTGATTCCATCCACAAGGCAGACAAACACAACATAAAATATGGAATCAATTATATACATAGAAATATATACTTTAAAAAAACAAGAATGCACTTACACATCAAACTAAAAATTAAAATTCCCTCTCCACTGCCCCTCCAAAGAACCTTCCAAAAAAGCCAAATATACACCCCACTTCCTATCAAACAAATTCCATTTGCCCAGCCTTCTAAAAATCACTCACCTGTTCTCTGATATGCCGTAGCTTGGTCCTCGGCCACTCCTCCACACTCCAGTGGACGACAACTGTGAATGCAAACAATTTCATCTGTCCAATTAAAGAATTACTGTACAATAGAGCAGAAAAATAAAATTAAGAAGTGGGAAAAAAAATAATAAAAACATAAAAATCAAGTAATAAAAGCAGAGAAATTAAGTAAAATTTCTGGTGTTAAAAAATGTATCTGACGTGTGCATAAAAAACTAATATGAAACCTTTAGGAAACATATAGGCCTAAATCTCAACCTTTGTGCACATTGGTATTACTACTGATATCTTCTTTTGTCTGGCTTAACTGCACAGATGAAGTATTAAGTATATATCTGCCTGCAATACGATCCACAGATAGAAAAATTGCTTTAGAGTCAGTCTGTGTGCCCTGTAAACTCCGTACCTCCACAGTGCTCCCAAAAGTGTCTTTCTGAAGTGTCTGCAACCATGATACCTTTAAAACAACATGATGTTAGTTGATTGTGTGATGCAATGTGTATCTCTTTCAAGTCAGGAATATTGCCGTCATTTTGGATTCAGACATTTGTTTCAGTAGTCACATCAAAGCAATAACTAAACCAGCCTACTACATTTAAAAAATATAGCCAGAATTACTATAGATGTTTTGTATCTATGTATAATACAGGAGTCCACTGGTCTGGATGCAGCTCTTTTCATGCAGTGTCTCAACTAGTTCATGTAACAACAACAACAACTGAAGAGTTGTATTTTTTGTTTGAAGTATTTGGTGTGGCCACTGTACAGTACATCAGTCTTGTTTTGAGTTTTGGAAGCAGAGGGTTGTGTCACTAAAAGTCATTTTTTGCTCAATGCATGAAGTTTCTAAAGCAAATATTTGTAATTGGCCTTTGGGGCAAATACCATTTTACCGAATACTTTTTCTATCATACTTTCCTGGTCTTCCTGTTCTCTTTAATTCTTAATTTGTACTTTTGATACAATGCATTTGCATCAAAGCATTTGTGTTGTTTCATTGTAATTGTTGTTAACTTACACCTAACACTAAACCTAACCCTACCCCAATCCTTAACCTAAACCTAATCCCTAACCCTACCCTTACTCCTGTGATATATTCTCAGTTGACTTTTGTTTTTGTACTATTATTTTGAAATTCCTGTTAAGTTCCTGTTACCTAGTCTTGTGATATCCTGTTTTCCCTTGTTCATGTGTCTAGTTTTCATTGGTTCATTGTTTGATTACTTTGATTCAGTTCTAGTTTGTCATTGGTTTTAGTTAATTGTCTTGTTATCTTTAGAGTTCTGTTTGTTCATTGGCCTTTGTTACCCATCTTGTGTATTTAAACCCTCATGTTTGCCTTTGTCAGGGGTCAGGTATTGTACGTGTAACCTTGTTGTTTTACCAAAGTTTAGTCTAGCCCGTGTACGTGTAACCTTGTTGTTTTGCCAACGTTTAGTCTAGTCAGTGTACTTGTAACCTCGTGGTTTTTGTTTTGCTCTAGTCTAGCCATAGTCTTAGACGTAGTCATGTCAAGTCAAGTCTAGTTTTGTCATGTTTAGTTAGGTCCTTGGTTTCTTGTTTTTGTTTCACTCTCACATTTATAGTCAGGGATACTGGTTTCCACGCTTTAAGAATAAACTGCACTTGGGTTCGTCTCAACTTCATCGTCTTCGTCTCTGCCTGTTTGTCAACATCGTTACAACTCCTAAACCTCTGTAGCAGCAAATGTGAATCTTGAGAGAAATTTGCAGTACAACATTAAGTTACACAATTAACACATTATATTGTGTGTATTTTAATGTTAGTACATAGTAGTTAAAGACACCTAACTACTGTACGTAGGACCAGAACACCTTCCAATTTCACCAGGTTATGTAACCTGTTGCCTGAGGCTATGTTGTTCCGATAAGGATAGTGTAAGTGGAATAATCACCAGTTTGTTTCTTGAGGGAAACCTTCATTATGGATCTGAGATGGGGCTTGTCATCATGTTTATAAAGAGATCAAAGCTGTTGGAGCTTAAATATCAATTGGAAGTGTTTGGGTTCATGAGGTGCCATGGCCACTGGGATATTGTATGTGTCATCTGTGAGCTTTCAGACCAGGCGGCCGGTTGACACCCACATGTTTCATATCATATCATTTGGCTGTCTATCAGGAAAGTTGCAATTCAACATAAACCTTAGCCTGAATGGGGCTTACAATAGCTCACCCCATTCATTCCTGAGGTGAGGCTGGAGCAGTGTTTGCACATTGTAGAGGACGAATGCCTTTTGAAATATTATTGAGCATTGCAGAATCTTAAAGCGCAATGTACTGTGACAGTGAATTGATGAACAGGCTGTTAACCGAGGGCTGGAATGCTGTCATGCAGCTAAAGTAATGATACTGGTGATAAGGCAGGGTCAGCAAGAGAACTTTTGACCTTTTGGGTCTAAGCCGAGTTTTCACACTGCTGAAGAACCTTCTTAATTATTTGCCCCTCTTAAACTTGGCCCAAAACCATCATATAAATAAACTACACTGCCAACACAATAAGGCAGTTGCTACAAAGTGTCAAATACATTTTTGCAAAACAAAAATGTTGTTGTAAGTTTGAGCCAAGAAGTCCTATAATACCTTGAGAAAGCCACAGTATTTGTTAGTATTCTCATCTCAATGTTTGTTGCTGTCATGAACCCTTTGCAAGTACTCCATTTGAAATCTGCCATGTTCGTTCATGGGAAACAAGGGTTGCATTGACCAAACATTCTCTGTCATTTCTGGTTTTCAAACGTTGACTGAATTTTCCAGATGCTGTCCAAAAAAAGTTCAAAACAGCAAATTCATCTCCGGTGAACCTCAACCACACCCTTGCCTCCACAACCCTGTTTACACCTGTATTAATGCTGACCACTTGTGATTGGATCACCCGATACAAATCTACCAGGTGTAAATAAGGTAAAAGGTCATGTGAAGGATGGTGTAGTGGTTGAAGCTCAGTGCTGATAGACACAAGGCCACTTGTTTGATCCCAACCAGGTGCAAAAACGAACCACCATCAATGTGCCATTTTGCCATTGTCCCATTTGATCATGTAACTTGATTTTTCCATTTTCTCAAGAGAAAGAGAGTGTTGTCTGCCAGTGCAAAACTCACTATTACAATGCTAAGGTGTTGTGGGTGGTTGCCATTCAGTTGCTAAAGTGCTTTCTGAGGTTGATAGTGCATTGCTATTTTTAGGGTGTTCTGGGTGGTTGCTAGGTTATTATTTACCTGTCCAAGTCAAAACAGCACAACCTCAAGCCTATAGCTGTGTCCCAAATGATGCCCTATGCACTAACAGAATACACTATGCACTCATCCATGTAGTGAATACATTTTCAAAGTGTAGTATCATCACGAATGGAACACTAATGTTTTTTTTATTTTCTACACAGAAGCATTCGCCATTTAACAGCTGAAGGAAGTGACATATGATTTCGATGTGCTGCCACTCAGTTCAACATGTCTAAAATAATGAACATATTCACACAGCGTGGGTGATGGTAAAACATTCAACTCACATTTGTAAGGTTCTGTCTTCACTGAAGTTTCACTAGTGTCTACATTCTCCATTGTTTACAACTGTTTTGTCAGACCAGCAACACATCCAGGTAACTCCGCCCCTTCTGCTACGTATGGCAAGCCATTAGCGCATGATGTGTTTAACGTTCCATACTCTGTTTTTGATGGTTGAAGAAGTGCATCATCTGGGTACTCTTATTACACTTCTTTTTGTTTTTCAGTGTTAACATACTACTCGCACTACTAATAGCGCAGTGGTGTGCAGTTTGGGACACACCTTGTATAATATTCTGGCCCCTGGATATAACCTCAGGTATCTGAAATTTCATTTTATCCAGCTTATGGGGGTTTTTAGGTTACAGATTCTACAAAATGTAAATTACCATATTCCCCCAATGTTGTCCCAACTAGCCTAATGGAGTTGTCTGAACGAACAATTTTATATTGAACAATGTTGCTGATTTGCGAGTTCCCAGCATGCATTTCAACATAAATAATTTATGCTGTTAGTGTTATAGGCTTTGTTTTTTTTTTGTTTTTTGCTGTTTTTGTGTTGTTGTTGGCTGAACAAAGTAGTTGTAGATTTGTAGTTCTCTCAACAACAATTTTTGCATTTATTGTAAATTGACTAAACAAAGCATTGTTACTAAGGACAATTATTAAAGGGGTCATTTCATGCTTTTTTAATAATTTTTTGTTAGGGTTTGTCAACTGACATTTATAATGTCAGTAAAGGATTTTGCACAAAATCAGTCATTATTTAGTAATAAATTACCTTTTTTCATACGGTCTCTGGCCCTCTGTCTGAAATGCTCAATTTTCTGTGCAGTCCTCTTTAACACTTCTATATGCACGTCCACTGTGTTATGACTGGCTAAGATTTTTGAAGTGCACATAATGTATTTATATGTATCTTTCAAATATTTAATATCTGTACTTGGTAACTTTGGCTAGAAGGATTCATGATTCCTTGTAAGCCTTGCCTCTGGTGCAGCTGTGCACATAGACTTCTGGGTCTCGCTGTAAGGGCCAAATAATACAATAATAATGGCTGTTTATTTAAGACTTGGAAGCCATGCATTGACCTGCGAATGACCAGCTCTTTCCAGGGAAGCAGAGGAAATTTAATTAAACTGTGGTGTGAGTGTTTGGCTTGAACAATGTGGGCATAGCTCTACAAACCCAAAACCCATCTTTTCATTTCAAAATACTGCTTGGCTCCTAAACTAATAATAAGCAAAGTTCATAGAGTCATTTTGAAAAATCTCTCCTTTCTATTTTCTTTGCATCTTAATGAACCGGTTGCTCTGTGCTAATGCCAACCCTGACAAACACCTTTTATCATTGCAACACTTAATTTGTTAATCATATGAGTTGCAAGCTGCTCCTTCAAGTTAATCCTTGATCTCTTGCAAAAATGGATGGTTACTTGATTTGTTTTATTTTTTTATATATATAACACAGCCTCAAGTGAACTTTACTTGCAACTTCTCACCATAACACCAACATATGTTGTGTTTTTAATATTGGTGTCCACCACCACAGAGTTCTCTTAAGGAATAGTTCACCAAAAAATGAAAATTCTGTCATCATTTATTGACCCTCATGTCATTCCAAGCCTACATGACTTTTTCTTTTAATCTTAACACAAAAGAAGAGGTTTTAATGAATATCATGGCCTGTCTTTTCATTATAGTAGCAGTCAATAGTGAATGACTCAATTTAAAGTCCCTGTGAAGTGCTTTGATGACCACAGCTCGATTTGGTGTTTTGACGTATTTCCTACTGAAACAGAAACTGGGGTCGGGACATGTCGAATGACTCGACCCATTTTTAAAAATAGCCAATAGGCTTTAGTTTACAGACACCCACACATACCCATTTCCATGATGCTGCTAACACCAGAGCCACTTACAGGGGAAACTTGAGAAGCAATCTCAATACTGGCCAGCTTTTCCTCTGACTTTTAGAGTCAAACGATGATCTGACAGCATTAATCCATAACCAGGGGTGGAAAGAGTACTGAAAAATAATACTTAAGTAAAAGTACTGTTACTTCTTAAAAATGTTCGTTTGAGTAAAGTAAAAGTACCAGTCATAAAACTAAAAGAGTAGCTTATTTAAAAGTACTCATGAGTTGTGAGTATTGATTACTTGGTTGCAAAAGCTATGCCACTTTATAATAAAAACTCTATGCATTATAGAGTATCCTAATTTCACACATATCCTAATTTACATTCCCTTTCATAGCTGTTTGCCAGATAGAATAAAAGGTAGGTATTTTGAATAAAGGTAGGCTGGAGGGACAGGCTCTATCATGCCCATCTGGCTGACGGTGGTGCTCTCGTCCTTCACTGACTTGAAGTGAACGCAGCGTAACCGGGGTGGGGGCCTGGCGAATTGAATCGCTTAGCCGAGTCGGACGGTTCTGGCGATAGCCACGCGTCCAAACTCCGGGCAAGGTGCACTAATGGAAGGATCGCATTAGACGTCCCTGTGGGTGGAGACTCGTGGCGGGGGGAGAAGAGAGTGCTGCATTGGGGAGCAGCGATGCGACCCGAGGCGACTGCACTGATGGAGCCCTCGAAGCACTTACCTTGCTCTGCACGCCCAGTGTAAGGCAGGCCAGCGACTGAGGAGGAGTGCCTCTCAGGCTCGTCATCACCGGCTGGCCAGGGTTGTAGTTTATATTATATAGTGGGTCACATGAAGGCAGGGGGCCGCGTTCGAGAGGCCCTGGCTGCAAGCACTCTGTGTCCAGTTGCTGCAGGGGTGGCGACCGTGGGCACAGATGGTGTGACACAAGCAGAGAGGAAACTGCTCTTTTTTTTGACAATGTGGGTACCCCAGCCCACACGGGGTGCAGCGAACAGAAAAGGAAGAGAACAAGAGATTTTCCTCCCGGCCCTCCACTGGGGGATGGAGGGGTCTGACTACCCACCCCAGACATCTCGATCTTCGGGTCTCCCATCTCAGGGGTGCTTTGGAGCCCTCCTGGGGGTAACACACCAGGTAAGCACACCGGGATCAGAACTACCCTCTTGCAGCTCTTTCAAAGCCGTGGCCTGATGGACATGTAAGAGGGCCATGGCGTGCAGGGCGGAGGCGGCCTGACCGGCAGTGCTGTCAGCTTTGGTCGCCAGAGATGACGTCGTCCTACAGTCTCGGGAAGGGAGTGCTAGGCAATTCCGCCAGGTGGTGGCGCTCAGTGGGCACAGATGTGCGGCTCTTACCTTATCCACCTGGGGTATCGCAGCATAACCCTCTGCCACTCAACCGTCGAGGGTAGTGAGAGCAGACTAGCTGAAGGATCAGGTTCGGGCAGCGAAAGGTGCCTTCCACGATCATGTCCGCTCCTCATGCACCTCTGGTAAGAATGGATCTGCTTTCCACCAGGAAGTGGGCGGTCCGTGGGGAATTAACCAGTGGAACTGTACCTATTGAAGCCCCCGGATCGCCCTTCAGTGTCAACCAGGCCACCCTCATACCCGTAGGTAGAAGGACCGGCGGGGGGACAGCTGAAGTGGCTTTCCCTCGAAAGAAGGAAAGCCGCAACTGCAACGTTGCCATGGTTGTTTACTTGCAATGAGAACATTACGTAGTCTTCAGTGGAGTGCAGAGTGGAGAGAAAGCTGCTGGAATGCACCCTATATCCAACGGCACACACTTCCGAAGAGGTGAATGGAATAGTAGTAGTACTCAGTTTGCTGATATACAAACGCTCGGCTCTGAAGAAGAAATATGAATGAATCCACATTCCAGCTCCCTTACTGTACCTCGATACATTTCTTCAAAATAGAGGCAAGATTATTGCTGATATCTGGCTTGAGCAATTGGCCTTTTTCTCTGCAAAAATCCCTTTTAGGTGCAGCTGAAATATTCAGGTGTTGAACTATGCTTGAGGCATCCATAACAGATGGCGCCAGATCTGCAGCTGCCATTCAAGTTTTTTTACATGTGATTTGATTGGATGGGGAGTCATGAGACTCTCTCTAGCCAATCATGTTGATAGATAAAAATTAAATCAGGACAGGGAAGTAGCGAACACAGACGGTGTGAAAACGGAGCAGTAAAAGTACAGTTACAGCACTTAAAATACAGAACTCAAGTAAAAGTATACAACTTTTAAACTACTTAAAGTACAATTCTTGGGAAAAAAATTTAATTACAGTAACGTGAGTATTTGTAATTCGTTACTTTACACCCCTGTCCATAACCACCCCACAAATGCACACAGCATATCGCAGCCTTTATTTTTGGCAAGGCTGGAGTTGTTTTGCAAGATGAACAACAAACAAGTGAGTAAAAGATAATATATCTAAGTTTTGAATCACAAAACACTAAGCATAAGGAATAAAGAACTCTTAATGGTGCTGTACATTCCTCCTGTTTGGAACAACACTACAGCATGATTGTGTTCCCTTCAAAGCATTATCAGTGGCAGTTAGAACACAGCCAGGTGTTCTGAACAGATGTAGTGGGAGTGCTAGAAAGCATTTGATTGGACAAGGTTTCTGAACCTCTATGTGACGTTATGGGTTTTGCTGCGTCTTTATAGCCATAAAAGAGAGACTACAAATTTCAAATGCTTCTATCTTCTGAAAACAAATTTGGTCAACGTTTAGAAGTATAATATCATATAGATGACTGTGACAGGGCGGAGGGCGGGCCGGGTCGTGATTTTACAAACCCAGCCCCTAATCAGGCTAATTAAGCCTCTGAGAGGGATAAAGGCTGATTGCGGATGGTGGTGTGACAGAGAGAGAACGTTTACAGGCATAATGTTAATTTTGGTTTGACAGTTATCATGCACCTCTCTTGACAAAAGACATCATAACTCTAAAAAAAAAAAAAAAGACACAGATTCTGCTTCATATTGCTGTTTGCTGTTTTACATTTCTGCTTTTTTGAAGGTTTCCTGGCCATATTTTCACCCATCTGTGTTATTTGTAATTGTTGGTCTTTTGTAAACATGCACTAGATGGACATCTTTGATGATATTGATGTATTTCCACACAACACGATGTGCGCTGCATTTTAAGAGTGGTATAAGCACAATTTTTAAAAACACATCTCATTTTAGTGTTGCTAATGACTGGGAGAAACACATGCAGTCCTTTGTGTAGATGTAACCCACCCAATTAATTGAGGCTGTGTTCCTATGTATTTCCATGTATTTTTTTTTTTTGTTTGTTTTGATTATATATATATATATATATATATATATATATATATATATATATATATATATATATATATATATATATTAATTTCTTGCCTAATGCATGAAGTGTTCAGACATATGTATTATTATTTTATTTATTATTATTTTATTTTTTTTGCTGAGGGACGAAAATAATAATTGCGTCGATGGGTGCTGACGTCACATGCGCGCCAGCTCATTGAAGAGAGTGATGTTAACCACATGTGTGGCTATCGTTAATCTAATCCATCTTCGTCAGTATTTTTCTAAATAAATGTCTGAACTGTTTTATTGCATTAGGTAAGTCACAATTGTTTCATATTTTCAGAAATAATGTCCAAGTTTGTGTTGGTTCATATAAGAAAATGTGGATGGTTAATACTGTTCGTAATTGAGTATAAAGTGTGCAATAGAACACATGTAAAGCATTTATGCTGTAAAAGTATACTTGTTAAAACCTGTTTGCACATTTATGTAAGGGGAATAATGTTGTAAGTTTAAACATTATGAATGTTAAATGCATTTCCTGATGGATGCTGACGTCACATGCGCGCCAGCTCATTGAAGAGAGCGATGTGAACCACATGTGTGGCTATCGTTAATCTAATCCATCGTCATCAATATTTTTCTAAATAAATGTCTGAACTGTTTTTTTGCATTAGTTTGGAGAGTGTTTCAACGCTCGGTGATCGTGTTGGATTCGTGTTGGATCGCGCAGTGAGGGAGAACAGCGCTGGATTCCACTGTGGAGGAATTGCGTCATCTGGGGACTCTGTCTTCACGAGAAAAAAAAACAAAGATTCGTTATCATTCATCGTTCATTCCTGCAAACTGTAGTAGGCATACAATTCCACATGAACTGAACTGAGTCACATTCACACGAACTGAACTGAGTCGATTACAGCCACACAAACTGAACTGAGTCAATTGCATTGCACTTAGACTTCAGTGTACATATACAGGTTGATTCTTTTGTTTATTTTATTATTTTCTTTATTGTCATTGATGAATGATATATTTTGTTTTCAAGTGGGGATTTGTAAAGACTCTGATAGTCTCATGTGATGTGTGCAAAGTGTTATGTAAATGCTGAATTGAAGGGAAAGAGAAATTTCAGTGAATACATTTACTGTTCAGTGAACCGATTGTTTCATTCATTAATTCATCTTATTTAATTTATTAGTTTATTTATTATCTAGTTGGGACTGTAGACAACCGTTTAAACAAGTGCAGACACACATTTAAGGAAAAAAAAAATATTTTGTTAACGAAAGGTGTGAGACCCCGAACCCGGGACTCCAGATACTATTATAAGTTCTGAATATATGTATTTGGTGAGCTCAGACCCAAGAAGATATTTTTCCTCCTTTTCTTTTTTTTTTTTTTCGGTGTTAAATCCTACTAATGGGTTACATCCAAGAATAGAGAGAGAAAAATTTGGCGCCCAACGTCGGGCTGCGCTAGTTTGACAAAATCGGGTTTTAGTCCTAACTGTTCTCGAATATTATTATTTTATTGCATTTTTTTTATTATTTTCTTTCCTCTCACAATGGACTTGTGCAAGCAGCATAATTTTGATGCTGAAAGATCTGTAATACTTACAAAAGTAGATCCAAATACTACTCTTATGGAAGTGAGATGTTTCGATCATCTTGATGAGGTGAATAGAATTGAGTGGTTAGGTGACAGATCGTCAGGAGAGCTTCTTTGTGAATTTCAGGAGGTTGCTACTCCTTTAACCCTCTGGGGTCGGCAAACGCGCCGGCGCGTTTTGCTGTTTTTTTTTCACATAGCAGTAACATACACTTAAAATACTCCGTCATTTATGGTCATATAAATACAATCAATACATGATTATAAACTATAGAGGGTCTTCTTTTTTTGTGTACACTTATATTAACATCAAAACCTTGTGTGTTTTTTTTTTTTAAATAAATAAAATAAAAGGGTAAGCTTTCAGCAGTCTCTGTGTTCACGATCATATTTCAGAAACACGTCACTAAAATGAACTTAAACTCCATGAATTCTTCTCACACAAACATGAAACATATGTCTAAAGAAAGCTTAAAATGTCTACTTTTAAATAAAACAATTCAAATTTAAAACAAATATTCTCCTGCAATGCAATCTGTTTGAAACAAAGCGATGTACAGTTTTTACCGGTCCATCTCATTATCTGTAATGTGATCCCACCCACCAGCAGAGCGCCATTCATACGCTAATGTGCTGAGGCGATCAAGGGAAAAGTACACGCCCGATTACGAGATTTGATGTAAACAAACACAACTAAACTTTTCTGCGTGCTTGTAAGGATACACAGGCGATCAAACTCTTGGCTATTAAGGAAGAGTTAACATTTTTCTCAGACGAAGAGGTGGACATTTGTATTTTGAAGAGAGATTTGTTCCAGCAGAGGATACAATTTCAAACGAGTAAGTCATTTAGTTTTCTTTAGCTGACATGCTATTTTATATAAACATGTACATATTTTACTAGTTGGACTGTTTCCAGACAGGATTCAAAGTTTGACATTTGACATTCAAAGTATTGACATGTCCTAATAGGCAAGTTTTAGTTACATGTAAATGTTGTTATTTACATTGTATGCTGTATGATATAAATATGATATGTAATATGATATAAAAATAATATGAATGTTAGATTATATTTTAATGTGTTTATGCTGACTCGTTATCATCAACAAAGCTTGTGCTTGCAAATATCTGTTCAGGTTAAAATGCACTTTAAATATGCCCATATTAGAAAATCAGCATATTATCATATGTATTTTGGATCAAATAAATGCAGTCTTGGTGAGCAGAAGAGACTTCTTTTAATGGTAGTGTAGGTCTAAAATTAAGTAAAGTCTTTATGTAAAGAAAATATATAGTCAGATTACTTCTTTTAACTTAAAACTTGATTTTGATCATTAAGTCTCCTCACATTAATTCTCTCTCTGTCACATTCCTCATTGATAGGGCCAGAGGAGTGGTCTTTGTGTCCTCAGGTGTAAATCTCATCAATATTCATGTTCGTTCACGCCTCCTCGCATATTACCATTCAGCTCTAAAATTGTCACACAAAAGTTAAATGACTATATTGTTTTGTATGAATGAGTGATCAGGATGATTTTCACATCATTTTGTAGCAAAACTCTAGGCTACAAGATCCAGTTCTCAAAAGTCAAATGTTTAGTATGTTTAGTATGTGTTATATGGCCTTAGTTCAGTGACTTAAAATTTTCGTTTTTTCAAAAACCATGCATAAACATTATTTTCTCAAAAATACAAACCTGTACATACATGTTGCTCACATATTATTGTAGCCCAGTTTGTGCTGAATACAGTGTTATCAGACTTTAGCCATTAATATGTTTTTAAGCAACTGAAATAAGCACAAATGTCAAGGCATTTCAAAACTTCTCCAGGGCCCAAAACACCCTCAGACCCCAGAGGGTTAATATCTGAGGAAGAATATTTGAATGCAGATGGCCAAAATGCATGGGGTGTTGTGCCACTAGAGAGTAGACAGATCGAAGATATGCGATCTCACTCTAGCTACCCAACACCAATACAGAGTGAATATTCAGGTCAAACCCTGGATGATATGGCTGATCAGCTGTTGGTGCAAATAGAGAGTATGGCACAACTTCACTGTGTAAATGTAAATGATCTAAGCCAGCAGGTTGCGACTAAGCTTGCACACAAAGCTGATTGTGTTGATAGGGGCCCTTCCACTTCGACCCCTGCTCCAAGAAAGTTTTGTAATGTAATGCCAGCAGCAACGCCAACTGTAGTCGCCAATTCGGCATCAAAAGTGTATTTTGCGACTCGAGATGATTCACCTCCTGTGGAGAGGAATGAAACTCCTATCACTTTCACTATACCACAGGAAGTACAGCGTGTAGTGGTAGAACATGTGGTGAAACATGACTCAGATTACCAGGGACATGTTCCCTCACTCCCCAAGTTAAGAATGTTTTCCGGGCATTGCCCCAAGCCTAGTGGGGAAGTTGATTTCACCACTTGGAAATTGTATGCTAGGCAGTTACTTTCAGACACTTCTCTGGTGGAGAGGCATAAGAGACGACACATTTTGGATAGTCTCCTTCCCCCTGCTCTTAATGTTGCCCTAGGAGTAGGTACAAATGCGCCACCAGAAACGTACACGCGGGAGCTAGATAAAGCTTATGGTAGTGTCACTGGGGGAGATGAGCTGTACATTCAGTTTATAGAGACGCACCAAAACCGGGGTGAGAAGCCCTCTAATTATCTGAGGCAACTCCATTCCTTGATGCAGGAGGTGGTTGAAAAGAGGGGAGTGGTTGGTAAACATTCTGACACTTTGCTTCTCAAGCAGTTCATCAGAGGGTGCTGGGATGAAGTCCTGATAACACAGTTGCGTCTTAAAGATTTTCTATCAGATTCTTTACAGCCTGACTTGAGCTATTCTAGCTTGCTTTTCAAACTGAGGTCTTTCGAGCATGAGAAGCAGCTTAAAGAGAAACGTATGAATCTCCATTTATGCATGCCTCCTGTTAGAGCGCAGAGCCAAGTGCATATTACTGCCGATCAGGGATTTACAGCGAACCCTGAGGAAGCACAAGCCAATCTTGCCTTGACAGGACGCATTAAAGAGCTTGAAGCTGAGGTGGCTAAAGCAAAGGCACAGAAGCCAGCTTCAGTGAAGAAACTGCCATATGATCCACACCAATCAAATGTGCCTAACAAGAAAATGGGCAAAGAAGGGAAGCCATCACGCCCTGTGCCTCAAACTCAAGCTAAGTCACTGCCCATGAGTGGGTTTTGTTATCGCTGTGGTGAGGATTCTCATTATTTGCAACAGTGCACTAATCCAGTGAATGCAGCCTTGGTGCAGAAAAAGTTGGTGCAGAGACATGAGCAAAGGAGTTTTCCAAACAAAGTGACAACACCCACTGCTCATTTAAACATGGAGTAGCCTCTGTTGTGGAACGAACAGAGGCTGGAGTTGTAAAAGTTTCCATAGAAAAGATAAACCAGGTTCCTAGGGGCTTAGTTGGAGAACCTTGGGAAAGTAAGGCTTGGGTGGATGGAATTGAATGTTGTTGTCTTATCGACACTGGGTCCCAGGTGACTTGTGTAGCTGAATCTTTCTACAAGCAGTATTTACAGCATAGGGGTATTACCCCCATGGTAGAACTACTCCGGGGGCTGCAGGGCAATTAGTCCCTTATCTAGGATACATTGAAATCGATGTGCAGTTTCCCAAGTCTGCTTGTGGGACAGATGCAGTGGTTGCCGTACTAGCGCTGGTCTGTCCAGATCAAACTTACAGTGCTCGTTTGCCCTTGTTAGTGGGTACAAATGTTCTCCGTCATCTTGTACAATATTGTAATATGCTGCAGGGAAAGGAATACCTAATGCAAATGCCCATAAGCATTAACTGGATGGCTGCATATCGTAATTGTGACGCTATTTCGACACCTTGTAAAGGGGCACAGTGCCTCACCCCAGTTAGACTGTCGGGCAAGAAATCTGTAACGATCAGTAAAGGGGAAAAGTGTGAGGTGACCGGGGTGTATCGAGCTAAAGATTGTGGCCAGAGTAAAATGATGATCATTGATGAACCACTGATGCATCACATTCCAGGTGGCTTAGTCGTGGAATGCAAGTTGATACAAGTTGAGGCTAGAGCTCGAAATAAAGTCAAAGTAGTCCTTCGAAATGTTTCAGACCACAGTGTAACCTTGCAGCCAAAGGGAGTGCTCGCTGAGTGTTCAGTGGTGGACTGGATTAAGTCTGTGCCTATCTGTGATAATGTTAGTACTTCTCAAACTACCACTTCCCTGATAGCAAGTCTTATGGTAAAGGCAGACAACCCTGTGATTCCAGATTTTGATGGTTCCCCCATTTCTGAGGAGCTCAAAGCTCGCATAGTTGGAAGGATAAACTGTGAGGCATCAAGTGCATTTGCCAAGCACGATCTAGATGTGGGACGAGTGTCAGGCGTGGCACATAGAATAGAGCTAATTGAGCATGTTCCTTTCAAAGAGCGTACTCGTTGTGTCTCTCCAGCTGATTTTGAGGACTTGCAGAAACACTTGTTAGATTTGCTTGCTAGTGAGATTATAGAAGAATCTAATAGTCCTTATTCTTCACCAGTAGTACTGGTGAGGAAGAAAAATGGTGACTTGAGAATGGTGGTTGATTACCGCAAACTAAATAAGTTGACGAAGGGAGATGCGTATCCTCTTCCCAGGATCGAGGAAACTTTTACATTGCTGTCAGGTTCGAAGTGGTTCACGGTCCTAGATTTAAAAAGTGGATATTACCAGTTGGAGGTGGAAGAGAGTGATCGTCCCAAAACTGCATTCACTACGCCGTTTGGAAACTGGCAATTTCGGCGTTTACCACAAGGGCTGACGAATTCTCCAGCAACTTTTCAGAGAACCATGGAGAAAGTCATGGCTGGTTTGAACATGCAGGAAGTTATAGCCTTTCTTGATGACTTGATCCTTTTCTCTGACACACTTGAAGAACATGAGGCTAGACTCATGAAGGTTCTCCAACGTATCTCTGCCTTTGGGCTGAAGTTAGCACCTTCCAAGTGCAAGTTCTTTCAAACTTCTGTTAAATATTTAGGGCATGTTATTTCCGCTCAAGGTATACACCCTGACCCAGACAAGATCTCTGCTCTAACAGAATGGCCCCTCCCAAAGACTGTCAGAGATCTGAGGTCATTCCTAGGCTTCGCTGGGTATTACCGCCGATTTGTTGAAAGCTACTCCCAGATAGTTAAGCCTCTGAATGCGCTATTGCAGGGTGAATTTTCTACTAGAGGACGGTCAACATCATCTTACCGTGTTAGGAGTAAAGCACAATCCCTAGCTGTCAAATGGGATAATGAGTGTCAAGTTGCTTTTGACACTATCATTCAAAAGCTTACAACTGCGCCTGTTCTAGGTTTTGCGGACTGGAAGTTACCATACATTCTACACACTGACGCCAGCGTCACTGGCATAGGCGCTGCTTTATATCAAGTTCAAGATGGGAAGACAAGAGTGATCACCTATGCCAGTCGCGGTCTTTCTAAGAGTGAGAAAAACTACCCAGTGCACAAGTTAGAGTACTTAGCACTCAAATGGGCTGTGTGTGAAAAATTTCACGATTTCTTGTATGGCACGAAGTTTACCGTGTTAACAGACAACAATCCATTAGTGTATGTGCTCACTACAGCTAAATTGGATGCAGCTGGCCATAGGTGGCTCGCGGCTCTGTCTATTTATGATTTTGATATTAAGTACAGAGCAGGCAAAACTAATGTCGACGCGGACGGGCTGTCACGTCGTCCTCAAAAACCACTTATGGATGATGAGGAGGCCATACAGATCGATGAACGAGTAGCAAACTTGATAAGCAGAGCAGAATGTGCAGCAACTGAGTTTGAAAACATTGAGCATCAAGCAATCAAAACTGTGTGTTTGCGACATTTAGTGTATTGCGAGACGATGTCGTACAGCCGCAGTGAGGAGGGAGACCTGCTGGAAGGCAGAGTCATCCCAAATCCTGCTGTCGAGATGTTTCTTTGCAATGATGATGTGGTTCCTGATGATTTGATAGAACCTGAGCACTGGCCTGGACAAACTGCTTTACCCAGTATGACTCCCACAGATTGGTACAAGTTACAGAGAGAGGATATAGCCATCAGAAGGGTAATTGACCTTGTGAAGTCTGGAGAAACTCTAACTCATGCAGATAGACTCAAAGAATCTAAAGAGGTGAGTCTAATGCTGAGGGAAAGGCCCAGACTAAGCTTAGTAGATGGCGTACTGTATCGTACGGTATCTGATCAGTATGGGCAACAATACAGGCAGCTGGTGGTTCCCCGAGTTTCAGAGATAGAGCTCTTGAAGGAGTTCATGACCTAAACGGGGCACATGGGGTATGAAAGGACTCTGGAGCTCGCAAGAGGCAGATTTTATTGGCCTAAAATGGCAGAATATGTGGAGAGAAAGTGCAGGACTTGTGAGAGGTGCGTCAAGAGAAAGGCTCGTGCACAAAGAGCTGCAGAACTAGTGAACATCAAAGCTTATTCTCCCTTGGAATTAGTCTGTATTGACTATCTTTCATTAGAGCCGGATTCAAATGACACCAGCAACATATTAGTCATTACTGATTTTTTACTAAGTTTTCTTGGGCATTTCCCACTAAAGACCAAACAGCCAAAACTGTGGCTTCAGTGTTGTGGGAAAATCTGATTTGCAGTTTTGGTTTTCCTAAGCGAATACATAGTGATCAGGGGGCGAATTTTGAGTCTGAGCTTGTGAAGGAGTTGTGCACACTAGCTGGAGTTAAGTCCCGCACTACACCTTATCACCCACGGGGAAACCCAGTAGAAAGATTTAACCAAACCCTACTGGATTTACTGGGAACCCTGAGTGATAAAAAGAAGGAACATTGGAGAAAATATGTCTGTCCTGTAGTGCATGCGTACAATTGCACTAGGAATGACTCGACTGGTGAGACTCCTTTCTTTCTTATGTTCGGACGCCAACCTCGTCTCCCAATCGACCTTTGCTTCGGGATTAACCCAAAGGGGCATAATTCCAAAACTCATACTCATTATGTCAGTGAGTTGAAACGAAGGCTGAGGTACGCTTATCAATTGGCCATTCAAAACGCGGAAAAGAGACAATTGATGAATAAAGCTAGATGGGATAAGAAAGTGACGGCTGCTACATAAACAAACCAGGAAAATGCAAGATGTCACTCTGGTGAAGACCAGCATCTCTGTTTTGCCCTTTTGAAGCTGGTTGAATCACCCCAACATCACCTTGGATTGTATCCAGTTTGCATATTCAGAAGTTTTCACTGGTGATTGTATTACATTTGCATATTCAGAAGATTTCAGTGTGGATTGCTTGTGAACCAGTCACAATATGATTCAAGCTTTACAAAGGAACTCTTTATTGAATGATGGGACAATTCAAATTGGACTATTGGACCACAAAACCATAAGTAACCAATTCTATTCACAAATGTTTCAAATTCATGACTGTTTGATAGTTTATGCTGTGCTTGAGTGAACAGTTTGATACATTCAGATGAAATGTGTTGGGTGTAGGTTGAAATGTAGTTTTATAATGTTGCGTGGAGTTTGTTCATTTTCATCAGATTGAGTTTCAAATATGGCTGTATTGAAAAGGCTGCATGATGTTAGCCAATCAAAACCGTGGGCATTTACATTAAAATCTTAAATTGCCAGACAGTGTTTCCGATAGAGGGCCAGAGACAAGGTGGAAAATTATTATACATGTTTAAATTATGACAGTTTATGACAACTTATCATATGAATTATAAAGGCCTATTTTTATTATCTAACATATACTCTTATATAATAATAAAATACATAAATATAATTTAAATTAAGACATAAAATAGATTAATGAATTTAAATAATAAAAATACTAAATAGAGCAAAAAAAAAAGAAAGAAAGAAATAAAACAATTACACTTAAATCAATAAATTACCTACAAGTATTTGTGTGCACAGCCACGAAGTTGTCAGCATGATTGGTTTCAAAAGGGAATGGAGATGTTATATTTAAGGGGGAAATTGTCTAACTTGACCCATCATCCCACCTTTCTTCTCTTCTACAACCTCTTCATCTTTCTCACTGACACCAAAGGGTGCTGGGTAATGTAGCATTATTGTCACCATTTTAGGAGCAAACAGCAGACAGCCTCTAAATCAGTGAAGGTATATACTCTACATGTAACATATATTTATACTCAATATCTATCTATCTGTCTATCTGTCTTTCTGTCTGGTGAATTAATGTGAGGAAGGCTCAGTAAAAGAGTATGATGGGAAATCTTCTCTCAGACACCAGGCCAAGATCTTTAGCCCAGAGAAGCGCCAAGCCTCCAATGTGGGCCCACATCAGGTATAAATAGGCAGACCGAGGAGGATTTAGGTCTGAGGCTTAGCACAGATCAGTCAAGCATTCTGTAGATGCAATTACATCAACATGACAGAGGAGTCACCCAGAGCGATATCAGGGTCAATGTAAAAGATTGTGATTAGTAAGGCTTAAGCAGGGTCAATGGCAAGATGCGTTACATGAAAGAGAGAGAGAGAGAGTTCCATAGAGATCATTCTATCTAAACAGTACTGATTTTTTCTAATGAAAATTTCAGATTTGTAAAGAAATTCATACAAATTGTGTTTGTATATGACAATAATTTCAAGCATTTAAGCATAAACTGCTCAATACAGCAGTTGTAGGAATTGAAGTCCCACCTTTCAGTTAAAAGAGCCAGTTGCATTTTAGCACCTTAGCTGATCCAGTCTGGACTGAAAAAAATATATATATATGTATATGATTTGATCTAAAGGAGTGCATTTTATGATACCATTGCAATCAGATATAGATTTTTGAGGCCATAACTTTGTAGGTCCAAAAAGCACATAAATGCAGCATAAAAGAAATCCATATGACTCCAGTGGTAAAATCCATGTCTTCAGAAGCAATATGATAAGTGTGGGTGAGAAACAGATTCATATTTAAGTCCTTTTCACCATAAATCAAATTTTCACATTCTTCTTCTGTTTTTGGTGATTCACATACTATGATCAATATTAATATCGCCCACACCTATCATATCACTTCTAAAGATATACCGAGGAAAGAAAAAGTATTTGAACCCTTTGGATTTAGCTGGTTTTCTGCATTAATTGCTGAAAAAAATTATCTTGTCTTCATCAAAGTCACAAGTATAGACAAACACGATGTGCTTAAGCTAACAACGCACAAACAATTATAATATTTCATGTCTTTATTGAACACATCCCAGTAAACATTCACAGTGCTGTTGAAAATGTGAACCCTTTGGCAGCATTAACCTCTACCAAATGTTTCCGGTAGCTGCGGATTCGATTTTGGACCATTCTTCCTTACAGAACTGCTTCAACTCATCCATATTCTTTGGATGTCTGATGTGAACAGCTCTCTTGAGGTCATTCAACAGCATCTCTATTGGGTTAAGTTTTGGGTTTCACTGGGCCACTTCAAAAGGTGGATTTTCTTTGTTTGAAGCCATTCTGTAGTGGATTTACTTTGATGTTTAGGGTCATTGCCCTGCTGCATCACCCAACTTCTACTGAGCTAGCACACATCCACCCTGACAGTATCCTGTAGGATATGATGATAAACATGGGAATTAATTTTTCCCTCAATGATGGAAAACAGTCCAGGCCCGAAGTGGCAAAGCAGCCCCAAATCATGATGCTCCCTCCACCGTACTGGGATTATGTTTTCATGTTGGCATGCTGTGTCATTTTTATGCCATATGTAGTGCTGTGTGTTCTTCCCAAACAATTCGTGGTCAGCTCGTGATTCAGGTCGTGATTGTACACACCCGGTCCCTTATCAGGCTATTCAAGCCTCCGAGGGGGATAAGGGCCGACTGCGGAGGATGGTGCGGGAGAGAGAGATCGTTTACGGGCATGTCCGTCGTGTGTGTTTGAGTCTTTTGTTTAAGTTTCTCATTAAACTATTATTTATATTGTCAACCCGGCCCCGCCTTCCGCCCTGCCACACTGATTATGTGAAATCAATTACTTCCTGGTTTTAATGCGGGAACCAAACCTGGTCTCCCACGCTGCTGACGCAATGAACTTGCGGTCGTGCCAAAAGAGAAGGTTAAAATGCTTCAGCCGATACTAATGTGTCTGATGGGAGATGCCGCTTGTCAGTAAGTTGGCATTCACATTCATTCCATGGTGAACCTTTGAAAGCACATACATTTGTAAACATAAACATTCTCTTTGCACATGTAATTACTAAATGTTGTGTGTGAAAATATGCATAAACCACTCCTTCAACATGACAGTGTTTTTTTTTGTTTGTTTTTTTTCAGTTACCCTTCATTAAACTTGCTAAATTGCCCACACATTGGTTTAGAATGAGAAAAATGAGCTGCAATTCTGGCATTCCTCCCAGGGTGCCTGTCTGAATGTGCAACATATTAATGCAGGGACACAATCGTTCTTCTGTTCATTTGCAACTACTTGCAATCTTTCTTTCAATACTGCTGTTATTCTTCACGCTCTGGTCTGTGTTTATGGGAAAGGAAAGTAACCCAAGGACTGTTATGTAAAGCCAATCCCAACATACTCTGGCCACAGCTGGTATGTCTTGCATAAGAATGTCATCTGGTGAGAGCCAGCATTGCCAATCCAGTGGCCGCTCAAGCTCAGATTTCCCATGCAGTGATAGGTCCTGCCATTGCCTGCAGTGGATTAGCCTGGATTTCTGTAAGTATGGGACAGAAAGAGATCACTCAGATTTAGGGCTCAATTCATGAAAATGTGTGTACTCTATGTAACACTCTGGTCAAAATACAGTGTCTGACAGAAAAATGGACTAATCCTCAATTATCCATTTTGTGGCCTTTCAACATTTGGATGTACAATGAAAAATCGAAATTAGGAGAAATCTGAAAATGGTACTTGAAATGTTCTGTTGAAATACAAGTTTACTTTTGCTGTGGGGTTCAGCTCTTAAAATAGAAATAAAGCAACTTTGTGCCTTAAACATGTTTGCATTCAAGGTATACCTTTTTATTAGTATGTGTGTTCCCTGGGTATCAAACCCACAACCTTGATGTATGTAGCTATCATGAAAATAATGTCACAATGTAAAAAAAGTCTTAATGGCCGATAGGTAGATTTCTATTTGTCAAAGATAATTTATTATTTGTTTCTTTTGATTTCAGAGTAAAACAGCACTAGGACGTTTTCTTGACAAGTTTCATGAGAAGCTCCCTTTCATTGCTTGCTATTTGTTGACCCTTCTGCCCAGAGCTCATAGAAGCCAAGCAAAAGGTCTTGTCCAGAAGGTTCAGATTTCATAATAGCTGGAATAGCTATTATTTCAGAATACATGCTCCAACATGCTGGTTAAAATTCACCAGTACAATTGCAAACATTGTCTACCCTATTTTGTTAGTTTTATCGTGAACTTGTTACAGAAAGTCGTTTATTACGAGAAAACTGCTTATGAGTCGAAATCGTCATTGGATTTACTTGCACTGTGTTATAGGCTTTCTCTTAACTCTGTATACATGCGGCTTGGTCAGAAAGCAGCTTTCTCCATAGCAATGTAATTTCCCTGTTTGTGTAAATAACAAACATGGGATCCAAGGAAGGCTCTCTCTCATGGGAACCCCTCTGGGCCAAATTTAATTAGCCAGACGACTGGTTCAGAGCATCTCTGAAATGGCAAGGCTTGTGGGGTGCTCCCAGTCAGCAGTGATAAGTACCTACTGATAGTGGTCAGAGGAGGGACAAACCACAAACCAGTGCCAGAGTGTTGGGCGCCCAATGCTAATCGATGTGTGAGGGCAAAGAAGAGCTATCTCATCTGGTCTGGACGGTCCCTTGCAGACCAGGTACACCTCTTCATGGCAACGGTATTCCCTGATGGCAGGATAATGCACCCTGCCACACTGCACACTGCACGCATTGTTCGGGAATGGTTTGAGAAACATGAAGATTTCAAGGTTTTTCCGCGGACTCCTAAATCTGATTGAGCATCTGTGGAATGTGCTGGACCAACAAGTCCATTTTGGCTCCACATCGCAACTTAAAGGATCTTCTGCAAATATCACAGGATACATTCAGGGGTCTTGTAGAGTCCATGCGTCAGGGGTTGCACTGTTTTGGCAGCACATGGAGGACCAAATGCATATTAGGCAGGTGGTCATAATGTTTTGGCTCATCTGTGTATTTAGTACCTGCAGGTAGAACATGCAGGTGTTTATGCTAAAATTTAGCACATTTTTTGAATGCAAATGGACTAAAATATCTCAGTAAATTTCTTTGGTGTCATTTTGTGACAGGGCGGAGGACGGGGCCGGGTCGTGATGCTGCACACCCGGCCCCTAATCAGGTTAATCAAGCCTCAGAGGGATAAAGGCTGACTGGAAGCTGCAGTGCGAGAGAGAGATTTACGGGCAGCTGTCCGACACCTTTGTGTGTTTGTCTTTTTGTTTAAGTTCCTTGTTAAAATATTATTTGTATTGTCAAGCCGGTTCTCGCCGCCTCCTTTCCATTGATACCTTTACACATGTCTTATTGTATTTCAAGGACTGTGTGGCATTCATGCATCATATTTTTGAGGGGTAGTGGCCAAAACCAAGAAAAGCATCTAAAGTCTAGATTCACTTTATGCTGCTTTAACAATATCAGGGTTAAACAAAGGGCGCACATAGAATATGCTGATTATAAAACTACTATTATAAAATTAACCAGAGGACTATAGATTGCATACAAGGCATACATTTGAAATTGGTAATTAAGAAATGTATCATTTTATTTCAAGACGTCATGTAATTCACACGAACGTTCCCTGTTCATTATGTATGTAATGCAGCAGGCAGCTATGAAATGCATCTGCATTGATGCATTTATTCACATTTCCCCAATGTAATTAATTCCCATATTCACTCCTCTTTCGAGTGCCCCCAAGCCATCATGGCCCATTGATTTGATCTAACAAGAAAAATGTTGAATACAGAAGCTGTGCTCTCAGAAGTTTTCTACTAATGCATATTGCATACAGCAGTGGGTGACTGCGCTTTGCCCGTGCACACCAGCAATGTGCTAACAAGCACAGACGGACACTGATTAGATGCTAATACACTTACTCTGTTAAGTGGGGTTAAGTGAGTAGTGTATTATAGTAATACAGTGGATTTGTTGATCTGTGTCAGAGAAAGAACGAGTGAACTTGTACTACACATAAATATTGGCATTATATTCATAATGTTAGCCAGAGGGGAACTGGCTCCCACAGTGAGTCTGGTTTCTCCCAAGGTTATTTTTCTCCATTAACCAACATCTTATGGAGTTTTGTGTTCCTTGCCACAGTCGCCTTCAGCTTCCTCAAAGGGTTTCTAAATACAATTATTATTAAAAAAAAATTATACACATTTTACAATCACATTTAATGAAACTACAGAATGATCACTGTAAGACATTACAGATATTACGGTTCCTTTTTAATTTTTTTAATGCTTTGAAATGATGTGTGTTGTGAAAAGTGCTGTACAAATAAAAACTATTTGACTTGAACGACATGGGCTTGTTTTTGGACACGTGGGCCCCAGCTTAACATATCATCAGCCCCTGAGTCTGCCCACTTGAGCCATTAGTGAAAGAGGCTTTGATGCAACACTAATAAGCCTTTGTCAAGTTGAGGACACAGAAGTTGACATTTTGGATGATTTGCTGGCCGAACAATGTCAGAGCAGCTCAACCTCCCAGTGTAATGACACATAAAAGAAGTGTGCTGTTAATGAAAAGGGGATAGTCCCTTTTAATGGGTGCCCCATTATTGGTTAATGTTAATGTAATCAAAATACAATTGTTAATTTTTTTATGTTAGTTCATAGTGCATTATCTATTACCCCTATATACAACTTTTATTTAAGGATATTTTATGAGTTAACTGTATTGCAATAAATTAATTTTTACTGTATAAGCACTTTTGCACTGAAAGAGAAAGCAAACAAATATTACTATACAATAAAAAACTAGTCCATACAACACAAAGCTGTTATGTGGCCCCAGAAAGCTTGCAATATAATGCACGAGGATGGTCTACTGTTATGATGTCTTTCTACTGAACCTTTAATAGTGCTTTATAGTATTTGTCCTCTTTGAATATTGACAGCTCCTGCTCACTATAAACTGTTATTCTATGGAATAGAGCAGCATAAAATATCTATTCCTCAGGGTGGCTGTGACCCAGCTGAAGCTCAGTAGAAGTTGGGTGATGCAGCAGGGCAATGACCCTAAACATCAAAGTAAATCCACAACAGAATGGCTTCAGAAAAAGAAAATCCACCTTTTGAAGTGGCCCAGTCAGAGCCCAGACCTTAACCCAATAGAGATGCTGTGAAATGACCTCAAGAGAGCCGTTCACACCAGACATCCTAAGAATATAACTGAGCTGAAGCAGTTCTGTAAGGAAGAATTGTACAAAATTCCTTTTGAACATTGTCCAGGTCTAATCCGCAGCTACCAGAAATGCTTAATTGAGGTTATTGCTGCCAAAGGAGGGTCGACCAGTTATTAAATCCAAGAGTTCATTTACATTTTCCACAGCACTGTGATTGTTTAATGGGATGTAATAAATAAAGTATATAAAATTATAATTGTTAGTGTGTTGTTAGCTTAAGCACATTGTGTTTGTTTATACTTGTGACTTTGATGCAGATGTGATCACATTTTATGACCAATAAAAGCAGAAAACCAACTAATTCCAAAGGGTTCAAATAGTTTTTCTTCCCATTATATTTAATGTATTCTGGTATGCATTCTTTCCTTGCATAGTCTGTGCGATTTGTCTAGTTTCTACCAAATGACAAATGAGTTTGCACCAAAATAGAGCTTGATTTGATGCACAGCCTTTGACGTCAACCACAAAAGAGACTGGAAGCAAGAGTTGATAAGTCAATTTTCTTTATTTAAATTTTTTTTTAAATATATATCCAAAACAGTGCTTGATTTTATGATTAGTAGAATTTTATATATTTTAACTAATATTTAGTGACCCTATCAATCAACATGTTTATATAGAAGTACACAGCCCAGCATTATACTCATTCCAACAGTATTTTATTGCAGGCCATCTGTTTTTTACAAGTCACAACACAACCATACTAGTTGTTTATGGTTTCAAAATAGAAAGAAGATGAAATATATATTAGCCTGAGATTCTCCTGTTTGTGCAGACATATGACTCTTTGACATACATGTTTGTTTCAACAGACACTGTGACATAATACAGCAGGTGTTGCCAGTTCATTGAAGCTTAACAATGTGGAATTACTGCTGTCACCTGCCATATTCCATCGACAGTGTTGAAACATTGTAGAAGTAATGATTATGTCCTTTTCCCAGAGCTGGCACACAAGGTAGAGACATGTGTATTGTTTCTGTAACTGAAATTCTTGTATATGTTTCCTTGCTTAGACATGTCAAATATCTAGGTAAGTCTGATCATTTGTTGGAAGCTTGGCTGGTTTTGGAGAAAGGAACAGCAGATGTTCTGTGATTACAGGCTTGGGCTCTAATGACCTTGGAAAAAAGTGTGAAAGCTCCGCATGTCTGCCTTTCTCTCTCATTATCTTTTTATTTAAGCTATGAGCTATGTTATATATGATATATATATAAAACACTTGAGCTATATTATATGTTACAGATTGACTTCTTTAATTCTTTTATGTATACATTTTATTCTTGTCCCAGACCTAGATGTTTAATCATTATATTTTAAGTTACTACATAATTATGATAATCAAAGAGTGAAAAAACAAACCGTTTCAGTATTTGTGTGAAAATTATTTCAACAAATTATGATGGTCCCACTGTTGTGGCATCATTTCCACTCCGAAAATAATGTTGCCACTAAAAAAGGGACCCACTTTATATTAGGTGGCCTTAACAATCATGTATTTTTTACTATGCATGTTGTTGCATTTAATTACATTTGTAGTTACACTGTTAACTTTACCCCTAACACAACCCTTACCCCAAAACCTAACTCTAACCCTACCCTTACTCCTAAACCTACCCGTACCTCAAACTAAGTAGCAGCAAATGTGGGCATTTTGCAGAACACCGTGTAGTTACACAGTAAATACATAATCTTCTATGTATTTAATTTTAGTACATAATAGTTAAGGCCACCTAATATAAAGTGTGACCTAATAAAGTTTTTTCTTTCTTTCAAAAACACCTGTTGTTTATGTGTGGGACTGTACATTTGCATGTACATTTAAATGTATAGTTTTAATTTGTAAAAATAAATGCATCTTTTTTATTTGTATACACAATAGAAATGTATATTATTTATTGTATATTTTAATCTGTATTTGTTATTGTAAAAAAATTTGCTTTTTTTATTATTCTTTCCTTAAATTGTAATTTTGTAACATTATGCAAAAAGTATAAAAAAGGATTCATAAAATTATCACAGAATGATTAACCACAATACATGAGATGTAGTGGAAATGACTGTTCAGAACAAAATGACATAATTCTCATGTCATGCATGTGTTTGTTCACCATTGGAAATAGTAGATATAGTAAACAAAATTGGCAAATAAAAAAAATAGTGAGAGTTTGAAAAGTGTGTTTTAAGGAAGTTTATTTTCTAAAAGTCCACAGGGCACAAAGTGCCCATAGTTGAATATATATATCCTGGTCAAGCATAAACTGAAGTGATTTTGTAACACAAACAATGTCCATATCTGAGAAAAGATGGAATTTATAATTTGATGATATGCTGCCTCCTTCAGCTAAAGATTTTGTCTATACAAACATATTATCAAGAGTAATTTGTAAGCAAGAGTTGTTAAAGTGGAGATTCACGTTCAAGTTCAGTTTTGTTTTTCTTTAAATGAGAATTTCTCACACAAGTGCAGGTTTAT
Organism: Xyrauchen texanus; assembly: GCF_025860055.1. Classification (NCBI taxonomy): domain Eukaryota; kingdom Metazoa; phylum Chordata; class Actinopteri; order Cypriniformes; family Catostomidae; genus Xyrauchen; species Xyrauchen texanus. The sequence continues at coordinate 10,711,416 of NC_068278.1, read as the reverse complement.
CAGTAGTTTATTTAAGATTCACATAATAACCTGATGTTGGTTACTCTATGGTAGCAAAAGACAAACGATAGACATCAATATTATTGAAATAGTCAAATATATTATATATAACCCTTAAATGCATGGGAGGCATTATTCACCAGGAATTATTTCATATGCCCAGATTGCGTGAAATTTTCAAAGCATTTTAAAGTCAATTAGAGAAAAATGGAATAGAATATATATTTGTAACATTTTTATGTTTCATAATATCAAAGAGATGGTGCAACAAATGATAAAATGGGATTAATTACTTCCACACTGAAAGTTTATGGGACACAACTGCTGTCAAACACATATTGAGCAACACATAAGCTACAAATAAACTGATAAGCCAAAACATTATGACCACCTGCCTAATTTGCTGTTGGTCTAATGCGTGCGCCGAAACAGCACAGAATTGCCAAAGCATGAACTCCACAAAACCCCTGAAGGTGTCCTGTAGTATCTGGCACCAAGATATTAACAGCAGAGCCTTCAAGTTCTGTAAATTGTGGGGTGGAGCTGCCGTGGATCAGATTTGTTAGCCCAGCACATCCCACAGATGCTTAATCGGATTGAGATCAGGGGAATTTATAGGTTAGGGCAACACCTTGAACTCTTCATCATGTTCCTCAAACCATTCCCGAACAATGTGTACAGCGTGGCGGGGAGCATTATCCTGCTGAAAGAGGCCACTACCATCTGGGAATACCATTGGCATGAAGGGGTGTACCTGGTCTGCAATGATGTTTAGGTAATGGCACATGTCAAATTGACATCCACATGTGAATGGCTGGATCCAGCGTTTCCCAGCAGAACATTACCCAGAGCATCACACTCCCTCCAGCGGCTTGTCATCTTCCCGCAGCGCATCCTGGCATAATTTCCCCAAGTAAGTTGCGCACACGTACATTGCTGTCCACGTTATGTAAAAAAAAATAGGAATCGTAGTACCAGGCGACCTTCTTCCACTGCTGAAGGTCCAGTTCCGATGCTCACGTGCCCATTGTAGGTGCTTTTGGCTGTGGACAGGGGTCATCATGGGCACTCTGACCAGTCTGCGGCTAAGCAGCAGGGTGCGAAGCACTGTGTGATGTTACACATTCCTCCCGTAACCATCATTAAAAGATTCTGTGACTTGTGCCACAGTAGACCTTATGTCGGTTCGGACCTTCGGGGTAGCCTTTGTTGCTCTTGAACATCGATGAGCCTTGGGCACCCAACACCCTTTCACCTGTTTGTGGTTTGTCCCTCCTCGGACCACTTTTGGTAGGTACTCGCCACTGCTCACTGGGAACGCCCTCAAGCCTTGCAATTTCAGAGATTTTCTGATCCAGTTGTCTGGCCATAACAATTTTTGCTTTGTCAAAGTCGCTCAGGTCTTTACTACTGTCCATTTCTCCTGCATTCAACACGTTGCGTACGAGAACTGATTGTTAGCTAACCATCTAATTTACCCAGACCTTGACCTGTTGCCTTTTTAGGAGATGATCAACATTATTCACTTTACCTGTGAGTGGTCATAATGTTTTGGCTCATCAGTTATATTTTTTCAGGAGCTTATTGGGTCTAAGTTGAGGTACAACTTACAGAATTTCAGTTGTACATCCAAATTACAATAGCCAAATCTTACTGTTCATTGAGTTACACTTGCTATAGTGTACTTCTTTGTCAAATAGCAATGTCAAATGTAAATCAAGTCAATCAAGTTAAACAACAGCACCTCCTTGAAGAACAAATGGCATGTATTTTATGTGTGTTACATTTACATGATATAGTAGTCATTTGCTTGAATATAGCACTCATTTGTCTTGTAATAAACAAAGAAATAGATTGTCATGGTTACTGTCATAACCTCTATTCCCTGATAGAGGGAATGAAACGTTGTGTCGATGTAGTGACACTAGGGGTCGCCCTTGAGAGCCCTGAACACATCCCATGTGAAAAGGCCGATGAGAATTGGTGAGTGGAATTTTCATGCAACTCCCACGGACATACAGGCATAAAATGAGCATTTCAGCGACTAGTACAGTGTTGTGGCAAGAGGGACACAACGTCTCGTTCCCTCCGTCAGGGAACGGAGGTTACGACAGTAACCATGAAATTCCCCTTCTGTCACTCACTCGACGTTGTGTCGATGAAGTGACACTAGGGGTCCCTATAATAAACGCCACAACAGCTGAACCGTGTTACGTGAACTGCTGATGCAGGTGCAAGCAAGCTGCTGCATGCATAACAGCAGGAGCATTGGTCTGCACATAACCTCCCCCAACGCCCCAAAAGATGTCATGTAGTTCCCCACATCCCTGAGGTTCCGTATTATCGAACTCTACCTGTTCTTACCACAAAGAATATGGGACGAAACCTGCTTGTGACAAGGTGGAGGGCCGGGTCATGATTTTACACACCCAGCCCTTATCAGGCTAATCAAGCCTCTGAGAGGGATAAAGGCTGACTGCGGTTTATTTCTTCATTAAAATATTATTTATATTGTCAAGCCGGTTCTCGCCGCCTCCTTTTCCTTAACCCGCTCTACACAGCTCAACCCGGAGATTGTAAAATCTCATGAAGGTATTGAGTGTTGCCTAGCTCTGCAGATGTCTGCTAGAGAGGTGTCATTGTCCAATGCCCACGAGGACGCCACATTCTTTGTAGAGTGTGCTCGAACTCGCAAGGGGGCGGGCACGGCCTGGGTCTGGTAGGACAATGCAATGAGAATCTGCCGGATTGAACTCCAGGCAAGTGTCACTGACAAAAAATGCTTGCAGGTCCCCAACCCTCTTGATGGAGGTGAGCACAATCAGGAGTGCCATCTTCAAGGAGAGGGCTTTCAGATCGATTGACTCTAGTGGCTCAAAGGGGCTTCTCGAAGGCCTAGGAGGACCGCAGAGATATCCCATGAGGGGAAGAGGCGTGGCCTGTGAGGATTCAGCCACAGGGCGCCTCTGAGGAACCTGATGATCAGTTCATGCTTCCCTAGGGACTTACCATCCACTGCGTTGTGGTGGGCCGCTATAGCGGCTACATATACCTTCAAGGTGAGGGGGACAGCTTGGGGCCACGAGGGTGACTCGTTCCTCATCCTCCCTGACTTTGCACAGAGTCTGTGCCAGTAGGCTCACTGGGGGGAATGCATATTTGCGCAGCCCCCAGGGCCAGCTGTGTACCAAGGGGTCTCCTGTCAGAGAATACCAGAGTGGGCAGTGGGAGGATTCCCGGCAAGCGAACAGGTGCTTTGCCGAATCAACTCCAAATCAGCTGGACCACTTAGGGGTGGACACTCTACTCTTCACTCAAAGGATATGAGTGGCCCGCAGTTACCTCAGCCACTGCTGACACCAGAGGAGGAGATGGTGTGTTAGTTGCGACATGCTACAGGAGCATGTGCCGCCTTGGCAATTTATATATGCAACTGTTGCTGTGTTTTCAGACCGGACCAACACATGCTTGCCCTGGATCAACAGCAATAGCCTCCTCAGGGTGAGTAGTACAGCCAGCAACTCTAGACATTTGATGTGCTAACCCAGTCACGGTCCTGACTTGGAACCAGTGGCAGCGTGCCCATTGCACATGTAGCCCCAGCCCAGTTTGGAGGCGTCTGTGGTGATCACGACAAGTCTGGACACTTGCTGTAGGGGAACTTCTACCCGTAGAAATGCAAGGTCTGTACAAGTGCTGAATAAGTGGTGGCAGAGTGGCGTGATAGCTATGCGATGTGTGCCGCAGCGCCATGCCCATCTTGGGACTCGGGTCTGAAGCCAGTGCTGAAGCTGTCTCATATGCATCAACCTCATATGCAGCATGACTGCTGCCGAGGAAGCCATATGCCCCAGGAGCCTCTGAAGTTGTTTCAGTGGAACCGAATAACTTCAGGCAGTTCAGCACCAACTGTGCTCGCTCGCTTGTGAGGTGTGCTATCATTGAGACCGAGTCTAACTTCAATCCCAAGAAAAGAGATGCTCTGAACCAGGGAGAGCTTGCTCTTTTCCCAGTTGACCCGAAGCCCTAGACGGCTGAGGTGCCTTAGCACCAAATCCCTGTGCATGCACAGCAAATCTCGAGAGTATGCTAGAATCAGTCATCGAGGTAGTTGAGTATGCCGACTTTCCTTAACGGGGCAAGAGCTGCCTCTGCAACTTTCGTGAAAATGCGAGAGGATAGGTACAGGCCGAAGGGGAGGACCTTGTACTGATACTTCTGGCCATCAAAAGCAAACCGTAGGAAGTTTTTGTGTCTAGGTAAAACGAAGATGTGAAAGTACACGTCTTTCAGGTCTACTGCAGCAAACCAATCTTGATGCCGGACGCACGTCTAAATGTGTTTCTGCATCAGCATCTTGAACGGGAGTCTGTGTAAGGCCTGGTTCAGAACTTGAAAATCTAAGATTGGCCGCAACCCACTGCCTTTCTTTGGCATGATAAAGTAAGGGCTGTAGAACTCTTTCCCTTCTCAGCTGGCGGGACAGGCTCTATCTACAGGGCCCTGGCTGCGCATGCTCTGTGTCTGGTCGCCGTGAAAACAGCAGTAGTGAACACCGATTATGTGACCCCAAGGAGTGAGGAAACCACTCTCTTTTTGACAATGTGGGTACCGCAATCTGTTCGGGGTGCAGCGAATAAAAGAGAAAAGGAAACACAGGATTTACCTTCCAATGGGGGATGGAGTGGTCTGGATACAAGCTCTATAGCAGACGTCTCGCTCCCTGGGTCGTCCGTCTAATGGGCGCTTAGGAACCTTCCGGGTTCTTGTGCCGGCCCGTGAGATGGGGGGCATCAGCTTCCTGTGGGGGCTCTACACTGGGGCCGAGAACTGGGCTCGGGTTGAGGTGGAGCGAAGTCCTCAATGGTGTCTGGGAGATGGCGTTGAGGAAGCGGGCTTTGTCAGCATACCTCATCTCGACCAGATCATGCTCCTGGACCACTATGGTGGACATCACCTGCCTGAGCGCTCACGCTGTGACCTCCGTTGCCCAGAGGGTGAGGTCAGTTGCCGAGCGCAGCTCCTGCAGCACGTCGGGATCGGGACTACCCACAGGCAATTTTTTGAGTGCCTTGACCTGGTGTAGCCATGGCATGCAGGGTGGAGGTGGCCTGTCCAGCGGCACTGTAGGCTTTGGTCACCAGCGACGACGTAGCCCTACAGGCTCTGGAGGGGACCGTCGCTCGATCCTGCCAGGTGGCGGCGTTTTGCAGGCACAGGTGCATCGTAACCATCTTATCCACCTGAGGGACCTTTGTGTACCCATGGAATGCCCCTCTGTCAAAGGTTGTGAGAGCAGACGAACCCGGAAGTGTGTTTCGGGCAGCGAAAGGTTCCCTCCATGACCTCATCATTTTGTTGGCTGTTGTAGCGGCACCCCAAATCCAGGAACCAGTCATCAAGCCGCGAGTGCTCAGGGGAGGGTTCCAGTCCAACCCGATGCTCGTGGCGGCCAGGGCAAGCATGGCGGTCAGCTCTGTGTCAGCCTCAGACTGGGCAGGCAGACCCGAAGGTGGCACCCCAGTCGAGTCACCGGCGTCCGACATCGCCAGTGCGCTCTCCGTTGCAGCGAACGAAGACTCATCCTGCTCGCAGGCCCCGAAAGAGACATCATGCTGGCCGTGAGGCAGGCTGGTCTCATTTCAGGGAGCAAACGAGCATGCTGGGAGGTCCGTGGGGATGTACGCCAGCAAGGCCATCCTCATACCTGTGGGTAGAAGATGCGGCACGGGGGTTGGCTAGAGTGGCTTTCCCCCGGAAGAAGGAAAGCCCCGACCGCAACGTTGCCATGGTCATATTCTTGCAATGAGAACATGAACCATCCATAACGTCCGCATCCAGGAATCACACAAAGATGGAAAGGCATCTTTATAAAGACGTGTCTTTAAAAAGACATTCAATGTGTGTGCTCTAATAGAGAAAATGTACTCTTTAGCAGGAATATACACACTTTTAGCTCTGTCGAATTGCCCAGGGGTGAAATCTGCACTCATTGTGCAGAAGGAGAGAAAGCCGCTGGAAATGCACCATATATCCAACAGCATACGCTTCTTAAGAGGTGAATGGAAGAGCAGTAGTATTCAACTACTGAACCTGGGTTACTAAAGACCTGAGGTATGCATTTAAGGATTAACACAAAATAGTCATAAACCATTCTTCCACCAAGTAATATAGTACATTATTTTAACTGTAGGCTGTTTACAGTTGCTAATCTGCATTAATACAACTTGCATTTAATAAAAAAATTTGTGGGTCACAGGTGTGTGTTTATCAACAATTTACAAGGGCTTGAAATCTTTCTCATCCGATCGGAATTTGGAGTAGGAACTATCCGTTTTATAAGAAGCATTTTATGAAATGGTAATAGTTTATATATCTCCTCTCTGATCACAGTGCACTTCTTTCTTTCTTGTTTTTAATAAAGCATTGTAAAGTTTCCATTTGAAATTCCAGTTTAATTTTATGCCTTAAACTCCCCTTTCTGTCCCAATGAATCAGGTTTAAGAGGCACTATGTAGTGATAAAACACACTCTGAAAAGAAAAGCTCTTTGGAGTTGCATCCACTTGCCCTAACAGAGATACAGATCTGGGGTGAAAACTTCACACAGGAAGCCATGAATCACATTAATCGGAGCAGTTCAAGTAAAGAAAAACATTGCTTGCCTTAAATGTTCTTCCAGTTACTCTTATCTTGTTCAATGTTTTATCTGAAATACTTCAAACTGATGAGATTTCTCAGTACATTTTTATTTTAGAATCAGAAAGGAATGATATCTGTAAGACTCTTATCATGCTAAACAAGAATAACAGTATTTTGCCTGTTTGCACAAATATTGAGCACCATTAAAATACAGTGTGAATCAACAGACTGAAACCACTAGTAAAACTACTTCTTTTTTGTTTCATTTGTCATTTTAAACAGAATTTGTCATTAAATATCACATTATCAGCATAACACATTAAGTGAAAAGTTGAATTTCAGAATTTCTTAGTATTTGGTATGTCCTCTGTTTGCTTTCTGACCTTCTGTACAAAGAAGTTAACATATAGTCAACGTCACAAATTTGCTTACATTTGATTAGTGACCCAGAAGTAGTGCAGAAACTTAAATATGAATCCCTGTGCAAACTTTTGTTTACTCCACAACCACATTACATGCTTATGCAAAACTTACATACTAATGTTCAATGTCAATCATGTTAACGTCAGCATCCAAATTTAATACTAATTCAATAATCCTAGTCACGGTATGAGGGAGCTCATAAATACTTCTTATATGGTATCAAATTGCAGTGCATGCCAATTCTTTCCACCAGGACTTTTCCAGGTCTTACGCCCTTAATGAGAATCAGTGCAGACCGTGACCCAAAGGGCAACACTTCAGCCCAGTTGTGCAGCTGGAAGAGGCCTACATGCCTCCAAACACTCAGGTTTCTCGAGATGTGAACCCTCCGATGAACTTATCCATTCTAAATTGGACATGCTTTAGAAATTGTAGCGTGCCCATTCCTGAATAACGGCTTGATTTCCATTGCCATTCCTCACTGGCTTCAGTTCACATGTATAAGAAATTATCCAGCTCCAATGAATGACTGAGGACAGTGGCACACATGTTGAAGCCCTGTGAGTCTTGAACAGTTTACTTGACCAATTTTCACAAATAAGGCAATGATATAACTAGTTACACTTGAACTCTTTATAAGTGCTCATAATTTAAAGGTGGAATGTTTTTTTTTTTTTTTTCTTTTAATGTTTGTTGTTTAAAGTTCAGAGACCATTAGAAGTGAACCATTCGTAGGTCGACTGAAAAGTGTAAACATTACGCTTCTGTGGCACTATCACTCTGCTCTGTTAGTTTTAGAGCCCTGGCATATCCATTTCTGACCCACGAAATGGCATGAGTATGGGGCAGGGAACAGGGCTACCTGTTTGTCTGAACATTGGACATGTTTCTAAATCCCTTACTATATGTAATATCGCAGGTAGCTCCATGCAGAGTGTAGTCTCACGTGTCAAAATAAACACAACAAGGCATCAGTGAAGTGATTAGTCCATGTTTTTATTTTGTCTCTAGAAGCCGCTCTCATACATGTATAATGACAGCGGACCCATGCCAGCTGCCCCAGCACCGGAAGCAATTGGGGAAACTATCAGTGTGGATTTATGCCGATAACCAATAGTTACAGAAATCTGTTATCATGCTGATTAATCCACAAAACCAATATATGAATAATATATTAATATACATCATATTCTATGCTAAAAGTTATTTTTAAATTACTCCGTATCTGTTAAGTGACTGAAGTCAAAGCTTTCTAAAAATGTATTTAACTCATACATATGGTTCATAGTAGCTTTAATTACACCAACATGGTCATTTACAATGCCAAAGTTGCCCTCCAGTTGTTAGACAAGATTAAGGATTGCTAGAAATAGGTTCCTTAGGATGTAGTGGTGCAACAGTATCAGGAAAAGGCATAGGCTACATTTTCATGATTAAAATATTTTATATGGTTCAAAGGATGCTGATTTTTATCAAACAGCTGCAGCAATATTCTGTTCTCATTTTAAGATCAGGATTGCTAAAAGAACATCTACACAATTTCTACAGAAATTATATTTTATATACATAAGTTTTCCCACCTGCCAATTTATACTAGGCAGATTAATATGCATGAGGTGGGTTTACCATAATTAGATGGCACTGAATAGAGAGCTCTACAATGACAATCATACTAGTAAGAATCACTATTGTAGAGCACTAAAATTGTGTTTACAAGTAAACATTCCATTTCAGAGCCTGCAATTACATTTTACTAATAAGAATTAAAGAGCTCTGGGAAGTATCATTTGTTGCTGTGTGCCTACCAACAAATATTGGTAGGTAAGTGCACAACAACATTACTGAATTACAAATTACAGTGCATATTGCGGCTCAAAAATAAGAAATAATCCAATTAAAACAGCGGTGTGGATTAACTATGTATTCCACAGGTATGCTAATGTGTTTTTTTATTTTTTTATTTAGAGGTCATTTTGGCAACATTGACACTGTAAGGGATTGTATTAGGTTAAACTGTAAAACATTAAAGGGATAGTTCACCCAAAATGTTTAATTCAGACTACATTTACATGGACACCAGAAAGCAGGTCATTGAGAGAAAGAGGGTTATTGCGAGAAAGCAGCGTTCTTGTTTACATCCACTGTATAAGCGGTGTACTCTTTACTCCCATGTATATGCAGCTCATTCAGTAAGCAGATTTCTCCAGAACAACGTAATAACCCCGCGATGCTTGTGTAAATATCAAACATGTTATCCGAGAAAGTCTTCACTATTTTATTCTCTATTGCTTTGCTTTATTTCCAGATATTCTAGAGTTGTTGCTGTGTTTGTTTCCTTAACTTTCTATCGCAACTTACAGCGGAATTGTGATTCAATAGTGGTCTTTCTCTTTACGTCAAACTCCCTAACACATTCCCTAAGTGTACCAGCTCAAATACGTGAATGTATGGGACAGTCAATATTTTACAGTGGTGTTTATAAATGGGTATAGTGCATTGTGTATGTGCTTTTCCCACTTTACTCCCAGAAATGTTCTAAGGAAATCAGCATGACGCCATTTCCTGCAAAACCCTGGAATAACCGTCTTTCTTAAGTGCATGTAAACATGGTCATTGTATACTCATCCATGTGTTATATCCCTATATGCATTTCCTTCTTTTTCTTAACAGAAAGGGAGAAATTGTGAAAATAAATTGTGCTCAGTGATGTCATACAATGGCAGTTTATGGTGGAAAGTACAATTCAGATGTCTAATAAATCACATCTAAATCACATTAGAGATTTTTTTCACAATTTCTTTGTGTTAAGTAAAAGAAAGTAATATAGGTTTATAACAAGACAGGGGTGAGTAAACAATTACTTAGTTTTCATTTTTGGGTGAACTAATCCTTTACAACTTGATTGACCTTTTTGAATGGACACCTCGCAAAGCAATGCCACAAATTTACGTGGGCAGTCTGTTCGCGCAGACACATTGTAAAGCAATGCCATCATTTCACATAGGCAGTCTGTTTGCACACGGGCAATCTGTTTGCACAGACATATCACAACACAATGCCATCTTTTCATATGGGAAGTTTGTTTGCACAGACACATTATAGAAAGCAATGCTTCCCCTTTCAAGGGTAATCCGTTTGCATATTGTTTATGCTTTCATGCATTGCCCTTGCCTACAATAGCCTGTCCACACAGAGACCTGGCTCATACTTTCAGCCATTGCCCCTTTAAGGGTTGTCGGATCACACCGATGCTGTCCTCGGATCATCCAGGCATTGTCCTCCTTTCGCATGGTTTGTCGGTTTGCACTTTCATAGTCAGGCATTCCCCCTTTTATGCAAGGCTCATCACTTGACACAGTCTCATTGTTTACTTCCTTTTAAGTTATTGTATCTTTTTAGCTAAATAATTCTCTGGGAATTGTAGGTATGGGGAATTTCACAAACGCTAATCTACCCTTCTATAAGGCAAGACACAATTACATGCACATTTTTCATAGGTAGTTTGTATGCCAAGTCACATGTTATATTTGTATCATTCATAATTTCTGCTTATTTCAAATTTGTCCTTTGCCTTCTGAAAGTTTGTGATTGAATTAATTGGTTTAATTCTTCTTTTGCAGGGTACAAGTTCTAATTTCCTTATCAAACAAGTTTGGTCTTCCAGCAGGATCTGATGGTTGGAGTGAGCGCTGAACCATAGGATGGGGCTTGCACCAAAGGAAACTATTCTTTTAGTTTATTCACATTAATTTGGATTAAAACAAAAAGTCGAAGTAAAAAAGTTACCAAAAGCTGTGAGAAAAGGTTTATATTCAAGATGAACGGGCAGCCAATTATAAGTATAATGTTAAAACACAGGTGGAGTTGGGCTGATCATATTGTGTGAAACTGATCAGGTGGTCTTAATACATTTGCTGTATTTTCCCTTGCCCAAGCTGATGGCAATCATAGCACAGTGGGTTCACACAATATATAACGTTTAGCACCGCTACACTACTTACCCACCCCAACCAGCTGAGATACATGCCGATTAACCCTTTCTAACCCTTAGGTGACTGTGAGTGAGTAATCCTTGAAAGTCAGTCAAACACTTAACGTTCATTCCACTGAATGATAATGCAAATCCTGTCTAGGGCCACAATCTATGCCTCTGAGCTGGCTAAGGGGCTTTCACAGCATAGCTGTTTATTTGTTGATAATAATCACTGATTATATCATTCCATCTGATGCTTCAAAGTCTTGCATGCACTTTAGCACACAACAAAACAAGCTCTAAATACACAACCAGTCAAAAGTTTAGGCACACTAATTTCCCATTATCTTAAAAACCTTTTGATCAAAAGGCTTAAATGATTTAAATTAGTTTTGTAGACAAATTGAAATAGTCAACACGTACATTTGTTTACAAAACAATTAAAAAAAAAATATTTCAAATCTGTACCAGATAGTGAAGGAAAAACAGTAATAAGATAAAGCATGTATGGCAACATCAATATCAATATATAACAAAATACTGAATATCAGCACAGCTATGATGTGGCCTGGGGTAATCACTGGGTCACAGCTGTGCTGATATTCAGTATAACAGCATGATTGCAAGTGTGCTTTTATACAAGTGTTTTAGAAACAAAAAAAGTAATGTAAAATAACTTACACTTTAGTCACAATATAGCAAGTTATTTTTGTCTACAATCCAAACAAACCGATTCAACATAATGAATTGTACTTCCCAAAGCTACATATAAGTTGATTGTGTATTTTATATGAACTGTCTGAACAAACCAATAAACTCGATTTGCAAATGTTTTGGACACAACGAGAGATAGACGATGGTTTAGATAAGCTCATTTGATCAAGGGCTCAGATTGCTCGGCAGCAACGTGTGCAGTACAATATGACAAAAACCAGTGTAGTGTTTTGTCATGTTACATCATTACTCGTTGGAAAAAGTGGATTGTTACTGGAAAAGCTACACTATTGGCTACCTTTAGTTAGTTGACTGATGCGACGGCACGGCTCAGAGTGCCCCACAGAACACTAGGCATCTGCCTATAATACATATGCCAAGATCTGCCACTGTAGAAGGATCATTACAGTAATGTTTTACAATAATAGTCCATGACTAATTAAATTAAGTAATTTTTCAGAGAAAATCTTTACATCCGTTACACGTTCATGACTACAAAGTGAAAAAGACACGTTTCTATGTGTCACGGCCAAAAGCAGACCTTATCGAGCAAGCCCCAGCAACCACCTGAGCATTTTTTTTTAGAAAAACTGCATTGAAGTTGAATGGCTACCCAATTACTTATCAAAGGACCAATCAACTTACACAATGCAAGCCAATTGGCTGAACATGTCACAAGAGGGCGAGCCAATTGGACAACAGATAACAAGTTCAAAAACAGCTTGTGCCACATAGATTTACATACATAAACTTCAGTCATACATATGAATTTGGAACAACAAAAGGTTGAGTAAAATATGACAGAATTATCAATTTGGGTGAATTATTCCTTTAAAATTGTTTGGTTAATGCACATTCCCATCCTTACATTTGTCTTATTTCATAATTTTGTTGACTTTACAATTATTCTAAACTTTGGAAAATAGTAATGAGAATAAAGAATGAGAGTGTGTGTCCAAACTTTTGAAATGTATTAAAGTCAAAATATTTCCAAACAGTTAGCTGGATATTACTGGAAGAAATAATTCATGTTTATATATATATATATTTTTTTTGCCCAAGTCACCATTCTTGAACATTTGATTTTACTTGAGAAACTTCAAGGCTGAGTTACCATAAATAGTTCAATATTCCCTTATATTGTGTGCATGTCTGTAAAGGGCCGGGTCAGAGAGTGGAAGCAGGTTTACAGTTGAGGAGATGAGCTGTGGTAATTCTCAACTAACCTCTCCTTTACCTTATCCTCTGCTTTATCCATGTAAAGTCACCATATGTGTGAAATCCAGTGGGTTCAGTCTCACCAAGTACATTTGACCTGTTAAATTAGGATTTTTACAAATCAGTGACAAAGGTTCAAAAACTTTTCTGTCATTTATACTGGAAATAGCTCTAACTAGCTACATAAAGTCATGGCAAATTAAAGTGTATTTGACTGAAGTGACTTTATTCTATGTAGTATTCTATGCTATCAAATTCTTAAAGTAGTTCACTCAAAACAGAAATATCTGTCATTATTTACTCACACTTATGTTGACTCTTATGGCTTTCTTTCTTTCGTGGAACAAAAAAATATATTTTGAAGAATGTTTAGGCCACTCTTTTCCATTCCATACAACAATACAGTGACCAAGCAAAAACGACAAAAAAATTACCATAAAAGCATGATGAATGTGCTGTATTCCAAGTCTTCTGTTGCCATCTTATGGCTTTGTGTGAGGATCAGTGTTAGATAAGTTACCCCAAAAGTAATCCACTACAAATTACCAGTTACTTGTCTAAAATTGTAATCAGATTACTGACTATCGGTTACTTAATCGAAAAATATATCACATTACTAATTACTTTTAAGACGTAAATAGACATACATATGAACATAATTAATGTTTTACATCTATTCTACATAAATAACAGCATACATTATGTGTAACCAAAGAAATTAACTTAAACTAATAATGTGAAAGTCAGTGACATGTAATCGGATAAGAAGAATTTTAAAAAAAAATTACGGAAAAAGTTATTTTAATACTGTAATTAATTACTTTGCAATTAGATTACATCCAAACTGGTGAGGATTGACTTAAATGTACTTTTATACTAGTTTTTTGTCCTTTATAGAGCAAGATTAATCAGCCCATCCTGTTTACACATTCTATCACGTTTTCATTATGGAATAAAAACATTATCAAGTAAGAGTTGTAGCTAGTCCAGTGAATTGTGGTTCCCCTTCTGTCACTCACTCAACGTTGTGTCGAATGAAGTGACACAAAGGGTCTTCCTCAGATGCCAAACGTACCTCTGAACTTCATAAAAGACCAATGTCAAGTTGGCAGACAGAATTTGCATGCCCCGCCCCAGACATACGGGTATAAAGGGAAGCGGGGCAACATCTGTCAGTCAGAATGTTTCTTTGGAGCCGAACGGTTGTGCAACAGCAAGCTGAGGCGTCGTTCGTGGATGGTTCATGTACTCACTGCGAGAACATGACCATGGCAGCATTGCGGTCGCGGCTCTCCATCCTTAAGGTGAATGCCACTTAAGCCGCCCCCCGCGTCGCTCCTTCCCACAGGATTGAGGATTACCCGGCTGGTGATGAAGGAGATATGGGGATGAAGACGGGCTCTGTTTTGCCGGGTAAATCCACAATTGGACTGGAACCCTCCATCCTCCCCACAGCCTTCGCAGCTTGACGACTGGTACCTCGGCTCCAGGCACCACTCACAGCCATGACTGTGCCATGGCTCTGTTGCAGGTCCATCAAGCCAAGGCACTCAAAGATCTGCACCTGGATAATCCCGATCCCGACGTGCTGCAGGAACTGCACTCTGCCACCGACCTTGCTCTCAGAGCCACGAAGGTCACAGCACAGGCACTCGGGTGGGCGATGGCTGTCTATATAAGGTCTCACAGCTGAAAATGCATGTCAGGGCAAAAACCAAGCAATGAGGTCAAAGGAACTGCCTGCAGAGCTCAGAGACAGGATCATGTCGAGGCACAGATCTGGGGAAGGCTACAAAACAATTTGGCTGCATTGAAGTTTCCCAAGCGCACAGTGGCTTCCATAATTCTTACATGGAAGAATTTTTGAACAACCAGGACTCTTCCTAGATCTGGTCGCCTGACCAAACTGAGCAATTGGGGAGAAGGTCCTTGGTAAGAGAGGTAATCAAGACCTTATATATATACACTGAATAAATGAAGATTTAACTGTTTGGCCTCAATTCCAAGCGTCATGTCTGGAGGAAACCAGGCACCACTCATCACCTGTGAAGTACCATCCCAACGGTGAAGCATGGTGGTGGTAGCATCATCAGGTGTTTTTCAGCAGCAGGTACTGAGGGACTGGTCAGGGTTGAAGGAAAGCTGAACATAGCAAAATACAGAGATATCCTTAATAACAACCTGGTACAAAGCGCTCAGGACCTTAGACTGGGCTGAAGGTTCACCTTCCAACAGGACAATATCCCTAAGCACTCATCCAAGACAATGCAAGAGTGGCTTAGGGATAACTCTGTGAATGTCCTTGAGTGACCCAGCATGAACCCAGATCTGAACCCAAACTTACATCTCTGGTGAAACCTAAAAAAGGCTTTCCACCGATGGTCTCCATCCAACCTGACAAAGCTTGAGAGTATCTGCAGAGAAAAATTGCAGAAAATCCACAAATCCAGATGTGCAAATCTTGTTGCATCATACCAAAATGACTTGAGGCTATAATCTCTGCCAAAGGTGCTTCAACTAAGTACCGAGTTAAGGGTTTGAATACTTATGTCAATATGATATTTCAGTTTTTTCTTTTTAATAAATTTGCAAAATTATCAGAAATCTGTTTTTTGCTTTGTCATTATGGGGTATGGAGTGCAGATTGACTGAAAAAAATAATAATTTAAAGCAGGAAGCTCAGGAAGCAACACATGATCTATACTAAATTAACTTCATACAGGAATAGCTGATACATATCCATTTACATACAGACCTTATGTGTCAGGTTATACCATGTGTACATGGTCATGGAAAGAACATAAACAATATTGTGGTAGTGGGAGCATGGTAGAGTGCCGAGTTGTGAATGGAGAGCGATATTGGGAGACGAGAATGGTAAGGATCATCACCTGTTAATGTCTCTAACAGCTGTTTGTCATTGCAGTGAGAGTGGAGATGGAGTTAAGAGCGAGCCAGACACCAGTGGATGGGAGAGAGACCTGCACACACACCCGCTGATGTGGCATGAAAATGTTGGGAACAATTTGTTTTTTGTTTAAGTAGAAAATAAATATCTTATTGAGATGAAGTTCAATGTTCCCGATTCTTCCTTTCTCACCCCAAGAACCTTACCACCCACAAACGGAAGGCTTGCTCGAATGGTTTAATAAAACCCTGAAAAACATGTTTGAAAAACAGGAGAATTTGCTACAGGCTCAAGAACGTCAGCTGTATAACAGGGGAGCTTGGTTATGGGAATTTACACAGGGAGATAAAGTCCTTGTATTACTACACACATCAAGCTCTAAATTACTTGCAAAGTGGCAAGGGCCATTTGAGGTCACACGGAGAGTCGGGGAAGTCGGTTATGAGGTTAAACGAATGGATAGATGTGGAGCACTGCAAATTTACCATCTCAACCTCTTGAGGGAGGTGATCCCTGTGACACTGGCGATGGTGGTATCAGATAGGGAGGAGCTCGGGCAAGAGGTGAACTTAAAAGCCAAACGAGACATCCCGGTTACTTGCGGAGTCTTGTAAGTAACTTGCGGTTACTTACCACTGCAAGTCAAGGACAACCCTCAAAAAACACCATATCGAAACAACCCCAGGGGTAGTGGAATGCAGTCATCCCTACCGACTACACAAGCACAAAAAAAGTGGTTCAGGAAGAATTAAAGGCCATGCTCGATATAGCGGTGAAGATTGATGCCTCAGTCCATCCAGTATAATCCACACAGAACTGTGTGGATTATAGAAAGGTCAATGCGGTGTCTAAATCTGACATGTATCCTGGAGAAAATGGCCTTCTCTACACCATTTGGTTTACACCGATTCGTGACCTTTCTGTTCGGTTTGATTGGGACCCTGGCTACATTTCAGCACTTTATGGGCCGAGTCCTCAGACCACACTCCATGTACACTACTGCCTATCTGAATGACATCATTATATACAGTAATGATTGGCAGCGGCATTTGCAGCATCTGAGGGCAGTTATGAATTCGCTGTGGTGGGTGGGACTCATGGCAAACCCAAAGAAGTACGCAATTGGATGGGTGGAGGTACGGTATCTGGGGTTCCACTTTGGTCAAGAGCAGACCTGTCCCCCAAAATTGATAAGACCGCAGTGATTGCGGCCTGCCTGAGACTCAAGACCAAAAAGTAGGTGAGAGTTCATGGGGCTGGCTGGTTACTATAGAAGGTTTGTGCCTAATTATTAGTACAGCATCATCCCGCTGACTGATCTCACTAGAAAGGGAGCCCCAGACCCTGTCCAGTGGATGGAGCCATGCTAAAAGGCAGGCCTGATGGCTCCCTGGCCTGATTCAGGTGATGAGGGTATGTGGTAGTGGGGGCATGGTCATGCGCCGTATTCTGAATGGAGAGTGATATGGGGAGATGAGAACGGTAAAGATCATCACCTGTCAATGATTGTCTCTTACAGCTGTTTGTCATTGCAGTGAGAGTGGAGACTGAGTTAAGAGCAAACCAGACACCAGTGGAGGGGAGAGAGACCCGCATACACACCTGCTGACCCTGTGTGGCATGAGAGTGTTGTGAACAGGGTGTTTGTTGTTTTGAGTAGAAAAAACAGTAAATACCTTATTGAATTGAAGTTCACCGTTCCCGAATCCTCCTTTCTCACCAGTTACAAACAGTATGGCTTTAAATTGCTGATATGAAGGTTTTATGTCCACTGTTTCATCTTGGGATGTGATGTAAGAGGCAAGACCAACATAGCTTGACAAACTTGTGGACAAAACATAAACAAAACAATAGGAAATATAAATATTAGACTCCCAAACGTTACTTTTGTAAATAGAAGATTATAATAGAAGAACAGTACAGGGACATCCCTGCAACAGATGTCCATTTGGGTGGCTGTGGCTCAGGTGGTAGTGCGGGTTGGCCACGAATCACAGGGTTGGCATTTCGATTCCCAGCCCACATGACTCCACATGCCGAAGTGCTCTTGGGCAAGGCACTGAACTCCAAGTTGCTCCCAATGTTAGGCTAGCACCTTGCATGGCAGCTCTGCTGTGAATGTGAGTGCGTGTGTGAATGGGTGAATGGGACACAGTGTAAAGCGCTTTGGTAACCGCTACGTTTAAAAAAGGCACTATATAAGTGCAGACCATTTACCATGTCATGGCCCCGCCAAAGCATAGCCAAAAGCAACATGGCTACAAAGTCAATCAGTTAGAGATTTATTTTGAGGTCTTGTTTAAGGACCCGTCAATGTACACCTGCGTCAGACAGATGCTTGTGTAGTGTCTCGGATGCATTGCGTCATAAACGTAAAATGTTTAGGTCACTGTGTCAAGTTAAACAGTTTAATACTTAGAACACATCTTGAGATCCCTTAATTCGAATTGGCGCTCCATCCAGTGAACGCAAGAGTGTAACGCATGTCTGTGTTGTGTCGTCTGCTGGATATTTGTTTTGTTCACTGTATAAACTACGCGTTTCCCACACAGCTGAAGTTTCACTTACTGCCCTCTGGAGTAAACAGGTGGTACTACAAGCTTGCATTTCTCAGGAATCTTCCTTATAACGGTCCGGGGACATTGCGATTAATTGTGTATTAATTAGCACTTTATTGTTTATAAAATTAATCACACATAACACGTTAAATCGACAGCCCTATTATATATATACAGGTGAAACTCGAAAAATTAGAATATCGTGCAAAAGTTCATTAATTTCAGTAATTCAACTTAAAAGGTGAAACTAATATATTATATAGACTCATTACAAGCAAAGTAAGATATTTCAAGCCTTTATTTGATATAATTTTGATGATTATGGCTTACAGCTTATGAAAACCCCAAATTCAAAATCTCAGAAAATTAGAATATTGTGAAAAGGTTCAGTATTGTAGGCTCAAAGTGTCACACTCTAATCAGCTAAACACCAGCAAAGGGTTCCTGAGCCTTTAAATGGTCTCTCAGTCTGGTTCAGTTGAATTCACAATCATGGGGAACACTGCTGACCTGACAGTTGTGCAGAAAACCATCATTGACACCCTCCACAAGGAGGGAAAGCCTCAAAAGGTAATTGCAAAAGAAGTTGGATGTTCTCAAAGTGCTGTATCAAAGCACATTAATAGAAAGTTAAGTGGAAGGGAAGAAAAAGGTGCACAAGCAGCAGGGATGACCGTAGCCTGGAGAGGATTGTCAGGAAAAGGCCATTCAAATGTGTGGGGGAGCTTCACAAGGAGTGGACTGAGATTGGAGTTACTGCATCAAGAGCCACCACACACAGACGGGTCCTGGACATGGGCTTCAAATGTCAAATGTCTTACCTGGGCTAAAGAAAAAAAGAACTGGTCTGTTGCTCAGTGGTCCAAAGTCCTCTTTTCTGATGAGAGCAAATTTTGCATCTCATTTGGAAACCAAGGTCTCAGAGTCTGGAGGAAGAATGGAGAGGCACACAATCCAAGATGCTTGAAGTCCAGTGTGAAGTTTCCACAGTCTGTGTTGGTTTGGGGAGCCATGTCATCGGCTGGTGTTGGTGCACTGTGCTTCCTTCAGCAGACAAGCTTTATGGAGATGCTGACTTCATTTTCCAGCAGGACTTGGCACCTGCCCACACTGCCAAAAGTACCAAAACCTGGTTCAATGACCATGGTATTACTGGGCTTGATTGGCCAGCAAACTCGCCTGACCTGAACCCCATAGAGAATATATGGGGCATTGTCAAGAGAAAGATGAGAGACATGAGACCAAACAATGCAGAAGAGCTGAAGGCCGCTATTGAAGCATCTTGGTCTTCCATAACACCTCAGCAGTGCCACAGGCTGATAGCATCCATGCCACGCCGCATTGAGGCAGTAATTAATGCTAAAGGGGCCCAAACCAAGTACTGAGTACATATGCATGATTATACTTTTCAGAGGGCTGACATTTCTGTATTTAAAATCCTTTTTTTTTATTGATTTCATGTAATATTCAAATTTTCTGAGATTCTGAATTTGGGGTTTTCATAAGCTGTAAGCCATAATCATCAAAATTATATCAAATAAAGGCTTGAAATATCTTACTTTGCTTGTAATTTCACCTTTTAAGTTGAATTACTGAAATTAATGAACTTTTGCACGATATTCAAATTTTTCGAGTTTCACCTGTACATACGCAAGTAATCATGTCCCTGGACAGGGCTGGACTGGCAAGAGAAATTGGCCCGGGATTTTAAATGGCAACTGGCCCAAAACTGCATTTTTCCTGTCCTTTTCTGAATATCGTGGCGCCGTTTTGTGGTCTGTTCTGCATTATGCGGTGGCTCATTATAGCTTATCGCAGCCCATTCGGCACGTTTTGCGGCCGACCCACTGGCCCCGCTCAGTTCTCCCGATGGCCAGTACGCCCCTGATCGGCCCCAAAGTGCGTCGGCTCACCAGGAAAAGGCCCAGTATGCCAGATTACCAGTCCAGCCCTGTCCCCTGGACCATGTAAAGGAACATTCCTTCCATCTGAGCAATTCAAGCTTGTAGTACCAACTGCTTTCTCCAGGGGACAGTAAACAAAACTTCAGCTGTTTAGGCAAAGTGCATATACAGAGAACAAACCACACTCACAGCTGACGAAACAAGATGAGAACACCTTCTTTCATTCAAACACAGCTTGATGTAGCACAAATATGCAGGCAGGGATTTTAAAACTTGTTTTTCCAAATTTCAAACTATTCTAATTTGACACTGCAACCTAAAAAATGATGCTCTGCTTATGACGTGATGCAAACGAGATGCTCCAAAAGCCTCTGATACAGGTGTACATCCTTAAACAAGCCCTTGTAATAAATCTCGGACTGATTGGTGAATTCAGTTGCAAAATGGATTGTGTGAACTGTAGGCCAATTATAGGCAGATGACATAAATTCAATAATATAGAAATTAACAAAACAGTGCATACTAAAGCCACTTTTTGATTTGTCTTTTTGGTAACACTTTACAATAAGGTTCTATTTGTTAACATTAGTTAATTCATAAGGTATCATGAACAAACAGTTAACAATATATTGTTTACAGCATTTATTAATGTTTATTAATATTAGTTAATAAAATTACAATTGTTTATTGTTAGTTCATAGTGAATTAACTGATGTGAACAAACACAATTTTTGATTTGAGAAATGTATTAGTATATGATGAAATTAACTAATCTTAATAAAAGCTTTAAAAGTATTGCGCATTGTTAGTTCATGTTTACTAATTTTGTTAATTTATGTTAACAAATAGAACCTTATTGTAAAGTGTTACCGTCTTTTTTAATGCTTCACTCGTGTGCCACAATGATGGAATGCATTTTAATTATCTGTATTATTATTTTGTTTAATATATATTATATTTATAATGATTTAAATATTTAAAAAACATTTTTTTTTTTAATTATTTATTTAATTATTGTTATTTGAGGGGCTTTCTAACCAAATATTTAGATATGCATTCAATTACGATGAATTTGATTAATTAATTAAATACCATGTAATTAATTTGATTAAACATTTTAATCGATTGACAGCCCTAATATTTATACACACACAATATATGAATGTATCTTACAGTATGTTATATATATATATATACACTGTATACATAAAACTAGACACCAATTTCTATTTTCTGTTTACAGCATAAACAATTGCCGTTTTGCATTTTGTATGAGCTTGATTTGCTCATTATAATGTATTATGAAACATGGGATTAGCTACTATTCAGAGGAAAGGAGGGAGACGTGGACTATGGGGAAAAAAGAAGACTGTGACATTTATTATTTCAAGCACCTTAAATTATTTTCTTTGCCAGCTCAAAAGCCCATTCACCTGCTCTACAAAATCTCTGGATATATAATAATACATGGAACAAAAACATAGAAATGAAATCCATCATAGACGCTATACGGTATAAACACAGTGGCACAAACATAATTCTGAACTTCCTGTGGTGCAATGTGATGTATTTATCTGGTCACCTGAAAGAATCCTTTGAGATTATATGTTTACCATTTTTAATGAAAATGCTTAGAATGAAACGGTGTGAGATACTTAGTGCAACAAACACTCAGGTATGTGTTACAACACTCCCCTGTCTCCCCTGTATATCTATTTATGCAGTATTCCCAGAGAGCTGTGGGTGTTATGTGGAAGTTTGCATTCATAAACTATTTAAAATCCTCATGCGCAGCTGTTTCCAGTTCCCTGAAACCAGAAGACTGAATTACCTCAAGGCCTAATGACTGGGACAGCATACTCTTTTTGATTTACATGCAATGACATGCACAAAACAGAAAATGGAATGAAGACGGTATCCTTTAATCGGATTCTGGTTTATGTAGCACTGCCAAGGACTCTCTCTTTAAGATCCCAACTTTGTATGTTCATGTAATGTGCATTTATGTTTACTGTATCAATGAACATTACTTTTACAGCATTTACTGCTCTTTGTTATTGTGAGTAACAGCATATACTAATACATTTTTTAAAGCAAAAGTTGAATTAGTTAAAAGTGAATGCACTATGAACTAACAATGAACAATTGTATTTTTATTAACTAACATTATAAAAGATTAATAATGCTGTAAAATATATATTGTTAACTGTTTGTTCTTGATACCTAATGCATTAACTAATTTTAATGAATGGAACCTTATTGTACATTGTTACCATGATTACTATGAATTATTTCAGGGACTGAAATAATTACTCTAGGACTCCTGCATTGTTTCAAAATGTAAAGCTTCTAATAAATATTAATAATATAATCTATTAAATCTCAAAACTGATTTAGTTTGTGGACACTTTGTCAACATGAAACCAAAATCTTGCACATCAGTGCACACTATTCCAAAAAAAATTTAAAATGTCATTGCAATCTTTCATCAAAATGTACTAACGACATAAATGTCCTTTTTGGCTAATGTCGGCAGGCCCTTTTATTTTTCAACTCCTGCACTCCAATCCCCTGGCATATAGAAACCACTTTTCCTGACCCAGTCGATTCCCAATGGATACAGTTAATTTTCTCATTGCAAATCCTTTCTCATTTGGAAATATGCCAGATTACAAAAGTTAATTGTGCAGGGAACAACTAATATCAAACTAACGTTTTACAACCATAAAGTATCCAAAGCATTAATTTGCTTGAAATGGTTGTCTAAAGGGAGATATGGGAAAGGAGGAGGTAAAAACCGGGAATGGCTATGTGTTATCTAAGTCATAGGTTGACTATCAAAACAGCCCATTTGGCATATGATTAGTTTTCATTATACAAGTACTTAACCACCTTTAAAAAAATATATAAACACATGCAAATACCTCACCATACAGTCTTTATAGCATATTTGCAAAGGGAATGTCACCAAGCAATTAGATGACTAGATGACACCTCAGACCAAGACTTTTCATGCAATACCAGAATAAAGAAAATTATAGGCTGAACAGAAAGAAGTTAGAAATGCATGAATATTAAATATTTACTAAAAGGCATTTTGCAAACATTGCAGTTGTTCTCTGAAAATGCTGTGTAAAATGTCAATTGTGAATTTTTCATGGGGTTGGAGTGAGCTGGCAGGGTCTAAAACTTTAAATGAAATCAGTGAATCTTCAAATCAAGTCAGGAGTTTTGATTTACTCAATATACACAATCATGTCATGGAGGGAGATTCATTACTCTGGCAAGGCCTCATTGCCAAATGTCAGCCCAGAGGAGAATTACTATTGCTCAGATGTTACTCTTTCACAGCTCAGGAGTCTTATTTGAATCAGTCGTTTCGGTATCAACATTGTCTCAGATGACTCTCTAAAAATGAGACTATTTGTTGACATACAGTAAGATCATAGAGCTATAAAAGTATTGCAAATGGCATAGCTCAGATCATTTGGTTTTGGAAGAATTTGATGAGATATGTGTTTATATTAAATGTCTGAATTTTGATTGCAGACTATAGTGGCTTGACAAATCTGAGCACAGTTTGAGGCATTGTTGAGATATTTTCTGAAAAAGAAATGTTAGACATTAATGAACATTAAATATTAGCAGGATGATTAAAAGGCATTTTGCAAACATTGCAGTTCTCTGAAAATGCTTTGTAAAATGTAAATTGTGTCCTCTGGATTTTTATTGGGGTTGGAGTGAGCTGGCATGGTCTAAAACTTTAAATGAAATCAGTGAAACTTCAAATGAAGTCAGGAGTTTTGATTTACTCAGTTTACCCAATCATGTGATGGAGGGAGATTCTGGCAAGGCCTCATTGTCAAATGTAGGCCAAGAGGAGAATTATTATTGCTCAGAGGTTACTCTTTCACAGCTCAGGAGTCTTATTTGAATAAGTCATTTACTCTATGTATTAACTTCATCTCAGATGACTCTCTAAAAATGGAACAAATTAGACCATTTCTGTTGACATACAGTAAGATTATAGAGCTATAAAAATTATTGTGGATGGCATAGTTCAGATCATTTGGTTTTGGAAGTATTTGATGTGAAATATGTTTATATGAAATGTCTGATTCTCGATTGCAGACTGAGCCCTTCGACAAGGGAAAACGTTATTTGCAAAGCTTGCCTGAAGGATGAACAATGCTGCATTCCAATGAGGGCAGACATTGTTTGTGCAATATCTTTGCCAAAGGATAAACAATGTAATGTAAAGGTTGCTGTGCAATACCTTTTGCCGAAAGATAAACAAGGGCAAATGTTATTAGTGCAATATCCTATCCAAAGGATAACAATTTAATGTGAGGGCCCTACGAGCCTCAGGAGCTTAGGTGTTGTCTTTGAGTCAGCTATGTCCTTGGAGCTTCATTCGAAACAATTAATTAGAAACTGCTTTTTTTCAATTGAGGAACATTTCAAAATGAAGATCATCTGTGACTAAAGGTGAGTTAGAGATGATTATTCATGCGTTCATCTCCTCCCGTTTAGACTATTGTAACAGCCTTTTTACGTGTTTGAGTAAGAAGGAGCTTTATCGTCTTCAGGTTGTTCAGAACTCTGCTGCAAGGCTTTTATCCTGCGTTAGGAGAAGAGAACACATCACACCTGTTTTAGCATCACTTCACTGGTTACCAGTCCAGTATAGAATTCATTTTAAAATTCTAGTTCTTACTTTTAGATCCTTGCATGGCCAAGTCCCTACCTACATCACTGACCTGATACAGCTGCACACTCCTACCCGGAGTCTCAGGTCTTTAGATCAGATGTTATTAGTTGTTCCCCATACTCATTTTAAAACTAGAGGGGACCAGTCATTCCAGGCAGTCGCTCCCAGGCTGTGGAATGCTTTGCCTCTTGTTTTACGTTGCGCGAACTCAGTTGATTCTTTTAAAAAACAACTAAAGACTTTGCTCTTCAAGCAGGCTTTTGATTAATCGAGGTTTTTTTTTATTATGGTTGTTTGTAGTGTTTGTTGTTTGTATTTTGGGGAATGTATTTAAATTGTTCTTGTATTACATTTTACTGTGAAGCACTTTGTGATGTTTATCTGTGAAAAGTGCTATATAAATACATTTTACTTACTTACTACGATAAGGGCAACATTGCTGTGCAATACCCTTTGCCGAAAGATAGATAATGTTTGATTATGAGTCCTCTGACATGGACGGCCGTTTTTTGTGCAAAATCTCTGCCAAAGGATGAACAATGTAATGTGAGGGCCCTACAATTAGGGCAATGTTGTTGTGCAATACCCTTTGCCGAAGGATAATCAAGGGCGAATGTTATTTGTGCATAGTTTTGTACAACAGTGTACATTACTGTACTTTGGACCTATTTTGTTGGACAAAAAAAATGAGTGACCCACATTTAGTTTCGACCATGAAAATTGGTAAATTTGAGGATATATATGTATGGAGCCACACTTAGAGACCCACATACTTGGGATTAAACAAAATTTATCCCAAATTTTTTTAATTATTTTTGTGAATGGCACTAGTTAGAATACGGATATGATTGTACAGTATCCATGCTGGAGAATTGAAAATTTGTTTGTGCAAGCCCCAGCAAAGATAACCATGCTTTATAAGGGAATTAAATGCTTTATTATAAATCACATTGCTGTATCGTGGGACACACTTTGTAGATGGAACTAACAAATAATGATGTGATGCTGAAGCTTCTGTTGAAGCCTGTGTTAAACCGCAACAAGTATGGATGATCCATGCCATGTGAAGCTTCAGTCAACTGATATTTAGTATCTGATTGAAAGAAGCATTAATCCAGCACAATTTTAACCAAAGGTAATATTAATGCCTTACTTACCTGCTACTAAATGTTACTGCCCTGACCAAGAGCACATATGCAGAAGACAGAGCGTAATGACCGAATTGCATTGATGACGTAAAATAAAATGTTCTGTTGTTAAACTAACATAGAGCATAATGAGGAGCTTGAGTTTTGACCGAGATGTATTTAATTAACTGTATGCGGAACTTGAGAATAAAGCTGGAATTCAAATGTTGAAAAGGCCTAATTAGAAAGTTTCATGGTCCTATCACTGATAAAAGTATTAATGGTAAGCGGTGCCCGTTATAATTCAAATCTTTACACTGTAGAGCCAGAATGACTTCTGATGAACAAAACATGTAACATATCATCTCGGTTACTGATTTAACCTCCGTTCCCTGATGGAGGGAACGAGACATTGTGTCGCTGTAATGACACTAGGGGTTGCTCTTGAGAGCCCCTAAACAGCTGGAATGTGAATGTGACCAATCATTCAGGTTTTGTGCTGAGGATCAGAGATAAGGTCCCGGCCATTTCAGTGGCTAGTACAGCATTGTGGCAAGAGGGACACAACATCTCATTCCCTCCATCATGGAACAGAGTTTACAACAGTAACCGACATGGAAACTGTGCTGTGGAATGCTCAATCACGTAACATGATCTGTGAGGAACGAATGCTCCAGTAAAATTAATATTGCTGCTCAAATGCTACTGATGCATTAAGGCTTATGATAAGAGAACAGAGGAGCAGAAGGCCTGGAACCCCATCAACCACCAGCTATTTGCCATTTGTTTCCCAAAAGAAGAATAGATCAAGAACTTAATGTATTTTCCTGAGTATACCGGCTGGTGATGAGCATGACATCAAGGTGAGTAATAAACCGACATGAAGCAATTGTTGCTTGGAGAAGCGAGACATGTAGTCCGAATTAAGATTCACTCGCATGCACGAGAGTAAAAACACAAAGTATGCGAACAATGAGAGATAGCTGGCAGATTTTTAAAGTGGAAGCTGTATTGTGATTGGATGAGATGCCTGATAGATGAATCCCGATATCTCACTGTTAGAACTACAATCACGCTTACATAACTGCTACTATTGTCTCTCTAGTGGAAGCATTTTTGGGTCAGAGAAGAGTTGAAGTAGCATGGGAGTAGAGTGACCTATAAGGAAGGGGGTGGGGCTAGAGAGAGAGAGAGAGAGAGAGAGAGAGAGAGGAAGAGTTAAAAGTAACATTTTGAGTTTATGGGAAAACAGATGTTGAACCCTAGTGGATGCTCTCTGAATTAGCTGCTGTGTTACAGTGATAGTGTACTGTACTCCTCTACAGTAAAGCCTTACATTTTTCAGTCCAATGTTTTTTAAACATTGAGTCCAATGAAAACTAATTCTATGCTTCCTGATAATGTCTCCTAAGAGAAGCATTTACAAGGAGAACAGCAGATGACCTAATACAGGACCTTGTGGCACTCCATACACTACGATTATGGGAAAGAAAAATAATTGTGAGAGGTGCTGTCATAATGCTGGTGTTGTGTGTAGTTAACAGGTCATTGCTTTTGCTATGCAGTTCCTAAGCTGCCTGAATGTTTTTAGCACCTTGCTATGCAGTTGGTAGTTGTTCTGAGTGGATTTGATCATGTTGCTGTCCAGTTGCTATGGTGTTTTGGGTCATTGCTAAGTATTTATAATGGC
Organism: Xyrauchen texanus; assembly: GCF_025860055.1. Classification (NCBI taxonomy): domain Eukaryota; kingdom Metazoa; phylum Chordata; class Actinopteri; order Cypriniformes; family Catostomidae; genus Xyrauchen; species Xyrauchen texanus. The sequence goes on along the minus strand of NC_068278.1, from coordinate 10,683,549 downwards.
AAAAGAGCTATGATATTCTGGTCTATGGCTCAGGTTCCTCTTTCAAAGTCACCCATTTTATTATCTGCCAAGTGAAAATCATGTCTGATCGATTAGAAAATGAATAGCACACCTCTCCTCAACAAGATGCACAGTTTGACGAGTTACGTCACATTTTAATAATAGTTTAGTAATAGTGATTCTTGCTTTAGCAAGCACAGCTAATGATGATTCTTGTAATAAACTTGTGCTTGTAAAATGTACAACATTTTTTGTGACATCTGAGACATAAATTAAAAGAAATATTGTCAGGGGTCAGCAACATTTGCAATTTTTTATTTTCCTGGTCAATAGCTGTGCTGAATATATTTTGAATAGACTCAGATTTCTGAACCCCACGAGGTGGGTTTATGTTTTCTCTTTTAATCGTTTAATGTAATTTTGAGTGAGACCCTGGTTTAAGGAGGGTGTTCCTGTATGCTGGGTTGTAAATCTCAAGGATTAATAATGGATATTTTTGTTATTACATCATGTGTTGTTCTGAAATAAAGAAACAAATGAAACACGTAATGTAGGCTGTCATCCGCACAGCCTGACCGAAGCACAAATGGCTTGCACATGCCGCACGAGTCTGTTGGGTATACTGCAGTCTCGTCACATTTGAACTTTTTTTAAAGCCTCCCATTCAGCTCATGAAAACACAATGCGTGATCATGAGGAAGGATTACATAGAGATGTAGATTGGAATGCAGGTGCAGAATTTATATCAATAAAATAGTCTTCTCTCTCGCAGTTTTTGGCGTGCCAGTGATTAAGTTTTGTGCAAAATCACACGTTTAGCTGTATTCCAGCTGAGGCTTTTTGTGTGCTTCTTGCCTAATTCAGACAAAAACTTGACTAATCTTTGCAGGGATAAACATAATGATTAAATTCCACATTCTAAGGCAGGTATTAAGGCCAATGTTTTAAGCAGTGGCTCAACGCCAGTCTGTTAACAGCTTTAGTCACCAATTTTTCAAAGATATATCTAAAACAAGTTGACAGAATCCAAATGACAGTTGAAATGTAAAATTAAAACATGCTACAACATGGTGCTTTAAAGGTGGATTTATGAACTTTTTTTTTTCACTGTAAAAAAGTTTTAAAGAAATTAATAGTACTACACTTGAAACAATATATTTACGGTTTAGGTCATTAACTGATGCAAACTCATGTGAGATGAAGACTGCAGTTACATCCTTTACATGCCTGGAGAGATCTACTAGACAAGTAGAGCTTTGTGTCATTGGCGTAGCAGAGGTAATAAAACCTGTGTGCCAGAATGATGGGCCCCAGTGATGTTGTGTATATAGAGAAAAGGAGTGGGCCAAGCACTGAACCCTAAGGTACCCCAGTAAGTAGTTGATGTGATTTGGACACCCCACCTCTCCAGCCATGTAAGATTTTTTTAATTTCTAAGCTTCATATTTCTGTGAAGCTTATTCACATCCATTGTAAATGTCTTACTCTAACCCAGATTTTAGCTTCTTTAAAAGGAAAGGTGGGATAAGTCCAAATTTAATTATGCCACAACTGCTGCCAATTGAGCTAAACTTTTTCTTGTTTATTGAAACAAATCCCCAAATATTGAACCCCAAATTTTCATTTAATGTAGTTCTCAGATAGATCTATGATTGAGAAAATTCATAATTCATGGGAGAAAAATGTATAAGTAATATAACCTCTCTCCTTGATTCTGTTTTGTACTGTGACTCGACTTGATTTGTCTATTAACAAGACTCGACTTGCTTGAGGTGAACCACTGACTCGACTTGTCTTGCTTGACAGTATGCAATGCTGACTTAAGACTTGACTCAGCACTTGAAGATAAGCACACGAGACTGGCTTGCGCATGTGTGACTTGCTCCCACCTCTGTTACATACCCACATATATGCCTGTGAATAGGGTATTTCTATATTTGCATTGTATCCTGAAACTTTTTCTTTCGCATGTATATGTTGCATCCAGATGATAAGTGTCAATATAAAGTCCAAGACCACTGTCTTATATAGACACTAGTGAAACTAAGTGCTAAGTGCAATAAATACTAAGTGCATCTATATACTGTATAAAAGCCCTTAGAGAGTGAAAAAATACAAATGTTTTGAAATGGTGACCTAACAAAGACCTCTGTATTTGTTCCATAAACATACTATCATTACATAAGATGGGCCAAAACATTGCACACAAGCTGTGCATGTACTTTACACGTCCTCACTGCTGTAATGCACATCATATGTCCACAAATGCATTTGATTGAGTGAATGTTTACTCTCCCAATTTCTCTTATCCTGCATTTAAGAGGTGTCCATGAAGGATGGTTATATATCTTTGCATGACTCAACACACTATATTTCTAGTAGTTGACAAGAACATGCATCGTACCAAATGTTCCCAAGCGACCTTGTTTTTCTTCTGAAAAGCCCGCCCACACACGCTCTGTGCTCAAAATTTGAAGCCGCCTTCTATCTCCAACCATAACACACAGGGCCACGCTGCAGTCTGATGGGCTACTTAGTATGCGTGAGGCTCATGGCAGATGTAACACACAGACAGTCAAAAACAACTTGTCCTGTTTTGTTAAAGGCAGGAGAGCCCCTGGTTGAAGATATATTTTATAGATAAGAAGACTGTAGTTTTCACCAAATCCCAACTTAGTGAAAAAATTATAGATTCAAAGCAAATTGAAGTGGAATTGTACCATCTTTTCTTACTTATGAGTTGTTGGAAGAAAGAAATTATTTGATTTTAAAACAAATCATTCTTGCAGGACAGGGTGTGGGGAAAAGAATAGCCTGAACTCTGAAGTCATTATTGGCAACGAGCTGTGTGCAGTTTCCTTTAAATTGTGATGGAAAAACCAATGCAACCAGTTATGTCTTTTTGATTTGAATGCATTTAATTGGTATCAAGTGTTAAATTAAAATTGCATTGCAAATTTACAGAACTCAATGTTCTGCATGCTGCTATGTGTCCTTTTACAGAAAATAGAGTTCAGTGCTTGTAGTGAGCTGATACACACAGATAGAACAACATATATGCTTTTTTAAACTTAAAGAGCAAACAAAAACAAAACAAAAAAAACGAGATCTCTTCAATATCCCAGTTCCCTTCTGTCACTCACTCGACGTTGTGTCGAATGAAGTGACACAAGGGGTCTTCCTTGTGAGCCATGCATACCTCTGAATTTCAAGGCCAATGAGAAATTGGCAGACAGATTCTGCATGTCCCACCCCCGGACATACGGGTATAAAGAGAATCCAGCATGTGTCTGTCAGTCAGATTTTTTCTTCGGAGCCGAGCAGTTGTGCAGCAGCAAGCTGAAGTTTCACTACTGTTCCACTCACTTCTGTTGGCAAGAAGCACTGCTGTTGGATCCTACGGCGCATTTCCAGTGGCGTTCTCTCTCTCTGCACGCTGTGCAATCTTTGCCCCTGGGTGCTTCGACAGCTCTTTCTCTGTCTAAAAGAGTGTTTTCCCCTCCTAAAAGAGTTTTGATTTCTCTAAAAGAGTTTGTTTTCACTCATAAAACAGCAATACACAAGCAGGTGTTGAATGTCCTTTTCAGGACGCGTCTTTTAAAAAGATGCCTTTCCGCCTCTGTGTAGTTCCTGGAAGGGGTCCCTATCTCTAAAAGACCAATGGTCACAGACTCTGCCTCGTGTTCCTGGGCAGCTATCACACTGAGGCGGCGTTTGTGGATGGCTCATGTACTCATTGCGAGAACATGACCATGGCAGCGTTGCGGTCGCGGCTCTCATTTCTTAAGGTGAACACCACTTCAGCTGCCCCCTGCCATTGATGGTGGGGTGGCCCATGGGTACACAGAGGTCCCCCATGTGGATAGAGCGGTTGTGATCCACCTGTGTCCAAAAAACACCGCTACCTGACGAGATCGCCCGGTACTCTCCTCCAAGGCCTGTAGGATGACGTCTTCGATGACCTCGAAAGCCTACAGTGCCACCAGACAGGCTGCCTCAGCCCTGCACACCATGGCTCTCCTGCAGGTCCACCAAGCCAAGGCACTTAAAGAACTGCACCTGGGTAATCCAGACCCCGATGTGCTGCAGAAACTGCGCTCTCAGAGCTACGAAGGTCACAGCGTGGGCACTCGGGTGGGCGATGGCTACCCTCGTGGTTCAGGAACACCACCTCTGGATGAACATGGTCGAGATGCGCGTTGTTTACAAAGCACACTTCCTCAACGCCCCCGTCTCCCAGCTTGGCCTCTTCGGCGACACCGTCGACGACTTCACCCAGCAGTTTCCGGCGGTAAAGAGGCAGACGGAGGCGATATCCCACATCATGCCGCAGCGCTGTCCCAGCGCAGTCCGCGCCCGCCTGCTCGCCGTCCCCCTGCGCCTAGAATAGGATCGGGAAAGACCGCCTTCCCTGATGAATTTCATTGCGTTAAGATAGCCCCAGCCACTTCACACTCTATGTGAGAGACAAAGAGAGAGAAAAGGCCGCTGCTGCCGGGCTTGCTCCCATGCTGGTCGTGTAGCACCCGTCCCCCTCAGGGGTGCTGAGAACATAAGGTCTGTATATGACACCTTTTCTGGGGCCATTGGGGAGGGTTACGTGCAGCCTATACAGTTGCTTCTAGCATGCAGCAGCTTGCTTGCACCTGTGTCAGCAGTTCACGTAACACAGGCAAGTGCATGGCGCTTTTGACAACACAACGTCGAATGAGTGACAGAAGGGGAACATAAAGGTCCTGTCTGCCAATTTCTCATTGGCCTTTTCTCAAATTTAGAGGTACCTGAGGCTCCCAAGGAAGACCCCTTGTGTCACTTCATTCGAAACACCACAAATGAGATCTCATTATTATCCCAGTTGTTTCTCCTCAAATTCAGTTAGATTAAATCAATGAGATTAAACAGACTTTTGCGCAAATCTACCACTTCTCAGTTATTTCTTTTGAGAAAAGACCACAGTAATCTCACATGTCTCCTCCAGTGTCTCAAATTGGATTTCAATGTTCTATGCTCAGATTTGCCAATGGTCTGCAGCCAATATGATTTCATTATAATCTCACATGACTGAGAGCTCCATTAAATCTCCGAAGTGTAAAATGTTGTAAAATGTTGAATTTGTACATACTTAACTCCTCACTGTGTATATAGCCTGACATCACATGCTTCCACAGCCAACAAACTGCTATGTACTGTATAATGTATATACAATGGTGAAATTTTTATTTCTATAAATTACATTTAGAAATTATTTTTCTTTCTATGTTTAGTTTGTTTGTTAAGATTCTGTTCTTGCATTGTCATTTGATGTGCTACTTTAAAATGTAAGATAGCAGACTGGTTGATTGAAACACTTTTCCAAGCTGGAGGAGAGTCAAATCTAGGTTCTAAGTGCATTTTGTATGCATCTTTTGTGTATAGTCATAAATATTAATTATTGTCAGAAATATGTGTGAGCAGATCTTATAATCTTCTGGGTGAAGAAGCAGCATTATGCAACTACTGTATATCTGACAGTCTTACACAAACAGTCACTTAAAAAAAAAATACAATTATGAGTCATTTTATTAGTATTACATGAATGTCAAAGAAAAGGATCATTTACAGGATAATTTACTTCATTATATGAGCATTAATGCTTTTAAAATACCACAAGTTGTTGTTTCTCATCACTGGCTCCACATATCAGGTAATTATACACAGAACACCGGTTAATTAATTATGAATCTGACTATGCTCAAAATAGCATACTACCCATTACGAATGAGGCAGCGAGGAGAGAGGATCTAAATGCAGGTTTCTTTATTTAGCAAAATCAAATTTCAGGAGGCCTGGGAGGAGGCCACAGGACGGGAACGGGGTCAGGAGGCCTGGGAGCTGGCCACAGGGCAAGGACAGGTTCAGGAGGCCGAACCGTGGGAGGTGGAGCCGTTGCAGGCGGAGGCGTGGAAGTAGGTGCCGTAGGAGGCTCTAGAGGCGGAGACCTGGAAGGCTCTGGAAGCGGAGCCGATGGAGGTGGCACCGTAGGAGGCTCTAGAGGCGGAGCCGATGGAGGTGGCGCCGTAGGAGGCTCTAGAGGCGGAGCCGATGGAGGTGGCGCCGTAGGAGGCTCTAGAGGCGGAAGTCTGGAAGGCTCTGGAGGCGGAGCCGATGGAGGTGGCACCGTAGGAGGCTCTAGAGCGAGCTGATGGAGGTGGCACCGTAGGAGGCTCTAGAGGCGGAGCCGATGGAGGTGGCACCGTAGGAGGCTCTAGAGGCGGAGCCGATGGAGGTGGCACCGTAGGAGGCTCTAGAGGCGGAGCCGATGGAGGTGGCGCCGTAGGAGGCTCTAGAGGCGGAAGTCTGGAAGGCTCTGGAGGCGGAGCCGATGGAGGTGGCACCGTAGGATGCTCTAGAGGCGGAAGTCTGGAAGGCTCTGGAGGCGGAGCCGATGGAGGTGGCACCGTAGGATGCTCTAGAGGCGGAGCCAATGGAGGTGGCACCGTAGGAGGCTCTAGAGGCGGAGGTCTGGAAGGTTCTGGAGGTGGAGCCGAGGGAGGTTGCGCCGTAGGACGCTCCAGAAGCGAAGCCCTGGAAGGCTCGAGAGGCGGAGCCCTGGAAAGCTCGAGAGGCGGAGCCAACGGAGGCTCAGGGGGCGGAGCCGCAGGAGGCTCTGGGGCGGAGCTCTGGAAAGCTCGGGAGGCGGAGCTCTGGAAAGCTCGGGAGGTACTGGCTCTTGGACGGTCGAGGCCACAGGCGCTGGCTCAGGGACGGTCGAGGCCACAGGCGCTGGCTCAGGGACGGTCGAGGCCACAGGCGCTGGCTCACTGACGTCCGAGGCCACAGGCGCTGGCTCACTGACGTCCGAGGCCACAGGCGCTGGCTCACTGACGTCCGAGGCCACAGGCGCTGGCTCACTGACGTCCGAGGCCACAGGCGCTGGCTCACTGACGTCCGAGGCCACAGGCGCTGGCTCACTGACGTCCGAGGCCACAGGCGCTGGCTCACTGACGTCCGAGGCCACAGGCGCTGGCTCACTGACGTCCGAGGCCACAGGCGCTGGCTCACTGACGTCCGAGGCCACAGGCGCTGGCTCACTGACATCAGAGGCTACAGGCATTGGCTGGTTGGCCGTGGTTGGCGGAGGCTGGAGAGCAGAGGCCTTTCTTCTCCTCCTCCTCCGGGCGGATGAAGTTAGCAGCGCTGGTTCGTTGACTAAGGCAGGCATGAAGGGACGAACCACGGGCGAATGGAGAGTTACCACTGTGGGGGGAGCTACGGGGTCCTCCTCGACGGCGTCCACAGTGAACGCACGTAACCGCAGGCTAACAGGGTCTCCTCCACGAATTCGCGGAGCGTCCAGCCGCGCGTCGCCGGTGGCAACCGCTCCTTGAGTGCACCGTTCAGGTTGGCCCAGAAAATACCCACCAGGAGGGAGTCTGGGAAGTCCGTGACCCTCGCCAGCTTGAGGAAATCACGGATGTGGTGCTCCACCGGACGGCTTCCCTGCATCAAGCTGAGCAGACTGCAGTTGGCTTGTGAAACCGCTAGATCCATGGTTGGTCGTTCGTTCTGTTACGAATGAGGCAGCGAGGAGAGAGGATCTAAATGCAGGTTTCTTTATTTAGCAAAATCAAAACAAACACAAAGGAAAAACCCTCAATGGGGAAACAAACATAAACTAAGAACTCGGGCAGGGAAACACAGATCAGGCTTGACAACATTCAACGGACGACAAGGAGTGAACAAAAAGCAGGGCTTAAATAACCAGGGAGTGATGACTGAATTAGACACAGGTGAGAACAATGAACAAAATGGCAGTGGTGATGGCAGGTGGATTCTGGGAAGTGTAGTACATTTAACAATGACAAGTGAAACCCAGAGCAGACAACAAGGGAATCGTGACACTACCAAACTACTCGTACTATATCTGCAATATGTATAATGTGCCCCTTATGGACATTTCCTATATGCATGAAATACCTGGGTGGATTACTACATACACTACCAAATGAGTGGTAATATATTTTATATATCATTGCACTGCTGAATTTCACTTAAATTAAATGCAATATTTACTGAATTAAACATGCAATCCAATAAGGTCATATGACAATGTCTTCGAAATGATTATTGTTGCATAATGCATACTGTTTCACATGCATTTAAAAAAAATAGTAGGCAGTATACAGTGTAAACTGTGCAGTGTGATATATCTGTGTACTATTACAGTCCTCCTAAGACAGAGATAAGACAAAATTGAACCCTTGTGTCCAAGTCATAATATCAACAATCACAGACTGTACTCATATATACATATATATATACAACATCTTCTTGCCCTCTGGTCATTACATAACACTTGAAATAAAAAAAGCATTGTTCAGTACTTTTTCAACCCCTGAAATAAGAACATAAAATAAATGGACATTTAACTGATAAGACTGTTGTTTTGATGGAGTGTTCAAGTGTTTTTTTCTTTATTTTTTCAATGTTCTGTTTGTGTGATTCTGTGATGTGCACTTTGGATGGTGAAAGCAGGTCAGTCATGATTCAGCAGATGGGGGAGAACAGTACAGTACAGTACAGTGGGTGTGTCTCAAGCAGCCAATCAGTAGCCATTTCATCAGAAGCAATAAAATACTTTTACTCCCACAGCTGTCTTTGGGGAACAACATTAGTTATTTTCCAACAGCAATATATTTCACATTGCAGCTTTGTGTAAGTGTTCAAACACTCTTTATAACCTTAGTGGCCATAAACAAATATTTGGACACTTAAGAAACACTTAAAATGTATGAATGTCATTGCATTAGATAACAAAACGTTTCATAATAAAGAACTTTGTTTACTTTAAAATTTTTAAATAAGAGATATACTGTTCGAAATGAAGACACAAATATTAGGATGTAGAACATGTCCATAGTTAATGTGATTTAGTACACCTGAGGTTTCTCTGTTATCACACCTGTGTGAATTTAAGGGAACTGACATCATACTTCCACTTAAAATCCCCTTGGAGATGGTTGATTAATGAGAAATATTTTATAAATGTAGTCTAAACACATAGTTGTAAACATGTAATCTGTGTTGGTCTCATAGATAAAATAAAAAAAATAAAAACATTTATAGCATGTTCTAAAAAAAAAAAAAAGAAAGCTTTTATGACTTTATGGCAAGTGTCATAAACTTTCAAGTGGTGTAACCATCAAGTACAATTTATTAAAATACTTTCCTTGTTCCTTGAATATACTAGAGTGGCAAGTTGATCATTAATTAAACTTTCCAAGGTAATTTGTTTTTTTAGAATTCTCATGAATTTTTGAGCCACATATATCGAAAGTTTTCTAAGGGAACACCAAATGACCAGAACAAAATGTCAAAATAAAAGCACAATGACCATGATACTCAGTCATCAGTGTCTTCTCTGTTTTATGGATATCTCTGTATATATATATATATATATATAGATATCGATATAGATATAAATAAAAAGCTTTACTATTTTTTTTATTTAAAAATAATAATAAAAGATTATTCCAATCCACCTGTTCCAACATATATTCTTCAAGAATTTCAGCTTTTAATTAAACCTTTTTTTCTGTTTATGAATGGTTAACCCCCTTAAATATGTTTGACTTAAACCCCCAGTTAAAAATTACATAATTATTAATTATTTTGATTTGATTATGAATTATAGATGCCGGCGCACTAACGAGGAGGCTAAAGGCTACAGCCTATAGCATCAGTCATTAGTGCGCCTCTTGTGGCCAGGGAAGTGAGGTTTACAGCTATCACGTACAAGCTGGCTCCCGTTAAACTCAACCCCCAAAACCTCACTTCCATCCGGGTCATGGCACCACTGTAACCGGTCTTGCCTGACTCACACTCAGCGTCACCCAGCATGGGAGGTGGGTACGCTAACGAGGAGGCTAAATGCTACAGCCCCCAGCGGCAGTCGCCAGTGTGCCTCTTGAGGCCAGGGGAGTGAGGTTTGCACATACCACACAGCTATTACTTACCAGCTGGCTCCCATTACATTACCATTTAACAATGTTCTGTTTTAATTAGTACTGTCAGTTGATTTAAATTTTTAATCGCGATTAATCTTAATTTTTTATAGTTAATCTCAATTAATCACAGATTTTGAAAGTGCTGAAATTTACTTTATATATACATTTATTTTCCTGTCAAAATGCATTTATTTAACATTTTCTAAACAAAGCATTTAGCAGTATAAACATAAACATTTACTAAAATAGCACTAATTCAAGTAACAATAAATGTTTCCCAAAGTCTGATTGTGAGGTTGACTAATTGAAAGGACATAGGTTAAGTTTTTACTGCAATGGACATACATTCTCATAAACTCTAATCCTTCACAATATTATTCTGCCGGAAGACTGTAGCGATCCGCTTTGCTACAGCAATCATGAAGCCGCGATCAGGATTCACGTCCGGACGTCAACGCCAGTGTCAGTCACCACTTTGAACTCCACATGAAAAGCGCTTGGAGAAGAAAATGTCTCATTCTGCATTTTTATGATAGTTAAGACTTGATGTGCTTCTTTGTTTATTAAAATTAGACTTGCATAGGCATAACCTTGCATTTTCTATTGTAAATCCCATCTGGGTTGTTTTGTACAACAAATAGTGTTAAGAGGTCCTTTTTCCATATTTTATTACTGACATTGAAGTGCTTTAGTATGTGTTTGTGGTGTGTGCGTCTTCTGGAGGACACACCACAAAGGTTCCGCCCTTCCAACCAGTTTTTGATGCTGGTTTATGCTGTATTAACGGTAAATGCGTTAATCTTGATCAAGAAAAATGTATGTGTCAGACTTTATGAATTAATTTCATGCATTTACGTATCAGTTTTGACAGCTCTAGTTTTAATGTTAAAACATTTTCAAACTGACTGAGACAACAGAACATTGATCTTCAATATGAGGTTTGTATACCCCAATGTGAGGAATGATATCAGACTGCAAGTTTACAATGACCACCATTTGTATACAGTACTTCATTTTTGCATGTTCCGGATCGGATTCCTTAAAAGTACACATGCTGAAAGACTTAGTTGTAGCATAAATCATTTGAAATGTTTTGCTTTGGTTAGAAGCATCTGAACTCTGAACTGTATCACAACAACAGTTTTGGTGGGTAAAATAATTATATACAGTATATACACTATAATGTGCTTAAAATCAAGATTTTCACATAAAATGTCATTGTTTTCTTATGTCACGCAAAATTCACCTCAAAAAATTAAATAAAGGCTTAAAAATCAAGATTGTTATAATAAGTGGCTTCCTAAAAACACATCCAAAGAGAAAAACAGAAAATATTTCATCAATCTCTATGCTTGGTTAAGGTAGTCCAAAGTCCCACAGTTTTTCTGTCCCCCCTTTCCTGTACTTCTGTTCTATCACACTGCATGTATGTGTAAAAAATGCTTCTTGTTGTTTTTTGCTTTTTTGTTTGTTTTTGTTTTTGATTAGTTTTTTATTATTATTTTTAGTTTCAAAATGAGATTGCTTTAATCTTTTTTATACTGGATGGTTTTCTTGAAACAAAATAAAAAAGAACACAGATGCTAAAATATTTTATGAGAGGGATGAATCACATGCCACAGCAGTTGGTGTTTGACCGCCTCTGCTTGTGTAGCACGCGATAATGACCACAGCTAGTCAATTCAGTGGAGACTACACTCTGTGCTTTGCTGTCTCTGATGCCAGATTTTACCTTTCATGGGGCCAGATGGCCATTTTTACATTTCTCTTTTAAAATGTGTCATCATAAATTCTTATTGAGTGTATTTAACCCCTCCAAATACTGTTTTCTGTGCCGTTTTTTGCCTTCTCGTGAAAGTTTAGGGGACGGGGAGCCAGCGAGCACCACTGGTGCCTGTTTATTCAGCTTCTCTTTTGTGAGAAATGCAGAAACCCTGCCAGCCACCACAGCCCTTCCAAAGAAACACAACTCCAATGGCTCACAGTAGCAGCAAATTTGTGTTATACTGCGGCTAAAGGTATACTAGCATACACACAGTAAACACTTTCTTTAAAATGAAGTACTTTCTTAAAAAATCTTCAAAACAGGTTGTATGTAACATGATAAACATTTCAAACAGTTGTTGATTCAGCCAAAAAAAGCCAAACTTTTTTTTTTTTTTAATTACGGTGGACCAAATCTCTGAAAATAGGTAAATTAGAAGTGATCTATGGCCTTAAATGGATAGTTTATCCAAAAATGAAACAAAAAAAATGGACACACACACACACAAACACAAAAACTCTTTTCAATACAATGCAGTGATTAGTGACTCTCCTTTCAAGATTCAAAAAGTTGTCCGTACTACACGTGGATCATATTCCAAGTCTGCTGAAGGCATAGAATAGATTTTGTTAAACTGTATAAACGCATGGACAACTTGTATGATCCTTTTGCAGACTTCTTTTTTTATCCACTGCTATTGTATTAAAAAGGGAGAGTTACATTCTTAAAAATGTCTTATTTTGTGTTCCATAGAAGAAAGAATGTTATACATATTTGGAACAACATGAGAGTGAGGAAATGATTACAGAATCTTCATTTTTTAGGTAAATTTACCTTTAAAGGAATTTTACAGGTTAACTACAAGTTAAATTCTATTGACAGCATAATGGCATAATGCTGATTACCACAAAAATTATTTCAACTCAACCCTCCTTTATGTAAAAAAAAAAAAGCAAATATGGCAGTTGCAGAAATGTGCTTACAATGGAAGTGAATGAGGCCCATCCATAGGCCTATGCTAAAATACACACTGTGGTTTCAAAAGTAATTTTATCATACTGAAAATATGTGAAGAAATATAATGTTTCCACCTTGTAGCCATACTTTTAAAACAGTTTATGGACTGGGCCCATTTACTTCCATTGTAAGAGCCTTATTGTAACTGAGACTTTTGTTTGTTTTTTATAATAAAGGAGGGACGAGTCAAATTTGAATCAACATTATGCCAGAAATTCTGTCGATTGAGCTTAACTTGTATTGAACCTGCAACATTCCTTTAAGACAGTACAACCCATTGAACAGAGCGTGCTTGTACCTCTCATTGCCTCATTTTCAAATGTGTCATTATATATGCCGACAAAACTGACTAAGGTTGTTTGTAATGAACAAAGCTGTCTACGCTCTCATGCACTTAAAGTATAGTGTAGACAGCTTTGTTGATTATAGTGGAAGCAATCTAGTTTTGTCACAAACTTGTAATGTAGACAGTCATCTAGAGAGTTTTAACTCTGAATAATTGAAGTTTGAGCCTGTCCTTACAGTATCAGTTCCCTATCCGAATCAGAATGTATGAATGGTGCTCAACCATGTGTTTGAGTTCCTCTGTGGACGAGATCAGGAAGCAAGACTTTAAAAACTCTGAGCTGTGCACGAAGTCTATGAACTCTCACATTACCAACCAACAAAGGAATGAGACAATTTGAATCAGGGAATAGTTTCACATGAAGGAATACTTTTTACACTATTATACATTTACACTATTATTGTCATACAGGCCACTGATTTTTGCACAAACAGGCCAACTGATTTTAACTTCATCAGAAAGATGTCATAAAAGCTTTGTTGAATTTGGCTGCTCAGCAGTAGACCTGTAGCAAAGAAAAATTACACATGGTATCTCTCTAAGATCTCAAGTGTTTCTCCAAGTCAGCAATAAGATTCATTAGAAATCAAATTAAGAGTTTTGCTTAAGTCTCCTGGTTCTCAGATTTTTCTTCTGAGAAAAAAATACACCAGTAATCTCACATTTGCCAAGATACCAGCATGCAATCAAAATCCAGAGATTTCAATATGAATCAGGAAGACTCGCAGTCTTGAGTGAAATTTAAGATGACATTTATTTGATGAATATAAAACAGAAAAGTAATGTCTCTCTTTGGCATAGGCCCAAGATCAGGTCTGGCGGTCCGAAGAATTCGTACTCGGAACCGTCATATCCTGCCAGAGATAGGAGGCAGGGGCGAGGAGCCTACCCCCGTGCAGGACGGGACTCAACTGGTGGTGGTGGGGTGGTGGAGGTTGCCGTGTTAGCACACTGAAACAGCAATGTGATAGATTGTGAGCAGACTTATAAAGCAATGACTTACATGTGATTGACTGGGAATTACCCAGCTAATGGTGAGATGATGTACAGCTGCTAGTCTTCCCACTAGAACTACGCTGCACTTACATTTCTCATCAAATTCTCCCAAGACCAAATTTTCTGGGCTGTTTTATCCACATTAAAGGCATAGCTTTTCTCTCATCATTTACTCACCCTCATGCCATCCCAGATGTATATGATTTTCATTCTTCTGAAGAACACACAAAGAGTTTTAAAATAATATTTTTTTTTTTTACTACAGTATAAATCTCTGAAAGTGGAGATCTATGGTAAAAAGGACTTAAATATTGATCTGTTTCTCACCCACTACTGATTAACCACTGGAGTGATATGGATTACTTTTATGTGGCCTTTATGTGCTTTTTGGACCTTCAAAGTTCTGGTTACTATTCACTTGCGTTGTATGGACCTACATAGCTGAGATTTTCTTCTAAAAATCATAGTTTGTGTTCAGCAGAAGAAAGAAAATCATACACATCTGGGATGGCATGAAGGTGAGTAAATGATGAGATCATTTCAATTTTTGGGTGAAAATTGTTAATGAAAGTCAAATGTGAGTAAACTGTCCCCTTATTAGTCAGAATGTTTGTGCACTGTTCCGTTGTTTAGCTTTTATATTGAAATACCGGTAAAAATATGTTGTTTTCAAGTATTGTAAAACCTTTATGCAAAACGTCACCACATGGTCAGAAGTTGCACTACAATAAACATTATCTGCACACAGATGGATATGAGTTGTAAAATTTCCATCATGGTTATTTACTTTTATTTAGTGGGGTTGTGCTGACGGCCCTGCACATGGTTATAATAGAGGTATTGGTTAGATTGTTGGTCCATTGGGTTGAATTGCATTCTCACCACAAGCGAACCATTCCAGAATGTGTTAGAAATTGGACCGAGTCTACCTCTTCGATGTGGACCGATTGTTTTGGTACTGATCTGAGTGTGATTGCTGTGTTCATACTGAATATGTCTAAACAAACTGAACTAAGGGAGAAAATGCACAAGGTTCTGAAACAAATGCTTAAAGGGTGTGAAAACGCTCAGTTTTAAATTGAGAACGTCATTAAATCTCAACTGAGTAATATAATTCCTTTGGGATAATAATATGTATTCTGCACACTTTTATATATATATATATAGTTTAGCATGATCTCTTGCTTAACTTCTTATAACATGTGTTATTGACAGAAGTAACTGTGCCATGCGCCCTTCCATTAATGTGCATGTGTACCATCTCCATTGTCCCCAATTAAACTCGATCCACATCAGTAATGCAATCTCCACTCATAGAGCCATCTCACTGCTTTAAACCAACACTCAATAAACGTCATAGTGCACTTATCACAGAGCCACTACCTATTTAGACCAAACTGTGGTTAAAGCTTTCAGAGTCCTCCTTAAAAATGCAACTACGATAGAATGAATTGTACTCTTATTGAAGACAAAGTAACTTTTTGACATCTGTCATTGAAGACTTTTGGGGAATATGACTTAATTCTTTAGAATTACCACATTTTGTCAGAGGTTTCAAACACTCGCACCACACATTCTAACCAGATTCTAAACAGTTCCTGTTTTGGTTTAACTTCAGCCAGTGCAAAGCTGTGACTCATCATAGCAGTACGGGAAATGCATATGTAAAATAATTTCCTCTCTTTACTGGGTCAGAATAGGGACTGATTCATAAAAAAATTTTAAGGGTTTGAATGAGTAATTCATAATGGTGTGAGATATTCTGTCACTTAAGTCTAGAAACACTCAACATAATTATGCAAATGCAGAAGAGCCATCTCCAAAGGTCAGAAACATTTAGGGGGGTAAAGGTTTGGCTGTTTAGTTTCTTCAGTTAGTGCCTACTGGTAGATGCCCTAACCACACCATTATGTGGGCAATCAGACTGATCTTACTGTGAAATCTGCTACAGTAGGTCGAAAGTTTTGCAGCTGAAATCTGTCTTTGCTTACCAAAATTCAATACACTGCCCGCAGTGGCCACAGCTGGAAGTGTTGCTGAATGTATGGGCACATGTGAGCTCTATCTTCTGTGTGAAATGTCCAAAGACAAGCGAGTTGTAAAGTTGTACAGTCAACAGAAATACATATTTTATTAACCATACTCCCTTACCCGAATCCCAGCCCTAAACCTAACCATCAGTGCTGTAAAATTTTAATCTTTAAGGGAAAACGCAATCTCTGAATTGCGCTAATCATTGTTTACGTGAATGTGTTGAATTCCTGGTGTCAGTGGGACCAGAACCCGTTACTCTGAGGTTGTAGCTCACTTGATAAGACATTTTAATTGATGCAAAGTTGTCTTATGGGGCATGGCACTTGTCAGTAACTCACTACAATGGGGTCAATGTCAGGGTACTGGAACGTTCGGTAGCAACAAGTCAAGTTCCTGTGTGAACATGTTAAGGCAATAAGATGCAAAGTCCCTCTTTTTATGACTATTCAAATGTAACTGTGTATTTAGATCTAATAAATTTGTAGATGATTTACACTTTTTTTCTCCCCAATTTGGAATGCCCAATTCCCAATGCGCTCTAAATCTTTGTGGTGGCGTAGTGACTCTCCTCAATCTGGGTGGCGGAGGATGAATCTCAGTTTCCTCCACATCTGAGACTGTCAATCTGCGCATCTTATCACGTGGCTTGTTGACCGCGTTACCTCGGAGGTGTAGTGCATGTGGAGGCTTCACGCTATTCTCTGCGGCATCCACGCACAACTCACCACGTGCCCCACCGAGAGCGAGAACCAAATTATAGCGAACATGAGGAGGTTACCCAATGTGACTCTACCCACCCTACCAACTGGGCCAATTTGGTTGCTTAGGGGACCTGGCTGGAGTCACTCAGCATGCCCTGAATTCAAACTCGTGACTCCAGGGGTGGAAGTCAGCATCTTTACTCGCTGAGCTACCCAGGCCCCCGTAGAGGTTTTACACTTTATTGTTTATTATCTTAAAGGGGACATACAGCACTATGCCCCTTTTTGCATGATGTGATATAAGTCTCAGGTGCCTCCAGAATGTGTCTGTCAAGTTTCAGCTCAAAATACCATAATAGATAGTGTAGAACATAGTGCTCTGTAGCTTTAAATCTGACGGACTAGGTTGAAAAGGCTGAGTTTGGTACAGGGGCGCTGGTAGGCATATGGAGTAAGTTATATGCTGTTATGTTGGACCTCTGTATCTCTCCTAGTAAAGTTACATGTTGTTAAACGAATCTTTTGCCTTGCCGCTCATCATTCAACATGGTGTCAGAAGTGGTCCTCACGGAATCGTGAAGGCAGCGAAGATAAGACGATAACCTTCCAACGAACATTCACACAGTAAGCCACCATCATGAAAAAAAACATGGCTGAAGGGTTTCGCAGACCTGATCCACTAGTCTTTGATGGCAATATCGCCGAAAATTGGCGTGTGTTTGAGCAGGAATATGACATATTTATTGCTGCTGTACACTCAGAGAAAGAGCCTCGCACAAAAGCTTTCATACTGCTTAATCTGGCTGGCTCGGAGGCCATAGAGCGCGAATGGACGTTCGTCTATGCAGCCGCTGTTTATACAGGTGAGGGAGAAAACCGACGAATAATTACTCCGGCTGAGTTGCGCGAGGACCCGGGATGTCTAAAACGCAAGTTTCGCAAACTTTGTAGTCCACAAACAAACATAACGATGGAAAGACACAAATTTAATACAAGAAATCAAAGGCCAGGAGAGACAATAGAAGCATATGTAACCGACGTACGAAACTTAACTAATTTGTTAAAGGTGTTGTTTATAATGGTAAAGGCTGTGAGTTAACTTACAATTTTCATTAACGAATATCTGTCACAATTAAAGGAGGATGTAGAACATAGTGCTCTGTAGCTTTAAATCTGACGGACTAGGTTGAAAAGACTGAGTTTGGTACGGGGGCGCTGGTAGGCATGTGGCGTAAGTTATATGCTGTTATGTTGGACCTCTGTATCTCTCCTTGTAAAGTTACATGTTGTTAAACGAATCTTTTGCCTTGCCGCTCATCATTCAACAGATAGTTTATTCTACCATGCCTTTATACCCCTGTTTTGTAGCCCTGTTCCAAATGGGCTGTTTTAGTGTCTGTAGCTTTAAATGCAAAGGAGATGCTGCTCCTCACACCCCATTCTGAATATTTTCATTTTGAAACAATAATGATTAGATTAGGGGGTACTCCCTGTAACAATGCAGTATCCCCAACAAAACAACACTGTCAAATTTAAAAGATAGGAAAAGGCCAACGCAGAGCAGCAGTGGGAGAGAAAGAGGAGAGAGAGAGAGAAAAAAAAACACAGGTTCTCTGATATGCCATAGCTTGGTCCTCGGCCACTCCTCCACCCTTTAATGGAGGACAGCCGCACCTCCCCGGGCGGATCGGAGGCAGACTCGCGACTCCCGTTGGGTGTGTGAACCATAGAGCAGAGAGTGAGAGGCTTCCTCAGGACTTTTGGTGTCCCGAGTTTTTCTTGGACTCTACATGGCACAGAGGATCTGGAAGAAGCAAGAGTACCAAAGAAGAGACCAAGAGACTGTTGCAAGAGCAGAAGAGTTCAGAAGATAAGAAGTTCTTCCTTGGGTAGGAAAGATTTGAAGTGAAATTATCCACACCCCAAAGGTGTATTGAGCCAATCAGAAGTGGCTTTTCAGAGTCACATGGTCGACTTTGTGGAGGATTCTTACAAACTCCCACACAAAAATAGTGCATGCTTAATCACGAACATTTATATCTTGACAACAGTACAAGAGATACGACATGCGTTGTCATCAACATTCTCTACGTAAACAAGAAAGCATTTACATACTAAATATGACATTCTTTCATGAATATTATATGTGTAAGTAACAAAACATGTAAAGTCCTGGTTACAAATCATATTGGCTAATTCATAGGTTTTACAACATGGATTATACATTACACATTATGAGAAACCTGATTGTCAGGGTATAATAGCCAGTTGAATAGATACCATTCTTAGTAGAATGAGATTAATCATACCAGATTAAAGATTATAATCATCGATTTGTCCGTTATAAGTTATTACCAATCACTACACATATTTTAAAAGGTACATCGGCTATAATCATTATTTTGTCAGTTATACAAGTGATCACAGGTCATAGGAAACCTTTCAAAGTGTGGATCAAAGAAGGATCTTCTTTAGTTGTCAGCTCTGTCATTACAAACCCTAGTTTGAAATTAAGCAGGCATGGGAGAGATGGTCTCCTTCAGCAATTAAGGCACCATAGATTAATTTTTATGACTCTCTAATAATGGCTCGGTGGGGGATCTCTCTGATATGTGGAATGCGATGTTGTGTTAATTTGATGGCTTTGTTCGTGGATAATCATACAATGGGAATGCTGACGGTTAGCTGTCTCCACATATTATTGAACTCCTTGGTGCCATTAAACAGAATGTGTTATTATTTAAGAAGCTATAAACATGTTTATAAAATATATCTTGCTCAGAAAGATTCTCCTCACACAGTTGCTCAGGCATGGCAGTAGTTGAATTACAAACTACAAAAAAAGAAAACTGACCATAGAAAATTGATTATGCTAACATCTGATATAGCACCTCTTCCTTGCATTGTGTTATCAATTACAGTCTAATTTCAGAAAGAAATTGAAGTTGAAATTGAACCTTGCATAGCTATAAGTGTTTTTGTACTGTGTAGAGTTTGTTTCAGGCTATTGACCTTATTTGCCAGAGAAACTATTGAAAAATATTTAATGGATCTTCCTGTGTAGCAGTTGTTATGGGATGCACATGCACCTGTGGTGTCTATATATTAGTAGCTAGCAAAGTGGATTTAGAGGTTGCAGAGTTAACAAAAGTTATCTTTAGTATTTTAATGTGCAAGGGGAATGTCAGAACAATTAAGCAGAAATGGAGATCACAACAAGAGCATTTCATTCATAAATACAAAAGATCCTACCCTTAAAAAAAATCTAGGGTTCTGGCAAACTATCAGCAAACTAGAAGTGCAGAAATCTACAACTCCAAGAACTCTTACGAAAATCGAGAGTGCATGGCAAATTTGCCACAAACTTGGGGCAAATTGTTGCCAAAGGGTTGCCGGAGCTTCACCACTACCGACGAAGAGCTACAAATTTCAGTGAATCACAAGCTCAATTGCATGTGAAAATAAAGAGCGGCAAATTTGCTGCATGTGTGCGGCTATTTCTGCAAGGCAAATGGTGGTATATTATTTTGCTCTTCAAGTGGACTTGGAAAAATCTTAATTACGATTTGAATGACACAGCAAAGTCAGAAGTTCATGTGGGAAATGCAGAATTCTAGATGATACCCAAGTTGCCGAGATGGGAGGAGTCCTAACCTTTCAACACGGTGGAAGAGAGTACAGTTTCTGTAGTGTTTTGTTAATTGAGCTAAATACAGCTAATTGTTAGTGCTTGCCGTTTTGGTCATATTAATTTATGTATATCGGCAACCATTCTATGCATGCTGTACATTTTTTACATGGTGAATATAGCTTGTATTTGACCAAAATTCCATTATCGTAAAAAAGCTAACTGAGTGTGTGGCAGACTCTGCCTTCCCTACCATGAAGGAAGCGAGAACCGGAGTAAACAATCAACAGAACTTTAATTATAACATAAAAGGCTGATCTGAAACATAATGACACAACACAGGCATGTGCGTCTCTCTCTCTCACTGGCGTCCCTGGCTCCTCTTTATTCCTCACACCCTGACAGCCTGGCCACTTGATATGCATTACTGTGTCAAAATAAAAGTTCCTCAAGAAATATGAATGAATGAACCTGCCGTCGTCCATGTTACCTGTTCTTTCTGACAACAAAGCACATGAACACGACACACTTGTAATTGGGAAATATGCAAACAATTCACATGAAGGCAGCATAAGTCACAAAAACATAATGCCACCAAGGATATGTACACAGCTAATGATAAATGTTCTCTTTTAAGCAAATAAAATTTATAAATGAGTAGAAGTTCCTACTTTACCTAAAAATTATAAGCAAATATATGCAAAGAAAGGTGTGTAAAACATAGATGATCTTGATAATTATACACCTGCAAAACAAATGCTAGCATTGTTTATCTTCTACAATGTGGTTGCAGTACTGACTTGTTATTGACAATCAAACCACTGCAACTGAAACAGTACAAGTGCCATTTTTCTTCTCTATATGTTATCTGTTTGGCAATGGAACACCGTTATAGTCAGAAGTCAGAGATATCAAGCAGAAATACAAGGCTTCACTTTGAATGGAACGCAGTATTGGAGTCAGTTATCACATCAGCCAAGTCTTAACCATAAAGGGGCATTAAAATATTATAAATGTGTGTCAAACCTCCAATGAAGATGAGTGATTGTTTAAAAGTCTGTTCTTGACCTTTGGAGCGATATCTTTTAATACTTCAGTAATGCCATATAATTTATGTAAATTGCCTTAGTTCCATTGAAAGGCAGGCTTTATCTGTCAATTCTATTTACAATTAAATTAAATTATAAGGCCCTTACTCCTTACAAAAAGGAGCCGCTGATTGCCTCATAAACCTTTGGTTCCATGTCCCATCCCATAGAGGTGGAAAATAAACAATATGTAAATTACAAATGTCAGTACCAAGGAATGAAGGTGACAAGGTTCTAGTTTCTATGTTCTTGTGTCTGATTGTTGTACCCTAACACTGTCAAGGAAGTAACGATACAGCACTTCCTCTTATGCGGTTCCATTGTCATGTTTTCCACTGCAGTGTTCAAAATGATAGTCCACCTTCATTTCAGTTCATTCTGAGAAGAAACAGGATTTTTTTCATTCTGGCTACAGCATTTTTCATAAGGTAATTATAAAAAAAAAATAAAGAACGATTAATAATGACCTTTTTAATATGGCAGATTTCTGTGCTAAGAATGATATACCCGTTGCAATGTTGCCAGTTCTCACAAGAAAAACAAGCGACCTAAGGTGCGTTTCCCAAAAGCATCATTGGCCAACTACAGTTGCAAATTCCTTTGTTACCAACATAGTTCAAAGACTTGGTGTTTCCCAAAACCATAGTTCCAACGAACATTCACAAACAGCATAGAATAGTTGTTTTGTTGGAACTACAGCTTTCCACCTGAGGTTAGAAACAAGTAACACTTTATTTTGATGGTCCCAGGTAGATATTTTATTGCACGTCAGTCAATAAGTCACTTATAGTCAGTTAAATAGTCACTTATATTCAGTTAAATATCTAAATGGAACCATCAAAATAAACTGTTACCTAGAGCCATAGTTACATGTTAGTTTGTGGCGTCGACAACATTCTACTTCGCTAATGTTTTATATCTTTCATTGCATATATATGAAAGATACCTTTCATTCTGTAAGACTAAAAACCCCACTTACATTTATTTTTTGCAGAAAGCATTTTACTGAAATGTCATGTAAATGCAGCCGTTTTCTATATGTCGATTAAGGAATTAAGAGAAAGCATTTTAAAACTCTACGTTTTCTGTCAAAGAATGTTTATTAAGCCTGATTTAAATGCATAAAGTGCATTTCCACCGCTTGCTGAAGTGTGCACAAGTGCACATATGTGCTCAAGTGCACCGGGGGAACCCCAGAGTTTGATGTAAGAAGGACAAACGTGAATGTCACTTTAATTTCTTTAGCAGCTTTCTCACAATAAATGGCTTGCTAGTGGCCATGTAAATGAGTAAACTGTAATTTGGCATCCATTCAAATCTCTGTGGAAAATCTCTGTGGAAATTATTACACAACCCCCCTGCTTAATGTCCTTAATGACAGCTCTATATTGATGAATCAACATGGTTTGAAAGACGGATTTGTGAACTACGGTTTTGAGAAACTGTGACTAGCTAGAACATTTCTCCAACAATGCTTCGTACTGTGGTAGTTAAGCAGTGAGTTACGTCATTGTATGAGAAATGCACCCCTGGTCTGGAAAAACAATTTTTAATTACCCATAAAATCTAATAAAGAGCTAGTAAAGTACTGAATCAACTTTATTCTGATTTAATGACCAACATTTGGATAAAACAGAAGGCTAGGTAAGTTTATTTATATAGGACATTTCATACACATTGGTAATTCAAAGTGCTTTACATGGAAATGATAAAGAAAATAAAAGCTACATAAAAGTCTATTTCTTAAGAACAATAAAAATAAGAATGAGTATACACACATTGCTCTTGGCTGTAATAAGCCATATGAAACCGATCATTAGATTGTTTTGGTTTTCGTCCCTTGAAACTTTTCTAGTCTCCAATTCTACATACATTGATTCAAATATTCAAGATATGTTGCACCAGAACCAAATTAAAAAGAAAATGTCAGTACACCACAGCTCCAAAAATAGAAATGCAATATATTCCTACCTTTGTGATGTTTCAAGCCACCCAGCTCTTCATCAGACCAAATGCAATTGGTTCTCATGTGTCTCGCAACCAAATGTGATGCGCAGAAGTGCAAATGAGATTTGAGAACTTGTGTTGAGGGAGAAGAGTTTTAGTAAATATTACTTTTATTTTACTTTTATTTCGGTCTGTTCCTCACTTAAAGCTTTTTAACATAGAAAATTCACTTTTTTTTTCTTTTAAGATGCTCAGAAGTTAGGCAAACCTTATCTGTCTCATCATCCAGCTAAAATTACTTAATGCGTCTGACTGTTTAACATATTTACCAGGTATTGTGGTAGTAGGAACATGAATTTGAAAATATCTTTGAATTCCTATAATTCCACTACCAGGAAGTGCAAAAGCTTGCGGGAATGAGATAAACTACCACCTGCAGTCTTCTCTTCCATGTAACATTGAAGCTTCTGCCAACAAACATGCACACACACCCACAAACATAAAAACACAGAAGGCTATACACTCTGTACACTACATATATGGCTTATATTTATTTCATTGGTCATTTTGTTTATTCAGTCTTAGAGAAAATGAAAATTGTCTGGGAGTTTTCTGTACAGTTATGTACAGTACATGTGCAAGTGCATAATACTGTTTAATCTGTTTTCCTATGCAAGGATTTTCTACGGAAAGCCCCAAGAGACTAATAAGAATCATGTGTCTGGTTGCACAGACGTTTATTGTTTAATGATGCTTTATATTGAGAGTAATCAGATAATGTAATATTGGCAGTACTAAGGGGGAACACACTTCCCATAATACTGTAGTATTTCTCGTTT